>NC_069502.1:1208316438-1208649772 GCF_027579735.1 Bombina bombina | reverse complement strand
CCAGACTGCTGAAGTGGTAAGCTGAGTGCCTTTAAATAACAGTGTCACTTAAGTGACCGGATATGGCTCTGGGGTGCACTTCCGGTTTCGCCATAAGTAAAAAAGGGTTAAACAGAGTATTTACCATGTGTAAAATGTAAAAAATATCACTTGGAGATGGAATGGTCTTGTATTTCAGATTTGTGTATGTGTATTTAGTATTTAATATCATTTAATTCCATGTATATTAAGCCCCCACGATCATGATGTCACTTCCGGTTTACCGGAGTAAACATTTTTTAACTGATCCTACGTTTTGGTGGCCTCAGTGTATGAACTCTAGTTAGAGGATATACTTCAGAGATGTACTTTAGTATATTTAAAGCTCAATCACCTATATTTTTGTGGTGACGATTTTGTAGTGATTTGATTGGTCATGGCATCATGATCCAATTTCTATGATCCTATTGGTTTAGGAAAGAGGTGTGTGGGTAATAGTCCTCCTGATTGGGTGTTGAGATGTCAAATAACTTTTTGACAACAGGGGACAATTTTTTCGATAACAGAGGGGATAAAAAAGGCGGATAGAGATCAAAATGCCCATTTTGGCATTAAAGAAGCCCATTAACTAAAATAAGAGCCATTATGAATGATTAGCCGTTTCAAAATAGGAAACGGCTCTAGAGTAATTGGAGATAATTTATATATCTTCTCCATTATTAGTGCACAATTCATGTATTCTATACCAAGGTATAGTTTATATATCTTATCCCATACTATGTACTTTCTCCAATATATGTGTACATAGTGATGAACGATATGCCTTATATTTGATTGAGATTATATGAGGTCTATTTTTCTTCTGTAAACTAGTGCTGCTTTAGGTATTTATAAATGTTTTTGTGGTACAGCAGCATAGTGGGGAATATTACCAACATCAAAGTTGGAAAATATAATCCAATAGTAGCACAGTGGTAGAATAGTAAAACAGAAAGGTCACTAATCCTATAAACCCAATCACATTAGTTTAATCATGTTTAAGAGAAGAAATGCTTTAGCAGTACGTGAAATATATCTTACACTGTCTTAAACAAAAGGGGTGTGGCTTTTTAAAAAAGAAGAGAGAGAAGAGTCTAAAATCCAAATGTAAGAGAGACTTTATGAGGGTATATCTATATGTCTTGAGTCAGAGTTTTATACATACTTAGTTTTATACATACTTATCACTGAGTTCAGTAGCCTCAGTAAATTCCATAGAGGAAGGTGTGTTAATACCCCTTGTCTGTACCAACAGAATAGATTCTTATATAAGACCTCTAGATCACTAAGGTCATTTGGCGAGCATTGATTGAGTGGGTGTATGAGAGATCTATGCACTACCCAATAGTAAGAAGCTTGGTAGTGACTACTATAGATATAAGAGATATAAGAGAAACTCCTGTGGATTTCTTGTGAGCAGAGAATGATAAACTTCTGAAGTAGATATAACTTATAAGACCAGATACCTGGACTATACATATTATAGCCCTAGGGATGTAGGGAGGATCTGGCAGAGATAATATTGGATTCAGAATGAGGGGATAATCTGATGCATATTCTATACTGGAGACTTCAGTTACCTTTAGGTCAGGGGTTAGTGGTATTGGAAGCGGAGACTATTTTTGGGGGAGAGCTTAGTCAATCTGTGTCTGGAATATGTGTTTCTCGTCAAAGTTTGGGAGTTTTGGATAGATGCATTTGGTAAGGATTCTGGAGAGCGTTCAAATACGATGGTGTCATAATACTGGTAGATATAGTGATAGATTTAGAATAGATGGTTAAGATCCTCTCTATTATTTAGATCTTTTGGGTGTAAGCTGTCTAACAGGAAAATCCATTTGGATTCAGCTTTGAGAAGACTTTTTTCAAAGTCACCACCTCTCCAATTTTTTATAACCTTCTGTATGCCAGTATATTTCATGTCTTTTATATTGCCGTTATGTTTAGTTGTAAAATGATTATAAAGAATTGTATCTTTATTCTGTTTCTCAATCAGCAATATATGTTGTCTTAGCCTGTCTCTGAGGCTCCTTGACGTCTGGCCAATGTACTGGAGGCCACATGAACATTCAATAAGATATATAATCCCTTTGTCCTGGCATCTTATTAGATCTTTAATATTGAATTCTTCTCCCGTCTGGTTTGATTTGAATTTTTTGGTCTTAGTGCCTCTTTTGCATGCCTTGCAGGTAGGGCACGGGTAAAATCCTTTGATTGATTTCCCCTGTACATCATATGTTCTTAAGTTGTTCTTCCGTTGTAGACTTGGCGCTAATTTGTTTTTTAAATTTCCTGTTTTTTTATAGACGAATTTTGGTTGATTTGGGAGTTTGTCTCCAATAACATCGTCATTTTTCAACAGGTGCCAGTGTTTTTTGAAGATCCTTTCAATGATGTACCGGTTACTGCTATATTCCGTGATCATAGGTATATTTAGCAGTTCTTCTGTTTCCGATTTTTTATGATCTTTATATTTAGTTAACTCATTTCTCTCCACTTGTCGTGCTTCCTCTATCTTAAGATCCAGATGTTCCTCCTTATAGCCCCTTTCCATGAACTTTTGTTTTAATTGTTTCACTTGCTTTTCCCATGTGGTGGTATTAGAGCAATTTATCCGGACCCTTAAAAATTGGCTCTTTGGGATGTTATTTTTCCATTTTACATGGTGACAGCTCTCATAATGTATGTAGCTATTGCTGTCAACTGATTTAAAGTGTGTAGATGTTTCCCATTTGCCTTTTTTAGCTTCTATTTTTAGGTCCAGAAAGACAATTTCTTTTGGACTCCATGTATAAGTGAACTTCAGATTTAGAAGGTTCTGGTTCATGATCTCTATTGTATACATAAGGTCCTGTATCGAACCTCTCCAGATGATTAGAATATCGTCAATATATCTGCGGTACAAGACCAGGTCCGCGCCAGCCAGATTATTGGTTGTGAATCGATTCTTCTTTATATTTAAACACAGTGTTCACAATTACTCTCACCTATGTTGTAAAACATTTGCACATTTATGCCCATATTATGTTGCACATTTATGTTGCATAAACACTTTGCTTATTTGTGTATCCGCACCCACACGTGGATTTCACCATTTTAGTTTCTTATAACCTCATTGCCATTTGCACTTTGTGAGTTTTTCTGAACATTACTCTACCTTACCATTATTTTTAAGCATTTTATCCCTCTATTGGTACCAACTATTTATTTGTAATAAATCCTTTTTTAGCCTTAGCAGGTATATATTGCATCTTTTAGTGTTTTATTGTATCTTTTAGTGTTTATATTTATCCCTTAGCCTGTATTGGCGCTGTACATATTCCTTCACTACCACTACACTAATAACCCCTAAACTGCCACATAACCCACGGCAGTGTGCCCCACTACACTAATAACCCCTAAACAACCACATAACCCACGCAGTGTGCCCCACTACACTAATAACCCCTAAACTGCCACATAACCCACCGCAGTGTGCTTCACTACACTAATAACCCCTAAACCGCAACATAGCCCCCCACAGTGTGCCCCACTACACTAATAACCCCTAAAACGCAACATAGCCCCCCGCAGTGTGCCCCACTACACTAATAACCCCTAAACCACAACATAACCCACCGCAGTATGCCCCACTACACTAATAACCCCTAAACCGCCACATAACCCACCGCAGTGTGCCTCACTACACTAATAACCCCTAAACCACAACATAACCCACCGCAGTGTGCCCCACTACACTAATAACCCCTAAACCACAACATAACCCACCGCAGTGTGCCCCACTACATTAATAACCCCTAAACCACAACATAGCCCACTGCAATGTGCCCCACTACACTAATAACCCCTACACAACAACATAGCCCACCGCAATGTACCCCACTACACAAATAACCCCTACACCACAACATAGCCCACCGCAGTGTGCCCCACTACACTAATAACCCCTAAACTGCCACATAACCCACCGCAGTGTGCTTCACTACACTACTAACCCCTAAACCGCAACATAGCCCCCCGCAGTGTGCCCCACTACACTAATAACCCCTAAAACGCAACATAGCCCCCCCGCAGTGTGCCCCACTACACTAATAACCCCTAAACCACAACATAACCCACCGCAGTATGCCCCACTACACTAATAACCCCTAAACCGCCACAAAACCCACCGCAGTAAGCCTCACTACACTAATAACCCCTAAACCACAACATAACCCACCGCAGTGTGCCCCACTACACTAATAACCCCTAAACCACAACATAACCCACCGCAGTGTGCCCCACTACATTAATAACCCCTAAACCACAACATAGCCCACTGCAATGTGCCCCACTACACTAATAACCCCTACACAACAACATAGCCCACCGCAATGTACCCCACTACACAAATAACCCCTACACCACAACATAGCCCACCGCAGTGTGCCCCACTACACTAATAACCCCTAAACTGCCACATAACCCACCGCAGTGTGCCTCACTACACTAATAACCCCTAAACAACCACATAACCCACACAGTGTGCCCCACTACACTAATAACCCCTAAACTGCCACATAACCCACCGCAGTGTGCTTCACTACACTAATAACTCCTAAACCGCAACATAGCCCCCCTCAGTGTGCCCCACTACACTAATAACCCCTAAAACGCAACATAGCCCCCCGCAGTGTGCCCCACTACACTAATAACCCCTAAACCACAACATAACCCACCGCAGTATGCCCCACTACACTAATAACCCCTAAACCGCCACATAACCCACCACAGTGTGCCTCACTACACTAATAACCCCTAAACCACAACATAACCCACTGCAGTGTGCCCCACTACACTAATAACCCCTAAACCACAACATAGCCCACTGCAATGTGCCCCACTACACTAATAACCCCTAAACCGCCACATAACTCACTGCAGTGTGCCTCACTACACTAATAACCCCTAAACAACAACATAACCCACCGCAGTGTGCCCCACTACATTAATAACCCCTAAACCACAACATAGCCCACTGCAATGTGCCCCACTACACTAATAAACCCTACACAACAACATAGCCCACCGCAATGTACCCCACTACACAAATAACTCCTACACTACAACATAGCCCACCGCAGTATGCCCCACTACACTAATAACCCCTAAACTGACAAATAACCCACCGCAGTGTGCCCCACTCCACTAATAACCCCTAAACCACCACATAACCCACCGCAGTGTGCCCCACTACACTAATAACCCCTAAACTGCCACACAACCCACCGCAGTGTGCCCCACTACACTAATAACCCCTAAAAAACCACATAACCCACGCAGTGTGCCCCACTACACTAATAACCCCTAAACTGCAACATAACCCACCGCAGTGTGCTTCACTACACTAATAACCCCTAAACCGCAACATAGCCCCCCGCAGTGTGCCCCACTACACTAATAACCCCTAAAACACAACATAGCCCCCTGCAGTGTGCCCCACTACACTAATAACCCCTAAACCACAACATAACCCACCGCAGTATGCCCCACTACACTAATAACCCCTAAACCGCCACATAACCCACCGCAGTATGCCCCACTACACTTATAACCCCTAAAACGCAACATAACCCACCGCAGTGTGCTTCACTACACTAATAACCCCTAAACCGCAACATACCCCCCCGCAGTGTGCCCCACTACACTAATAACCCCTAAAACGCAACATAGCCCCCCGCAGTGTGCCCCACTACACTAATAACCCCTAAACCACAACATAACCCACAGCAGTATGCCCCACTACACTAATAACTCCTAAACCACAAGATAGCCCCCCGCAGTGTGCCTCACTACACTAATAACCCCTAAAACGCAACATAGCCCCCCGCAGTGTGCCCCACTACACTAATAACCCCTAAACCACAACATAACCCACCGCAGTATGCCCCACTACACTAATAACCCCTAAACCACCACATAACCCACCGCAGTGTGCCTCACTACACTAATAACCCCTAAACCACAACATAACCCACCGCAGTGGGCCCCACTACACTAATAACCCCTAAACCACAACATAACCCACCGCAGTATGCCCCACTACACTAATAACCCCTAAACCGCCACATAACCCACTGTAGTGTGCCTCACTACACTAATAACCCCTAAACCACAACATAACCCACCGCAGTGTGCCCCACTACACTAATAACCCCTAAACCACAACATAACCCACCGCAGTGTGCCCAAATACATTAATAACCCCTAAACCACAACATAGCCCACTGCAATGTGCCCCACTACACTAATAACCCCTTCACAACAACATAGCCCACCGCAATGTACCCCACTACACAAATAACCCCTACACCACAACATAGCCCACCGCAGTGTGCCCCACTACACTAATAACCCCTAAACTGCCACATAACCCACCGCAGTGTGCTTCACTACACTACTAACCCCTAAACCGCAACATAGCCCCCCGCAGTGTGCCCCACTACACTAATAACCCCTAAAACGCAACATAGCCCCCCGCAGTGTGCCCCACTACACTAATAACCCCTAAACCACAACATAACCCACCGCAGTATGCCCCACTACACTAATAACCCCTAAACCGCCACAAAACCCACCGCAGTAAGCCTCACTACACTAATAACCCCTAAACCACAACATAACCCACCGCAGTGTGCCCCACTACACTAATAACCCCTAAACCACAACATAACCCACCGCAGTGTGCCCCACTACATTAATAACCCCTAAACCACAACATAGCCCACTGCAATGTGCCCCACTACACTAATAACCCCTACACAACAACATAGCCCACCGCAATGTACCCCACTACACAAATAACCCCTACACCACAACATAGCCCACCGCAGTGTGCCCCACTACACTAATAACCCCTAAACTGCCACATAACCCACCGCAGTGTGCCCCACTACACTAATAACCCCTAAACAACCACATAACCCACACAGTGTGCCCCACTACACTAATAACCCCTAAACTGCCACATAACCCACCGCAGTGTGCTTCACTACACTAATAACTCCTAAACCGCAACATAGCCCCCCTCAGTGTGCCCCACTACACTAATAACCCCTAAAACGCAACATAGCCCCCCGCAGTGTGCCCCACTACACTAATAACCCCTAAACCACAACATAACCCACCGCAGTATGCCCCACTACACTAATAACCCCTAAACCGCCACATAACCCACCACAGTGTGCCTCACTACACTAATAACCCCTAAACCACAACATAACCCACCGCAGTGTGCCCCACTACACTAATAACCCCTAAACCACAACATAGCCCACTGCAATGTGCCCCACTACACTAATAACCCCTAAACCGCCACATAACTCACTGCAGTGTGCCTCACTACACTAATAACCCCTAAACAACAACATAACCCACCGCAGTGTGCCCCACTACACTAATAAACCCTACACAACAACATAGCCCACTGCAATGTGCCCCACTACACTAATAAACCCTACACAACAACATAGCCCACCGCAATGTACCCCACTACACAAATAACCCCTACACTACAACATAGCCCACCGCAGTATGCCCTACTACACTAATAACCCCTAAACTGACAAATAACCCACCGCAGTGTGCCCCACTCCACTAATAACCCCTAAACCACCACATAACCCACCGCAGTGTGCCCCACTACACTAATAACCCCTAAACTGCCACATAACCCACCGCAGTGTGCCCCACTACACTAATAACCCCTAAAAAACCACATAACCCACGCAGTGTGCCCCACTACACTAATAACCCCTAAACTGCCACATAACCCACCGCAGTGTGCTTCACTACACTAATAACCCCTAAACCGCAACATAGCCCCCCGCAGTGTGCCCCACTACACTAATAACCCCTAAAACACAACATAGCCCCCTGCAGTGTGCCCCACTACACTAATAACCCCTAAACCACAACATAACCCACCGCAGTATGCCCCACTACACTAATAACCCCTAAACCGCCACATAACCCACCGCAGTATGCCCCACTACACTTATAACCCCTAAAACGCAACATAACCCACCGCAGTGTGCTTCACTACACTAATAACCCCTAAACCGCAACATACCCCCCCGCAGTGTGCCCCACTACACTAATAACCCCTAAAACGCAACATAGCCCCCCGCAGTGTGCCCCACTACACTAATAACCCCTAAACCACAACATAACCCACAGCAGTATGCCCCACTACACTAATAACTCCTAAACCACAACATAGCCCCCCGCAGTGTGCCTCACTACACTAATAACCCCTAAAACGCAACATAGCCCCCCGCAGTGTGCCCCACTACACTAATAACCCCTAAACCACAACATAACCCACCGCAGTATGCCCCACTACACTAATAACCCCTAAACCGCCACATAACCCACCGCAGTGTGCCTCACTACACTAATAACCCCTAAACCACAACATAACCCACCGCAGTGGGCCCCACTACACTAATAACCCCTAAACCACAACATAGCCCACTGCAATGTGCCCCACTACACTAATAACCCCTAAACCGCCACATAACCCACCGCAGTGTGCCTCACTACACTAATAACCCATAAACCACAACATAACCCACCGCAGTGTGCCCCACTACACTAATAACCCCTAAACCACAACATAACCCACCGCAGTGTGCCCCACTACATTAATAACCCCTTAACCACAACATAGCCCACTGCAATGTGCCCCACTACACTAATAACCCCTAAACCACAACATAACCCACCGCAGTGTGCCCCACTACACTAATAACCCCTTAACCACAACATAGCCCACTGCAATGTGCCCCACTACACTAATAACCCCTAAACAACAACATAGCCCACCGCAATGTACCCCACTACACAAATAACCCCTACACCACAACATAGCCCACCGCAGTGTGCCCCACTACACTAATAACCCCTAAACTGCCACATAACCCACTGCAGTGTGCCCCACTCCACTTATAACCCCTAAACCACCACATAACCCACCGCAGTGTGCCCCACTACACTAATAACCCCTAAACTGCCACATAACCCACTGCAGTGTGCCCCACTACACTAATAACCCCTAAACAACCACATAACCCACGCAGTGTGCCCCACTACACTAATAACCCCTAAACTGCCACATAACCCACCGCAGTGTGCTTCACTACACTAATAACCCCTAAACCGCAACATAGCCCCCCACAGTGTGCGCCACTACACTAATAACCCCTAAAACGCAACATAGCCCCCCGCAGTGTGCCCCACTACACTAATAACCCCTAAACCACAACATAACCCACCGCAGTATGCCCCACTACACTAATAACCCCTAAACCGCCACATAACCCACCGCAGTGTGCTTCACTACAGTAATAACCCCTAAACCGCAACATAGCCCCCCACAATGTGCCCCACTACACTAATAACCCCTAAAACGCAACATAGCCCCCCGCAGTGTGCCCCACTACACTAATAACCCCTAAACCACAACATAACCCACCGCAGTATGCCCCACTACACTAATAACCCCTAAACCGCCACATAGCCCCCCGCAGTGTGCCCCACTACACTAATAACCCCTAAAACGCAATATAGCCCCCCGCAGTGTGCCCCACTACACTAATAACCCCTAAACAACAACATAGCCCACCGCAGTATGCCCCACTACACTAATAACCCCTAAATCGCCACATAACCCACCGCAGTGTGCCTCAATACACTAATAACCCCTAAACCACAACATAACCCACCGCAGTGTGCCCCACTACATTAATAACCCCTAAACCACAACATAGCCCACTGCAATGTGCCCCACTACACTAATAACCCCTACACAACAACATAGCCCACCGCAATGTACCCCACTACACAAATAACCCCTACACCACAACATAGCCCACTGCAGTGTGCCCCACTACACTAATAACCCCTAAACAGCCGCATAACCCACCGCAGTGTGCCCCACTCCACTAATAACCCCTAAACCACCACATAACCCACCGCAGTGTGCCCCACTACACTAATAACCCCTAAACTGCCACATAACCCACCACAGTGTGCTTCACTACACTAATAACCCCTAAACCGCAACATAGCCCCCCAAAGTGTGCCCCACTACACTAATAACCCCTAAAACACAACATAGCCCCCTGCAGTGTGCCCCACTACACTAATAACCCCTAAACCACAACATAACCCACCGCAGTATGCCCCACTACACTAATAACCCCTAAACCGCCACATAACCCACCGCAGTGTGCCTCACTACACTAATAACCCCTAAACCACAACATAACCCACCGCAGTGTGCCCCACTACACTAACAACCCCTAAACGACAACATAGCCCACTGCAATGTGCCCCACTACACTAATAACCCCTAAACCGCCACATAACCCACCGCAGTGTGCCTCACTACACTAATAACCCCTAAACCACAACATAACCCACCGCAGTGTGCCCCACTACACTAATAACCCCTAAACCACAACATAGCCCACTGCAATGTGCCCCACTACACTAATAACCCCTACACAACAACATAGCCCACCGCAATGTACCCCACTACACAAATAACCCCTAAACTGCCACATAACCCACCGCAGTGTGCCCCACTCCACTAATAACCCCTAAACCACCACATAACCCACCGCAGTGTGCCCCACTACACTAATAACCCCTAAACTGCCACATAACCCACCGCAGTGTGCCCCACTACACTAATAACCCCTAAACAACCACATAACCCACCACAGTGTGCCCCACTACACTAATAACCCCTAAACAACCACATAACCCACACAGTGTGCCCCACTACACTAATAACCCCTAAACTGCCACATAACCCACGGCAGTGTGCTTCACTACACTAATAACCCCTAAACCGCAACATAGCCCCCCGCAGTGTGCCCCACTACACTAATAACCCCTAAAACGCAACATAGCCCCCTGCAGTGTGCCCCACTACACTAATAACCCCTAAACCACAACATAACCCACCGCAGTATGCCCCACTACACTAATAACCCCTAAACAACCACATAACCCACACAGTGTGCCCCACTACACTAATAACCCCTAAACCGCCACATAACCCACCGCAGTGTGCCTCACTACACTAATAACCCCTAAACCACAACATAACCCACCGCAGTGTGCCCCACTACACTAATAACCCCCAAACCACAACATAACCCACCGCAATGTGCCCCACTACATTAATAACCCCTAAACCACAAAATAGCCCACTGCAATGTGCCCCACTACACTAATAACCCCTAAACCGACACATAACCCACTGCAGTGTGCTCCACTACACTAATAACCCCTAAACCACAACATAGCCCACCACAGTGTGCCCCACTACACTAATAACTCCTAAACCGACACATAACCCATTGCAATGTGCCCCACTACACTAATAACTCCTAAACAACAACATAGCCCACCACAGTGTGCCCCACTACACTAATAACCCCTAAACCGACACATAACCCACCTGAACCACAACATAACGCACCGCAGTGTGCCCCACTACACTAATAACCCCTAAACCACAACATAACCCACCGCAGTATGCCCCACTACACTAATAACCCCTAAGCCGCCACATAACCCACCGCAGTGTGCCCCACTACACAAATAACCCCTACACCACAACATAGCCCACCGCAGTGTGCCCCACTACACTAATAACCCCTAAACTGCCACATAACCCACTGCAGTGTGCCCCACTCCACTAATAACCCCTAAACCACCACATAACCCACCGCAGTGTGCCCCACTACACTAATAACCCCTAAACTGCCACATAACCCACCGCAGTGTGCCCCACTACACTAATAACCCCTAAACAACCACATAACCCACGCAGTGTGCCCCACTACACTAATAACCCCTAAACTGCCACATAACCCACCGCAGTGTGCTTCACTACACTAATAACCCCTAAACCGCAACATAGCCCCCCGCAGTGTGCCCCACTACACTAATAACCCCTAAAACGCAACAAAGCCCCCCGCAGTATGCCCCACTACACTAATAACCCCTAAACCGCAACATAGCCCCCCGTAGTATGCCCCACTACACTAATAACCCCTAAACCACAACATAACCCACCGCAGTATGCCCCACTACACTAATAACCCCTAAACTGCCACATAACCCACCACAGTGTGCCTCACTACACTAATAACCCCTAAACCACAACATAACCCACCGCAGTGGGCCCCACTACACTAATAACCCCTAAACCACAACATAGCCCACTGCAATGTGCCCCACTACACTAATAACCCCTAAACCGCCACATAACCCACCGCAGTGTGCCTCACTACACTAATAACCCATAAACCACAACATAACCCACCGCAGTGTGCCCCACTACAGTAATAACCCCTAAACCACAACATAACCCACCGCAGTGTCCCCCACTACATTAATAACCCCTAAACCACAACATAGCCCACTGCAATGTGCCCCACTACACTAATAAACCCTAAACAACAACATAGCCCACCGCAATGTACCCCACTACACAAATAACCCCTACACAACAACATAGCCCACTGCAGTGTGCCCCACTACACTAATAACCCCTAAACTGCCACATAACCCACTGCAGTGTGCCCCACTCCACTAATAACCCCTAAACCACCACATAACCCACCGCAGTGTGCCCCACTACACTAATAACCCCTAAACTGCCACATAACCCACCGCAGTGTGCCCCACTACACTAATAACCCCTAAACAACCACATAACCCATGCAGTGTGCCCCACTACACTAATAACCCCTAAACTGCCACATAACCCACCGCAGTGTGCTTCACTACACTAATAACCCCTACACCACAACATAGCCCACCGCAGTGTGCCCCACTACACTAATAACCCCTAAACTGCCACATAACCCACTGCAGTGTGCCCCACTCCACTAATAACCCCTAAACCACCACATAACCCACCGCAGTGTGCCCCACTACACTAATAACCCCTAAACTGCCACATAACCCACCGCAGTGTGCCCCACTACACTAATAACCCCTAAACAACCACATAACCCACGCAGTGTGCCCCACTACACTAATAACCCCTAAACTGCCACATAACCCACCGCAGTGTGCTTCACTACACTAATAACCCCTAAACCGCAACATAGCCCCCCACTTATAACCCCTAAAATGCAACATAGCCCCCTGCAGTATGCCCCACTACACTAATAACCCCTAAACCACAACATAACCCACCGCAGTATGCCCCACTACACTAATAACCCCTAAACCACCACATAACCCACCACAGTGTGCCTCACTACACTAATAACCCCTAAACCAATACATAACCCACCGCAGTGGGCCCCACTACACTAATAACCCCTAAACTGCCACATAACCCACCGCAGTGTGCCCCACTACACTAATAACCCCTAAACAACCACATAACCCACGCAGTGTGCCCCACTACACTAATAACCCCTAAACTGCCACATAACCCACCGCAGTGTGCTTCACTACACTAATAACCCCTAAACCACAACATAGCCCCCCGCAGTGTGCCTCACTACACTAATAACCCCTAAACCACAACATAGCCCACTGTAATGTGCCCCACTACACTAATAACCCCTAAACTTCCACATAACCCACTGCAGTGTGCCCCACTCCACTAATAACCCCTAAACCACCACATAACCCACCGCAGTGTGCCCCACTACACTAATAACCCCTAAACTGCCACATAACCCACCGCAGTGTGCCCCACTACACTAATAACCCCTAAACAACCACATAACCCACGCAGTGTGCCCCACTACACTAATAACCCCTAAACTGCCACATAACCCACCGCAGTGTGCTTCACTACACTAATAACCCCTAAACCACAACATAGCCCCCCGCAGTGTGCCCCACTACACTAATAACCCCTAAAACACAACATAGCCCCCCGCAGTGTGCCCCACTACACTAATAACCCCTAAACTACAACATAACCCACCGCAGTATGCCCCACTACACTAATAACCCCTAAACCGCCACATAACCCACCGCAGTGTGCCCCACTACACTAATAACCCCTAAAACGCAACATAACCCACCGCAGTGTGCTTCACTACACTAATAACCCCTAAACCGCAACATAGCCCCCCGCAGTGTGCCCCACTACACTAATAACCCCTAAAACGCAACATAGCCCCCCGCAGTGTGCCCCACTACACTAATAACCCCTAAACCACAACATAACCCACCACAGTATGCCCCACTACACTAATAACCCCTAAACCGCAACATAGCCCCCCGCAGTGTGCCCCACTACACTAATAACCCCTAAAACGCAACATAGCCCCCCGCAGTGTGCCCCACTACACTAATAACCCCTAAACCACAACATAGCCCACCGCAGTGTGCCCCACTACACTAATAACCCCTAAACCACAACATAACCCACCGCAGTGTGCCCCACTACACTAATAACCCCTAAACTGCCACATAACCCACCGCAGTGTGCCTCACTACACTAATAACCCCTAAACCACAACATAACCCACCGCAGTGTGCCCCACTACACTAATAACCCCTAAACCACAACATAACCCACCGCAGTGTGCCCCACTACATTAATAACCCCTAAACCACAACATAGCCCACTGCAATGTGCCCCACTACACTAATAAACCCCTACACAACAACATAGCCCACCGCAATGTACCCCACTACACAATTAACCCCTACACCACAACATAGCCCACCGCAGTGTGCCCCACTACACTAATAACCCCTAAACTGCCGCATAACCCACCGCAGTGTGCCCCACTCCACTAATAGCCCCTAAACTGCCACATAACCCACCACAGTGTGCCCCACTACACTAATAACCCCTAAACAACCACATAACCCACGCAGTGTGCCCCACTACACTAATAACCCCTAAACCGCCACATAACCCACCGCAGCGTGCTTCACTACACTAATAACTCCTAAACCGCAACATAGCCCCCGCAGTGTGCCCCACTACACTAATAACCCCTAAAACACAACATAGCCCCCCGCAGTGTGCCCCACTACACTAATAACCCCTAAACCACAACATAACCCACCGCAGTATGCCCCACTACACTAATAACCCCAAAACCGCCACATAACCCACCGCAGTGTGCCTCACTACACTAATAAACCCTAAACCACAACATAACCCACCGCAGTGTGACCCACTACACTAACAACCCCTAAACCACAACATAGCCCACTGCAATGTGCCCCACTACACTAATAACCCCTAAACCGCCACATAACCCACCGCAGTGTGCCTCACTACACTAATAACCCCTAAACCACAACATAACCCACCGCAGTGTGCCCCATTACATTAATAACCCCTAAACCACAACATAGCCCACTGCAATGTGCCCCACTACACTAATAACCCCTACACAACAACATAACCCACCGCAGTATGCCCCACTACACTAATAACCCCTAAACAACCACATAACCCACACAGTGTGCCCCACTACACTAATAACCCCTAAACCGCCACATAACCCACCGCAGTGTGCCTCACTACACTAATAACCCCTAAACCACAACATAACCCACCGCAGTGTGCCCCACTACACTAATAACCCCCAAACCACAACATAACCCACCGCAATGTGCCCCACTACATTAATAACCCCTAAACCACAAAATAGCCCACTGCAATGTGCCCCACTACACTAATAACCCCTAAACCGACACATAACCCACTGCAGTGTGCTCCACTACACTAATAACCCCTAAACCACAACATAGCCCACCACAGTGTGCCCCACTACACTAATAACCCCTAAACCACAACATAACCCACCGCAGTATGCCCCACTACACTAATAACCCCTAAACCGACACATAACCCACTGCAGTGTGCTCCACTACACTAATAACCCCTAAACCACAACATAGCCCACCACAGTGTGCCCCACTACACTAATAACTCCTAAACCGACACATAACCCATTGCAATGTGCCCCACTACACTAATAACTCCTAAACAACAACATAGCCCACCACAGTGTGCCCCACTACACTAATAACCCCTAAACCGACACATAACCCACCTAAACCACAACATAACGCACCACAGTGTGTCCCACTACACTAATAACCCATAAACCACAACATAACCCACCGCAGTATGCCCCACTACACTAATAACCCCTAAGCCGCCACATAACCCACCGCAGTGTGCCCCACTACACAAATAACCCCTACACCACAACATAGCCCACCGCAGTGTGCCCCACTACACTAATAACCCCTAAACTGCCACATAACCCACTGCACTGTGCCCCACTCCACTAATAACCCCTAAACCACCACATAACCCACCGCAGTGTGCCCCACTACACTAATAACCCCTAAACTGCCACATAAACCACCACAGTGTGCTTCACTACACTAATAACCCCTAAACCGCAACATAGCCCCCCGCAGTGTGCCCCACTACACTAATAACCCCTAAAACGCAACATAGCCCCCCGCAGTATGCCCCACTACACTAATAACCCCTAAACCACAACATAGCCCCCCGCAGTATGCCCCACTACACTAATAACCCCTAAACGACAACATAACCCACCGCAGTATGCCCCACTACACTAATAACCCCTAAACCGCCACATAACCCACCACAGTGTGCCTCACTACACTAATAACCCCTAAACCACAACATAACCCACCGCAGTGGGCCCCACTACACTAATAACCCCTAAACCACAACATAGCCCACTGCAATGTGCCCCACTACACTAATAACCCCTAAACAGCCACATAACCCACCGCAGTGTGCCTCACTACACTAATAACCCATAAACCACAACATAACCCACCGCAGTGTGCCCCACTACACTAATAACCCCTAAACCACAACATAACCCACCGCAGTGTGCCCCACTACATTAATAACCCCTAAACCACAACATAGCCCACTGCAATGTGCCCCACTACACTAATAACCCCTAAACAACAACATAGCCCACCGCAATGTACCCCACTACACAAATAACCCCTACACCACAATATAGCCCACCGCAGTGTGCCCCACTACACTAATAACCCCTAAACTGCCACATAACCCACTGCAGTGTGCCCCACTCCACTAATAACCCCTAAACCACCACATAACCCACCGCAGTGTGCCCCACTACACTAATAACCCCTAAACTGCCACATAACCCACCGCAGTGTGCCCCACTACACTAATAACCCCTAAACAACCACATAACCCACGCAGTGTGCCCCACTACACTAATAACCCCTAAACTGCCACATAACCCACCGCAGTGTGCTTCACTACACTAATAACCCCTAAACCGCAACATAGCCCCACGCAGTGTGCCCCACTACACTAATAACCCCTAAAACGCAACATAGCCCCCCGCAGTGTGCCCCACTACACTAATAACCCCTAAACTACAACATAACCCACCGCAGTGTGCCCCACTACACTAATAACCCCTAAAACGCAACATAACCCACCGCAGTGTGCTTCACTACACTAATAACCCCTAAACCGCAACATAGCCCCCCGCAGTGTGCCCCACTACACTAATAACCCCTAAAAAACAACATAACCCACCGCAGTATGCCCCACTACACTAATAACCCCTAAACCGCAACATAGCCCCCCGCAGTGTGCCCCACTACACTAATAACCCCTAAAACGCAACATAGCCCCCCGCAGTGTGCCCCACTACACTAATAACCCCTAAACCACAACATAGCCCACCACAGTATTCCCCACTACACTAATAACCCCTAAACCGCCACATAACCCACCGCAGTGTGCCTCACTACACTAATAACCCCTAAACCACAACATAACCCGCCGCAGTGTGCCCCACTACACTAATAACCCCTAAACCACAACATAACCCACCGCAGTGTGCCCCACTACATTAATAACCCCTAAACCACAACATAGCCCACTGCAATGTGCCCCACTACACTAATAACCCTACACAACAACATAGCCCACCGCAATGTACCCCACTACACAATTAACCCCTACACCACAACATAGCCCACCGCAGTGTGCCCCACTACACTAATAACCCCTAAGCTGCCGCATAACCCACCGCAGTGTGCCCCACTCTACTAATAACCCCTAAACCACCACATAACCCACCGCAGTGTGCCCCACTACACTAATAACCCCTAAACTGCCACATAACCCACCACAGTGTGCCCCACTACACTAATAACCCCTAAACAACCACATAACCCACGCAGTGTGCCCCACTACACTAATAACCCCTAAACCGCCACATAACCCACCGCAGTGTGCTTCACTACACTAATAACTCCTAAACCGCAACATAGCCCCCCGCAGTGTGCCCCACTACACTAATAACCCCTAAAACACAACATAGCCCCCTGCAGTGTGCCCCACTACACTAATAACCCCTAAACCACAACATAACCCACCGCAGTATGCCCCACTACACTAATAACCCCAAAACCGCCACATAACCCACCGCAGTGTGCCTCACTACACTAATAACCCCTAAACCACAACATAACCCACCGCAGTGTGACCCACTACACTAACAACCCCTAAACCACAACATAGCCCACTGCAATGTGCCCCACTACACTAATAACCCCTAAACCGCCACATAACCCACCGCAGTGTGCCTCACTACACTAATAACCCCTAAACCACAACATAACCCACCGCAGTGTGCCCCATTACATTAATAACCCCTACACAACAACATAGCCCACCGCAATGTACCCTACTACACAAATAACCCCTAAACTGCCACATAACCCACCGCAGTGTGCCCCACTCCACTAATAACCCCTAAACCACCACATAAGCCACCGCAGTGTGCCCCACTACACTAATAACCCCTAAACTGCCACATAACCCACCGCAGTGTGCCCCACTACACTAATAACCCCTAAACAACCACATAACCCACACAGTGTGCCCCACTACACTAATAACCCCTAAGCTGCCACATAACCCACCGCAGTGTGCTTCACTACACTAATAACCCCTAAACCGCAACATAGCCCCCCGCAGTGTGCCCCACTACACTAATAACCCCTAAAACGCAACATAGCCCCCCGCAGTGGGCCCCACTACACTAATAACCCCTAAACCACAACATAACCCACCGCAGTATGCCCCACTACACTAATAACCCCTAAACCGCCACATAACCCACCGCAGTGTGCCTCACTACACTAATAACCCCTAAACCACAACATAACCCACCGCAGTGTGCCCCACTACACTAATAACCCCCAAACCACAACATAACCCACCGCAATGTGCCCCACTACATTAATAACCCCTAAACCACAAAATAGCCCACTGCAATGTGCCCCACTACACTAATAACCCCTAAACCGACACATAACCCACTGCAGTGTGCTCCACTACACTAATAACCCCTAAACCACAACATAGCCCACCACAGTGTGCCCCACTACACTAATAACTCCTAAACCGACACATAACCCATTGCAATGTGCCCCACTACACTAATAACTCCTAAACAACAACATAGCCCACCACAGTGTGCCCCACTACACTAATAACCCCTAAACCGACACATAACCCACCTAAACCACAACATAACGCACCACAGTGTGCCCCACTACACTAATAACCCCTAAACCACAACATAACCCACCGCAGTATGCCCCACTACACTAATAACCCCTAAACCGCCACATAACCCACCACAGTGTGCCCCACTCCACTAATAACCCCTAAACTGCCACATAACCCACCGCAGTGTGCCCCACTACACTAATAACCCCTAAACTGCCACATAACCCACCGCAGTGTGCCCCACTACACTAATAACCCCTAAACAACCACATAACCCACGCAGTGTGCCCCACTACACTAATAACCCCTGAACTGCCACATAACCCACCGCAGTGTGCTTCACTACACTAATAACCCCTAAACCGCAACATAGCCCCCCGCAGTGTGCCCCACTACACTAATAACCCCTAAAACGCAACATAGCCCCCCGCAGTGTGCCCCACTACACTAATAACCCCTAAACCACAACATAACCCACCGCAGTATGCCCCACTACACTAATAGCCCCTAAACCGCCACATAACTCACCGCAGTGTTCCTCACTACAATAATAACCCCTAAACCACAACATAACCCAGCGCAGTGTGCCCCACTACACTAATAACCCCTAAACCACAACATAACCCACCGCAGTGTGCCCCACTACATTAATAACCCCTAAACCACAACATAGCCCACTGCAATGTGCCCCACTACACTAATAACCCCTAAACCGACACATAACCCACTGCAGTGTGCTCCACTACACTAATAACCCCTAAACCACAACATAGCCCACCACAGTGTGCCCCACTACACTAATAACCCCTAAACCACAACATAACCCACCGCAGTATGCCCCACTACACTAATAACCCCTAAACCGCCACATAACCCACCGCAGTGTGCCTCACTACACTAATAACCCCTAAACCACAACATAACCCACCGCAGTGTGCCCCACTACACTAATAACCCCTAAACCACAACATAACCCACCGCAGTGTGCCCCACTACATTAATAACCCCTAAACCACAACATAGCCCACTGCAATGTGCCCCACTACACTAATAACCCCTAAACCGACACATAACCCACTGCAGTGTGCTCCACTTCACTAATAACCCCTAAACCACAACATAGCCCACCACAGTGTGCCCCACTACACTGATAACCCCTAAACCAACACATAACCCACTGCAATGTGCCCCACTACACTAATAACTCCTAAACCACAACATAGCCCACCACAGTGTGCCCCACTACACTAATAACCCCTAAACCGACACATAACCCACTGCAATGTGCCCCACTACACTAATAACTCCTAAACCACAACATAACCCACTGCAGTGTGCCCCACTACACTAATAACCCTTAAACCACAACATAGCCCACCGCAATGTACCCCACTACACTAATAACCCCTAAGCCACAACATAGCCCACTGCAGTGTGCCTCACTACACTATGAACCCCTAAACCACAACATAGCCCACTGCAATGTGCCCCACTACACTAATAACCCCTAAACCACAACATAGCCCACCGCAGTGTGCCCCACTACACTAATATCCCCTAAACCACAACATAACCCACTGCAATGTGCCCTACTACACTAATAACCCTTAAACCCCAACATAGCCCACCACAATGTACCCCACTACACTAATAACCCCTAAACCGCCACATAACCCACCATAGTGTGCCCCACTACACTAATAAACCCTACACCACTACATAGCCCACCGCAATGTACCCCACTACACTAATAACCCCTAAACTGCAACATAGCCCACCGCAGTGTGCCCCACTACACTAATAACCCCTAAACTGCAACATAGCCCACTGCAGTGTGCTCCACTACACTGATAACCCCTAAAACACAACATAGCCCACTGCAGTGTGCCCCACTTCACTAATAACCCCTAAACTACCACATAGTCCACTGCAGTGTACCCCACTACACTAATAACCCCTAAACTGCAACATAGCCCCCTGCAGTGTGCCCCACTACACTAATAACCCCTAAACTACCACATAGCCCACCGCAGTGTGCCCCACTACACTAATAACCTCTAAACTGCCACATAGCCCACCGCAGTGTGTCCCACTACATTAATAACCCCTAAACCACAACATAGCCCACTGCAATGTGCCCCACTACACTAATAACCCCTAAACCGACACATAACCCACTGCAGTGTGCCCCACTACACTAATAACCCCTAAACCACAACATAGCCCACCACAGTGTGCCCCACTACACTAATAACCTCTAAACCGACACATAACCCATTGCAATGTTCCCCACTACACTAATAACTCCTAAACCACAACATAGCCCACCACAGTGTGCCCCACTACACTAATAACCCCTAAACCGACACATAACCCACCTAAACCACAACATAACCCACCGCAGTGTGCCCCACTACACTAATAACCCCTAAACCACAACATAACCCACCGCAGTATGCCCCACTACACTAATAACCCCTAAACCGCCACATAACCCACCGCAGTGTGCCCCACTACATTAATAACCCCTAAACCACAACATAGCCCACTGCAATGTGCCCCACTACACTAATAACCCCTAAACCGACACATAACCCACTGCAATGTGCCCCACTACACTAATAACTCCTAAACCACAACATAGCCCACCACAGTGTGCCCCACTACACTAATAACCCCTAAACCGACACATAACCCACTGCAATGTGCCCCACTACACTAATAACCCCTACACAACAACATAGCCCACCGCAATGTACCCCACTACACAAATAACCCCTAAACTGCCACATAACCCACCGCAGTGTGCCCCACTCCACTATTAACCCCTAAACAACCACATAACCCACACAGTGTGCCCCACTACACTAATAACCCCTAAGCTGCCGCATAACCCACCGCAGTGTGCTTCACTACACTAATAACCCCTAAACCGCAACATAGCCCCCCGCAGTGTGCTCCACTACACTAATAACCCCTAAAACGCAACATAGCCCCCCGCAGTGGGCCCCACTACACTAATAACCCCTAAACCACAACATAACCCACCGCAGTATGCCCCACTACACTAATAACCCCTAAACCGCCACATAACCCACCGCAGTGTGCCTCACTACACTAATAACCCCTAAACCACAACATAACCCACCGCAGTGTGCCCCACTACACTAATAACCCCCAAACCACAACATAACCCACCGCAATGTGCCCCACTACATTAATAACCCCTAAACCACAAAATAGCCCACTGCAATGTGCCCCACTACACTAATAACCCCTAAACCGACACATAACCCACCACAGTGTGCTTCACTACACTAATAACCCCTAAACCGCAACATAGCCCCCCGCAGTGTGCCCCACTACACTAATAACCCCTAAAACGCAACATAGCCCCCCGCAGTGTGCCCCACTACACTAATAACCCCTAAACCACAACATAACCCACCGCAGTATGCCCCACTACACTAATAACCCCTAAACCGCCACATAACTCACCGCAGTGTGCCTCACTAAGATAATAACCCCTAAACCACAACATAACCCAGCGCAGTGTGCCCTACTACACTAATAACCCCTAAACCACAACATAACCCACCGCAGTGTGCCCCACTACATTAATAACCCCTAAACCACAACATAGCCCACTGCAATGTGCCCCACTACATTAATAACCCCTAAACCGACACATAACCCACTGCAGTGTGCTCCACTACACTAATAACCCCTAAACCACAACATAGCCCACCACAGTGTGCCCCACTACACTAATAACCCCTAAACCACAACATAACCCACCGCAGTATGCCCCACTACACTAATAACCCCTAAACCGCCACATAACCCACCGCAGTGTGCCTCACTACACTAATAACCCCTAAACCACAACATAACCCACCGCAGTGTGCCCCACTACACTAATAACCCCTAAACCACAACATAACCCACCGCAGTGTGCCCCACTACATTAATAACCCCTAAACCACAACATAGCCCACTGCAATGTGCCCCACTACACTAATAACCCCTAAACCGACACATAACCCACTGCAGTGTGCTCCACTACACTAATAACCCCTAAACCACAACATAGCCCACCACAGTGTGCCCCACTACACTGATAACCCCTAACCCAACACATAACCCACTGCAATGTGCCCCACTACACTAATAACTCTTAAACCACAACATAGCCCACCACAGTGTGTCCCACTACACTAATAACCCCTAAACCGACACATAACCCACTGCAATGTACCCCACTACACTAATAACTCCTAAACCACAGCATAACCCACGGCAGTGTGCCCCACTACACTAATAACCCTTAAACCACAACATAGCCCACCGCAATGTACCCCACTACACTAATAACCCTTAAACCACAACATAGCCCACTGCAGTGTGCCTCACTACACTATGAACCCCTAAACCAAAACATAGCCCACTGCAATGTGCCCCACTACACTAATAACCCCTAAACCACAACATAGCCCACCGCAGTGTGCCCCACTACACTAATATCCCCTAAACCACAACATAACCCACTGCAATGTGCCCTACTACACTAATAACCCTTAAACCCCAACATAGCCCACCACAATGTACCCCACTACACTAATAACCCCTAAACCGCCACATAACCCACCATAGTGTGCCCCACTACACTAATAAACCCTAAACCACTACATAGCCCACCGCAATGTACCCCACTACACTAATAACCCCTAAACTGCAACATATCCCACCGCAGTGTGCCCCACTACACTAATAACCCCTAAACTGCAACATAGCCCACTGCAGTGTGCTCCACTACACTGATAACCCCTAAAACACAACATAGCCCACTGCAGTGTGCCCCACTTAACTAATAACCCCTAAACTACCACATAGTCCACTGCAGTGTACCCCACTACACTAATAACCCCTAAACTGCAACATAGCCCCCTGCAGTGTGCCCCACTACACTAATAACCCCTAAACTACCACATAGCCCACCGCAGTGTGCCCCACTACACTAATAACCTCTAAACTGCCACATAGCCCACCGCAGTGTGTCCCACTACATTAATAACCCCTAAACCACAACATAGCCCACTGCAATGTGCCCCACTACACTAATAACCCCTAAACCGACACATAACCCACTGCAGTGTGCTCCACTACACTAATAACCCCTAAACCACAACATAGCCCACCACAGTGTGCCCCACTACACTAATAACCCCTAAACCGACACATAACCCATTGCAATGTTCCCCACTACACTAATAACTCCTAAACCACAACATAGCCCACCACAGTGTGCCCCACTACACTAATAACCCCTAAACCGACACATAACCCACCTAAACCACAACATAACCCACCGCAGTGTGCCCCACTACACTAATAACCCCTAAACCACAACATAACCCACCGCAGTATGCCCCACTACACTAATAACCCCTAAACCGCCACATAACCCACCGCAGTGTGCCCCACTACATTAATAACCCCTAAACCACAACATAGCCCACTGCAATGTGCCCCACTACACTAATAACCCCTAAACCGACACATAACCCACTGCAATGTGCCCCACTACACTAATAACTCCTAAACCACAACATAGCCCACCACAGTGTGCCCCACTACACTAATAACCCCTAAACCGACACATAACCCACTGCAATGTGCCCCACTACCTAATAACTCCTAAACCACAACATAACCCACTGCAATGTGCCCCACTACACTAATAACTCCTATACCACAACATAACCCACCGCAGTGTGCCCCACTACACTAATAACCCTTAAACCACAACATAGCCCACCGCAATGTACCCCACTACACTAATAACCCCTAAACCACAACATAGCCCACTGCAGTGTGCCTCACTACACTATGAACCCCTAAACCACAACATAGCTCACTGCAATGTGCCCCACTACACTAATAACCCCTAAACCACAAAATAGCCCACCGCAGTGTGCCCCACTACACTAATATCCCCTAAACCACAACATAACCCACTGCAATGTGCCCCACTACACTAATAACCCTTAAACCCCAACATAGCCCACCGCAATGTACCCCACTACACTAATAACCCTAAACCGCCACATAACCCACCATAGTGTGCCCCACTACACTAATAAACCCTAAACCACTACATAGCCCACCGCAATGTACCCCACTACACTAATAACCCCTAAACTGCAACATAGCCCACCGCAGTGTGCCCCACTACACTAATAACACCTAAACTGCAACATAGCCCACTGCAGTGTGCTCCACTACACTAATAACCCCTAAAACACAACATAGCCCACTGCAGTGTGCCCCACTTCACTAATAACCCCTAAACTACCACATAGCCCACTGCAGTGTACCCCACTACACTAATAACCCCTAAACCGCAACATAGCCCCCTGCAGTGTGCCCACTACACTAATAACCCCTAAACTACCACATAGCCCACCGCAGTGTGCCTCACTACACTAATAACCTCTAAAGTGCCACATAGCCCACTGCAGTGTGCCTCACTACACTATTAACCCCTAAACCGCAACATAACCCACCGCAGTGTACCCCACTACACTAATAACCCCTAAACTACCACATTGCCCACCGCAGTGTGCCTCACTACACTAATAACCCCTAAACCACAACATAACCCACCGCAGTGTGCCCCACTACACTAATAACCCCTAAACTGCCACATAACCCACGCAGTGTGCCTCACTACACTAATAACCCCTAAACTGCCACATAACCCACCGCAGTGTGCCTCACTACACTAATAACCCCTAAACTGCCACATAACCCACCGCAGTGTGCCTCACTACACTAATAACCCCTAAACCACAACATAGCCCACTGCAGTGTGCCCCACTTCACTAATAACCCTTAAACCACAACATAACCCACCGCAGTGTGCCCCACTACACTAATAACCCCTAAACTACCACATAACCC
Organism: Bombina bombina; assembly: GCF_027579735.1. Classification (NCBI taxonomy): domain Eukaryota; kingdom Metazoa; phylum Chordata; class Amphibia; order Anura; family Bombinatoridae; genus Bombina; species Bombina bombina. The sequence goes on along the minus strand of NC_069502.1, from coordinate 1,208,623,173 downwards.
ACCGCAGTGTGCCCCACTACACTAATAACCCCTAAACCACAACATAACCCACTGCAGTGTGCCCCACTACACAAATAACGTCTAAATTACCACATAACCCACCGCAGTGTGCCCCACTACACTAATAACCCCTAAACCACAACATAACCCACTGCAGTGTGCCCCACTTCACAAATAACCCCTAAACTGCAACATAGCCCACCGCAATGTACCCCACTACACAAATAACCCCTACACCACAACATAGCCCACCGCAATGTGCCCCACTACACAAATAACCCCTACACAACAACATAGCCCACCGCAATGTACCCCACTACACAAATAACCCCTACACCACCACATAGCCCACCGCAATGTACCCCACTACACAAATAACCCCTACACCACAACATAGCCCACCGTAATGTACCCCACTACACTAATAACCCCTACACAATAACATAGCCCACTGCAGTGTGCCCCAACTACACTAATAACCCCTAAACCATAACATAACAAATTGAATATTTGATCATTTTTTTTTTATTTTGTGTAATTTAGTGGGGGGGTTTTAAATTTATTTAATTAATGTAATTTATTTAATTGTAGTGTAAGGTTAGGTGTAAGACAGGTTAGGTTTTATTTTACAGGTACATTTGTATTTATGTTAGCTAGGTAGTTATTGAATAGTTAATAACTATTTACTAACTAGTCTACCTAGTTAAGATAAATACAAACTTACCTGTAAAATAAAAATAAAACCTAAGCTAGATACAATGTAACTATTAGTTATATTGTAGCTAGCTTAGGGTTTATTTTATAGGTAAGTATTTTTTAAATAGGAATTATTTAGTTAATGATAGTAATTTTTATTTAGATTTATTTTAATTATGTTAAAGTTAATGGGTGTTAAGGTTAGGGTTAGACTTAGGGTTAGGTTTAGGGGTTTATAACTTTAGTATAGTGGCAGCGATGTTAGAGACAGCAGATTAGGGGTTAATAACAGTAATGTAGGTTGCGGCAATGTTAGAGACAGCAGATTCCCTAATCTAATAATATTTAACTAGTGTTTACAATGAGGGAGTGCGGCAGTTTAGTGATTAATATGTTTATCAAATTCTGAGTAGTCTGTCTCTTTAATGAACTCTACAAAATAAAGGTTTTCTGCAAATTTGAACCCATCCCATGCCCTCTTCTCAATCAATCAAGATGAGTACAGAGGTGTAAGTGCACTGAACACATGCTATGCTCTGTACTGACCGCAGCATCCAAGAATTAAATGGCCCCCAAATGTTCATCTTCATCCACCACAGTCAGCAGTTTCAAAAATTAAAGTTTAGCATGTTGAAATTTTACAAGATAACAAGTTAATTCCCGGATGATGGACCCCTTATGATTGTAATTTCGCTTAAGAAAACAAACAAAAAACTAGCTTTCCCTGTGTGCCATATCAAATGCAGCCTGGGCACCCTGGTCCTACCTGGATAAAATAGACAGACAGCCCTGTCTGGCCCCATTCATTCATTTAAACTTAGTTTCCAGAGGGGAGGTGTTTGGAATTCCCAATAACAAACTTGGAGCTGTTATGAGTTTGGTTTTTCTGTCTTTGGTGATGAACTGTGGTTAGCTGAAGAGAATATTGCAGAATATAAAGAAATTAGATGCTGTTTAAAGGAACAGTCTACTTGATTTTTTTATTGTATAAAAATATAGATAACGTTTTTACTACCTATTCCCCAGATTTGCACAACCAACATTGTTATAATAATATACTTTATAACGTCTAAAACTGCATGTTTCTAAGCCCCTGTAGGCCACCTTTATCTAAGTGCATTGTATTACCTTTTCACAGCCAGACACTGCTAGTTCATGTGTGCCATATAGACAACACCCCTGTGCTTACTCCTGTGAAGTTACAAATGAGCCAGTACTGACTGGCTAAAATGCAAGTTTGTGAATAGCACTGAGATAAGGGGTCAGTCTGCAGAAACTTAGATATAAGGTAATCACACAGGTAAATGGTGTATTAATATAAGCATTTGTTGTGCAAAACTGGGGAATTGGTAATAAATTGATTATCTTTTTAAACAATACATTTGTTTTCAAGTAGACTGTCCCTTTAACTACCTAAGTTACATGATCAGCCTAGTCTGGTGTAAATGACAGCCTATCACTGCTCTGATAAAGACTATGAGGCCTATTTATCAAGCCGTCAACCACAACCACAAATACGCTTGAATTCCGCAGTGTAATTGTGGAGAGCTTAATTCCCCTTAGTTATCAAAGCCTACAGACCGGCAAAAGTTGAAATTTGTGACGTAACATACGTTCCGTCAGTTTCAGTCTGACACAGATCGATGCTTACGTCCATACAGATGTTCCGAATGCAAATTAGGCACTGACAACTTTTTGCTAGTTATCAAATTTCTACCAGGTACGCTTGCCACTATTCCAGCCCAGCGTAACTAGTTTTCAATCTGCCGCCCTGGATGCGGCGGATGCCATAGGAATCAATGGGAGTCTGAAAGCAGCAAAAGCTCATGTTCGCTGCTGCCCGATATCCCATTGATTCCCATTGAGAGAATAAAAGTTATGTTTACACCTAACACCCTAACATGTACCCCGAGTCTAAACACCTGTAATCTGCCACCCCCTACACCGCTGCCACCTACATTTTACTTATTAACCCCTAATCATCCCTATCTTATAATAAATTTAAACTTACCTTTATATTTAAATTAAACTATATTAAACTACTAATTAACCTACCCTAACTATTATACTAAAATTACATTCAACTATATTAAACTATTAATTAATCTACCCTAACCGTTATACTAAAATTACATTAAACTATATTAAACTATTAATTAACCTACCCTAACTGTTATACTAAAATTACAGTAAACTACAAATTAAATTAAATATATTATATATTTAAAAACCTAACCCTACTCAAATAATTTAAATCTACACTAAAAAACTACAAAGTTACAAAAAACTAACAACTAAGTTACAAAAAATAACAAACACTAAATTACAAAAAAAAACACTAAGTTACACAAAATAAAAAATAAATTATCAAAGATTTAAACTAATTACACTTAATCTAAGAGCCCTATGAAAATAAAAAAGCCCCCCCAAAATAAAAAACCCTAGCCTACAATAAACTACAAATAGCCCTTAAAAGGGCCTTTTGCGGGGCATTGCCCCAAAGAAATCAGCTCTTTTACCTGTAAATAAAAAATACAAATACCCCCCAACAGTAAAACCCACCACCCACACAACCAAACCCCCCAAATAAAAACTAAAAAAACCTAAGCTCCCCATTGCCCTGAAAAGGGCATTTGTATGGACATTGCCCTTAAAAGGGCATTTAGCTCTATTGCAGCCCAAACCCCTAATCTAAAAATAAAACCCACCCAATAAACCCTTAAAAAATCCTAACACTAACCCCTGAAGATCCACTTACAGTTTTGAAGATCCGAAATCCATCCTCCAAGAAGCCAAAGTCTTCATCCAAGCCCGCAGAAGTGTTCACCCAGACGGCATCTTCTATCTTCATCATCCGGCGCGGAGCGGCTCCATCTTCAAGACATCCGACGAGGAGCATCCTCTTCATTCGACGTCTTCTTTCCGAATGCAGGTTCCTTTAAATTACATAATCCAAGATGGCGGCGTCCCTTAGATTCCGATTGGCTGATAGAATTCAGCCAATCAGAATTAAGGTTGAAAAAATCCTATTGGCTGTTGCAATCAGCCAATATTATTGAACTTTCATCCTATTGGCTGATCCAATCAGCCAATAGGATTGAGCTTGCATTCTATTGGCTGATTGAAATAGCCAATATATAGCCAATATATGAAAGCTCAATAGGATTTTTTCAACCTTAATTCCGATTGGCTGATAGAATTCTATCAGCCAATCGGAATCTAAGGGGCACCATCTTGGATGACGTCATTTAAAGGAACCTTCATTCGGGAAGAAGATGTCAAACGAAGAGGATGCTCCGCGTCGGATGTCTTGAAGATGAAGCCGCTCCGCGTCGGATGGATTAAGATAGAAGATGCCATCTGGGTAAAGACTTCTGCGGGCTTGGATGAAGACTTTGGCCGCTTGGATGAAGACTTCTGCCGGCTTCTTGGAGGATGGATGTCGGATCTTCTAAACTGTAAGTGGATCTTCAGGGGTTAGTGTTAGGATTTTTTAAGGGTTTATTGGGTGGGTTTTATTTTTAGATTAGGGGTTTGGACTGCAATAGAGCTAAATGCCCTTTTAAGGGCAATGCCCATCCAAATGCTCTTTTCAGGGCAATGGGGAGCTTAGGTTTTTTTAGTAAGGTTTTTATTTGGGGGGTTTGGTTGTGTGGGTGGTGGGTTTTACTGTTTATTAGGGCTCTTAGATTAGGTGTAATTAGTTTAAATCTTTGATAATTAATTTTTTATTTTGTGTAACTTAGTGTTTATTTTTTTTTGTAACTTAGTGTTTGTTATTTTTTGTAACTTAGTTGTTAGTTTTTTTGTAACTTTGTAGTTTTTTAGTGTAGATTTAAATTATTTGAGTAGGGTTAGGTTTTTAAATATATAATATATTTAATTTAATTTGTAGTTTACTGTAATTTTAGTATAACAGTTAGGGTAGGTTAATTATTAGTTTAATATAGTTTATTGTAATTTTAGTCTAATAGCTATGGTAGATTAATTATTAGTTTAATATAGTTGAATGTAATTTTAGTATAATAGTTAGGGTAGGTTAATTAGTAGTTTAATATAGTTTAATTTAAATCTAAAGGTAAGTTTAAATTTATTATAAGATAGGGATGAGTTAATATTTAACGTACAGTTAGCGGGTTGTTAGGTTTAGGGGTTAATAGGTTAATTTAGTTTATGGCGATGTGGGGGGCTAGCGGTTTAGGGGTTAATAACTTTATTTAGTGGCAGTGGGCTCCATGAGCGTCGGGATAGGGGTTAATAACATAATGTAGGTGGCGGCGGTGTAGGTGGCAGCAGATTAGGGGTTAAGAACATAATGTAGGTAGCAACAGGGTCCGGGAGCAGCGGGAAAGGGGTTAATAAATTTATTAGAGTTGCGGCGGGGTCCGGGAGCGGCGGAATAGGGGTTAAATAGTTTAGTATAGTGGCAGTGTTTAGTGACAGGAATAAGTCGAATAGCAGCGAGATCGATGACTGTTACTTAACAACAGTCAGCTGCTCATCGCCCCGTACTTGGTGTGCGGCTTTTTGACAGCTTTTTTGTTAAATATGGAGAGCGTATTCAGGTCCGCGGCCGCGATGTTAGGCGATGTCAGGTGAGCGTATTGGTGCCGACGAATGCAGCACAGTTGAGTGCTTGATAAGTAGGTCTCTATCAGTACATTTGTTAGTGCCAAAGCAAGAAATGGAAAACACACAGAGAACTCTTCAATCTATCTATATTTCTATCTAGCTGACTGTCTGTCTATCTGTCTATCTTACTGTCTATATGTCTATATTTCTGTCTATCTGACAGTCTATCTATCTTTCTGTCTATCTGACTATCAATCTGTCTATCTGAATGTATATCTATCTATCTATCTGACCATCTATCTTTCTGTCTATCTGACTGTCTATCTTTCTGTCTATCTGACTGTCTATCTTTTTGTCTATCTGACTGTCTATCTTTCTGTCTATCTGACGGACTGTCTATCTTTCTATTTGACTGTCTATTTTTCTGTCTGTCTGTCTTTCTATCTTTCTGTCTATCTGACTGTCTATCTTTCTGTCTATTTGACTGTCTATTTTTCTGTATATCTGACTATCTATCTTTCTGTCTACCTGACTGTCTATCTATCTGCCTATATTTCTGTCTATCAGACTGTCTATCTTTCTGTCTATCTGACTGTCTATCTTTCTGTCTATTTGGCTGTCTATTTTTCTGTCTATCTGACTGTCTATCTTTCTGTCTATCTGACTGTCTATCTTTTTGTCTATTTGACTGTCTATTTTTCTGTATATCTGACTGTCTATCTTTCTGTCTACCTGACTGTCTATCTATCTGCCTATATTTCTGTCTATCAGACTGTCTATCTTTCTGTCTATTGGACTGTCTATCTATCTGTCTATCTGACTGTCTATTTTTCTGTCTATCTGACTGTCTGTCTATCTGACTGTCTATCTTTCTTCTATCTGACTATCTTTTTTCTATCTTTCTGTCTATCTATCGGTCTAGCAGACTGCCTATCTAATTATCTATCTATCTATCTATCTATCTGACTGTCTGTCTATCTTCTTGCACCTCTGTCTGTCTGTTTAAAGCTAATAAACAAACGGCTAGATTTGGAGTTTTGTCGGTAACGACCCGAAAAACTAACGCCGGCTTTTTTCTGGCCGCACCATAAAAATAACTCTGGTATTGAGAGTCCACAGAATGGCTGCGTTAGGCTCCAAAAAAGGAGCGTAGAGCATTTTTAACGCAGCTTCAACTCTCGATACCAGAGTTGCTTATGCAAGCGGCCAGCCTCAAAAACGTGCTCGTGCACGATTCCCCCATAGGAAACAATGGAGCTGTTTGAGCTGAAAAAAACCCAAAAACCTGCAAAAAAGCCGCGTTCAGCTCCTAACGCAGCCCCATTGTTTGCTATGCGGTAACCCTTCCTACGTCTGCACTTAACACTCTAACATGTACCCCGAGTCTAAACACCCCTAACCTTACACTTATTAACCCCTAATCTGCCGCCCCCGCTATCGCTGACCCCTGCATATTATTATTAACCCCTAATCTGCCGCTCCGTAAACCGCCGCTACTTACATTATCCCTATGTACCCCTAATCTGCTTCCCTAACATTGCTGACCCCTATATTATATTTATTAACCCCTAATCTGCCCCCCACAACGTCGCCTCCACCTGCCTACACTTATTAACCCCTAATCTGCCGAGCGGACCTGAGCGCTACTATAATAAAGTTATTAACCCCTAATCCGCCTCACTAACCCTATAATAAATAGTATTAACCCCTAATCTGCCCTCCCTAACATCGCCAACACCTAACTTCAATTATTAACCCCTAATCTGCCGACCGGAGCTCACCGCTATTCTAATAAATGGATTAACCCCTAAAGCTAAGTCTAACCCTAACACTAACACCCCCCTAAATTAAATATAATTTTAATCTAACGAAATTAATTAACTCTTATTAAATAAATTATTCCTATTTAAAGCTAAATACTTACCTGTAAAATAAACCCTAATATAGCTACAATATAAATTATAATTACATTGTAGCTATTTTAGGATTAATATTTATTTTACAGGCAACTTTGTAATTATTTTAACCAGGTACAATAGCTATTAAATAGTTAAGAACTATTTAATAGTTACCTAGTTAAAATAATTACAAAATTACCTGTAAAATAAATCCTAACCTAAGTTACAATTAAACCTAACACTATACTATCATTAAATTAATTAAATACAAAATCTACAAATAACTACAATGAAATAAACTAACTAAAGTACAAAAAATAAAAAAGAACTAAGTTACAAAAAATAAAAAAAATATCTACAAACATAAGAAAAATATTACAACAATTTTAAACTAATTACACCTACTCTAAGCCCCCTAATAAAACAACAAAGCCCCCAAAATAAAAAATGCCCTACCCTAAATTACTAAAGTTAAAAGCTCTTTTACCTTAAAAGCCCTGAACAGGGCCCTTTGCGGGGCATGCCCCAAGAAGTTCAGCTCTTTTGCCTGTAAAAAAAAAACATACAATACCCCCCCCAACATTACAACCCACCACCCACATATCCCTAATCTAACCCAAACCCCCCTTAAATAAACCTAACACTAAGCCCCTGAAGATCATCCTACCTTGTCTTCACCTCACCAGGTATCACCGATCCGTCCTGGCTCCAAAATCTTCATCCTATCCGGGAAGAAGAGGCGATCCGGACCGGAAACCATCTTGATCCAAGCGGCATCTTCTATCTTCATCCAATGACGACCGGCTCCATCCTGAAGACCTCCACCGCGGACCCATCTTCTTCCGGCGACGTCCAACTGAAGAATGACGGTTCCTTTAAGGGACGTCATCCAAGATGGCGTCCCTCGAATTCCGATTGGCTGATAGGATTCTATCAGCCAATCGGAATTAAGGTAGGAATATTCTGATTGGCTGATGGAATCAGCCAATCAGAATCAAGTTCAATCCGATTGGCTGATCCAATCAGCCAATCAGATTGATCTCACATTCTATTGGCTGTTCCGATCAGGGTTTATTTTACAGGTAAGTATTTAGCTTTAAATAGGAATAATTTATTTAATAAGAGTTAATTAATTTCGTTAGATTAAAATTATATTTAATTTAGGGGGGTGTTAGGGTTAGACTTAGCTTTAGGGGTTAATCCATTTATTAGAATAGCGGTGAGCTCCGGTCGGCAGATTAGGGATTAATAATTGAAGTTAGGTGTCTGCGATGTTAGGGAGGGCAGATTAGGGGTTAATACTATTTATTATAGGGTTAGTGAGGCGGATTAGGGGTTAATAAGTGTAGGCAGGTGGAGGCGACGTTGTGGGGGGCAGATTAGGGGTTAATAAATATAATATAGGGGTCGGCGGTGTTAGGGGCAGCAGATTAGGGGTACATAAGGATAACGTAGGTGGCGGCGCTTTGCGGTCGGCAGATTAGGGGTTAATAAGTCTAGGCAGATGGAGGCGACGTTGAGGGGGGCAGATTAGGGGTTAATAAATATAATACAGGGGTCGGCGGTGTTAGGGGGAGCAGATTAGGGGTACATAAGGATAACGTAGGTGGCGGTCGGCAGATTAGGGGTTAAAAAAAATTATTCGAGTGTCGGCGATGTGGGGGGACCTCGGTTTAGGGGTACATAGGTAGTTTATGGGTGTTAGTGTACTTTAGAGTACAGTAGTTAAGAGCTTTAGAAACCGGCCTTAGCCCAGAAAGCTCTTAACTACTGACTTTTTTCCTGCGGCTGAAGTTTTGTCGTTAGATGTCTAACGCTCACTTCAGAAACGACTCTAAATACCGGAGTTAGAAAAATCCCATTGAAAAGATAGGATACGCAATTGACGTAAGGGGATCTGCGGTATGGAAAAGCCGCGGCTGAAAAGTGAGCGTTAGACCCTATTTTGAGTGACTTCAAATACCGGCGGTAGCCTAAAACCAGCGTTAGGAGCCTCTAACGCTGGTTTTCACGGCTAACGCCAAACTCCAAATTTAGGTCAAAGTTACCAGTTCCAAAGACATATCTATCTATCTATCTATCTATCTATCTATCTATCTATCTATCTATCTATCTATCTATCTAACTATCTATCTGACTGTCTGTTTAAAGCTAATAAACAAAGTTACCAGTTCCAAAGACATATGATGTTTGCAAATTTTAATTACTCTTTTCTTGCTGATAGAATTTTATATTTTCACCAACATCATTACTCAATGGCGCTATTAAGATTCACTGCTAAATATTTTTCGTATAACGAATGCATTACTAATTTTGTCATTACTGTTTTTTTTGCCGTACAGTATTAATAATGAAAGCGAAACTACTTTAGTCAGCATGAAAGTCAATTAAAATGAATAATTACTTAATTTAAATATTCATTTAATCAGAAGTGTATAAAGATTGCGTTACAGGCACATAAATTATTTGACACATTTTTTCTGCTATGTAATGTGCCCATAATGAAAAATTCCCAATGTGCAATGTGACTCTCTTTATCTTGAGCAAAACATTTTGTTTTATCCAAGTGAAAAAAATATCACAGTAAATTTTCTACTTGTAACAAATTCAATAAAATTATATCTTAAGGGGTATTAGTTACCTCATAATAGAAACCCCTAGGTTGTGCTACATCAGTGTGTCTGAAGGCAGACAAAACTGGAGAAAAGCCTAAGTTTAATTATTAAAATACCACAATTAAAGATAAGTGTGGCATAAAACTCCTCTTTTTTTGTTAAGGATATAGCAGGACCTCTTTTATCCCTCATATTTACAATATATGGTTCTACAAGCCTATTTAAACCTAAATGATGTATATGGCTGTCAGAGAGGGCAGGAAAACATTATAATCAGTTCTAAAAGCAAAGAAATGAACCTTAATGATATCCAACTGCATATCAACCTCCTAACTCTACATCTAAATCAAACCCCAATCTTAAAAGTAGCCTAATTGTATGCCACACTCTTAAACCCTATATGTAACCTACTGTAAACCTAATCCAAATGGTTACACTAACCCCCTAACCCTATCTATAACTCTAACCCTAATCTTAAATGTCACCCTAAGTTTAACTTTACCCACTAAAAGTTTTCATATTTATAGTTCTATTCTCATAACAGTAACTATAAATCAAACCCCATAACTGTTAAAGGGACACTGAACCCAATTTTTTTCTTTTGTGATTCAGATAGAGCATGCAATTTTAAGCAACTTTGTAATTTACTCCTATTATCAATTTTTATTCGTTCTCTTGCTATCTTTATTTGAAAAAGAAGGCATTTTTTTGTTTCAAGAACTCTGGACAGCACTTTTTTATTGGTGGATGCATTTATCCACCAATCAGCAAGAACAACCCAGGTTGTTCCCCAAAAATGGTCCGGCATCTTAACTTACATTCTTGCATTTCAAATAAAAATACCAAGAGAATGAAGAAAATTTGATAATAGGAGTAAATTAGAAAGTTGCTTAAAATTGCATGCTATATCTAAATCCTTTTAATGTAACTCTAACTCCCATTATCCTAAATCTAACTCTAAACCTGTAACATACAGTAACTGTAATTCTAACCCCATAACCAGAACTGTAACTCTAACCCATAAACATAACAGTAACTCTTACCCTATAACCATAACTGTAGCCCCCTAACCATAACTGTAAATGTAACTCTAACCCTAACTGTAAATGTAACTGTAACCCCATAACCATAAATGTAACTCTAACCCATAACCATAACAGTAGTTCTAACCCTATATCCATAACTGTAATTATAACCCCCAACCATAACTGTAAATGTAACTCTAACCCCATAACCATAAATGTAATTCTAACCCATAACCATAACAGTAGTTCTAACCCTATATCCATAACTGTAATTATAACCCCAACCAAAACTGTAAATGTAACTCTAACCCCATAACCATAAATGTAATTCTAACCCATAACCATAACAGTAGTTCTAACCCTATATCCATAACTGTAATTATAACCCCCAACCATAACTGTAAATGTAACTCTAACCCCATAACCATAAATGTAATTCTAACCCATAACCATAACAGTAGTTCTAACCCTATATCCATAACTGTAATTATAACCCCCAACCATAACTGTAAATGTAACTCTAACCCCATAACCATAAACGTAATTGTAACCCATAACCATAACAATAGCTCTAACCCTATAACCATAACTGTAACTCTAACCCTTTAACCATAACTGTAACTCTAACCCTATAACCATAACAGTAACTCTAACCCTATAACCATAATAGTAACTCTAACCCCTTAACCATAACTGTAACTCTAACCCCCCTAACCATAACAGTATCTCTAACCCTCTAACCATAGCTGTAACTCTATCCCCCTAATCATAACTGAAACTCTAACCCCCTAACCATAACATTATCTATAACCCTATCTGTAACTCTAACCCCCTAACCATAACATTATCTATAACCCTATCCCCCTAATCATAACTGTAACTCTAACCCCCTAACCATAACTGTAACTCTAACCCCCTAACCATAACTCTAACCCGCTAACTCTATAACCATAGCTGTAACTCTAAACCCATAACCGTATGTCTAACCCCCTAATCATAACTGTAACTCTAACCCCTTAACCATAACTCTAACCCGCTAACTCTATAACCATAACTGTAACTCTAACCCGCTAACTCTATAACCATAACTGTAACTCTAACCCCCTAACCATAACATTATCTATAACCCTATCTGTAACTCTAACCCCCTAACCATAACATTATCTATAACCCTATCCCCTTAATCATAACTGTAACTCTAACCCGCTAACTCTAACCCCATAACCGTATGTCTAACCCCCTAACCATAACTGTCATGCCCCCATTGGGTCTTGAACTCTGGTCTCCCTTGTTGTATCCTAGTGACTTTACGCGGAGCCACTAGAGAATTTTAGATGTGGATGCTTTCCTTTTTGTTTTCTGCTTTTTCTCTCAGGCTCTCTGGCTCCACCTCTTGTCAGCTGTTGTTAATGTGCAATTACCAACAGAATATTTAAACCTGCCTGGCTAATCAGTCTTTTTCTTTCATCCTTTTGCTGTTTACTTTCTGGTTTTTACCGTAGCTAGTTCCTGATTCTGTTTTTGTGACCCTTTTGCCTTGAAGCCTGATTTTGGACTAACCTGCTGGATTTTCTACCTTGCCTGTTTTCTGACCAAGCCTTCTGATTACCCTTGCACTGTATTTGCCAGAGAGATACCAACCCTGCAAGTCTGACCTTGCTTCCTACTTTAAGTTGCAGCTCCTGAGGCCATCTTATTGCTGCAGTGCTTTAACTTTCTTTGTCCTCCTTAGCTCCATTGTATACCTTATCTATTGCAGCTCATAAATAAACCTGGTCCTCTGCAATTCCTGAACCTGTGAGTAACCTCTGCCCACCTTAACCTGCATTTAACATCTGCCTACCTGAACTGCCAAGACCTGTGATTAACCTCAGCCTACATTATATAATTGTACCACTATCGACCCTGCACTGCTGTGTGTTTAACCCTTGTAAAGGTGCTCAGGACACACAGTGTACTGCAGGTCCAGAGTGGAATCCACTGCTCCTCCAATCAGTTGCACATCTAAGTTGTGCAACTAGTGCTGCTGATTGGATGAGCAGAAGGTTCTGCTTGGGACCCACAGTGCACTGTTGGTCCTAAATGGCACATCTACTGTGCGTTTAACCCCTTTGTGGGGATTAAAAAGCATTAAAAACTATGTAAAACTACTTTTAGCTTGCATGTATAAGCTGCATTATAAAATGTAAATATTATATATTATAGAAGTTCATTTGAAAGTTGTTTAAAATTGTATGTACTAATTCATGAAAGTTTAATTTTGACTTTACTGTTGCTTTAAGCAGCCAATCAGGATGTTTGCCTTGGGACTTGCAAGGAGCATGTATATGGCATGTGCAGCACAGTCACTTTATTTCCCTTATTAGTTTAAGGAAGTTTACGATTAAATCTTTCACAAGGTCACAGTAACACAAAGTGCGAGTTTAGCACTGATGATGCTGATTGGCTATTTTTTTTGCCATTCAGATGACATAAGAGATAAACTTCCTATTACGTCTTATGTATCCTAGAATGATTAACCAATAAACACACAACAACAGGTGTTGGGCTAAAGACCGGTCACGGTCACGTTTATTACAAAAATAAACCTCTTAAATTGGGCTATCTAAATATGCCAGCTTAGGCAACTTGAATAATAACAATAACCAAGAACTATATAAAGTTCTTAACAAACTGGTGGCAGCAATAAACTAGCTAGTTTAACCCCTACTAACAGACGGCCAGGGTCCTACACTGTGTTTGCAGCGCGGCACGGATTACAGGCGCCCCATAGGCAGAGAGAGAAAGCTTTAAGCTGGTAGAGCTATTTGGCCTATGATTCATAGGGGGGAGTAACCCCTAGGTCAGCACCTAGCGGGCGTCACCTCCCCCATCCCAGGGCATCACTCTTCTCTCTCTCTGCCCACTCTCTGGGCCCTGTCCGACCGCCACAAGAGTCAGCCGACTCTTGCCGCCACAACTGACAAGCTTACCTAATACTGCAAAAACCTTTTTTTTTTTTTTTTACTTCTGAATTTATTTTTTTTAAACTACAGAGAGAAGAGCTTTACGATTAGCCAATTTATGTCCCCGCAGTTCGATTGCCACTATGATTGGAAAAAGTTTCAACAGTGTCAGGTTCTTAGTCAGACCTGCCCCAACCCAATCTTCCGGCCAAGGAGCCGCGCTCCATTCACCATTTAAGTAAGCACCATACCCAAAAACCCCTGCCGCATCCGTAAAGAGGTGCAGCATTTGGTTTGAAATAGGGTCTTCCCTCCCTAGGCAGACACCATTGAATTTCTTCAGAAATTCTTCCCAAACTCTGAGGTCCTCCTTCATTTTGGTAGACACCCTGTTCCTAGCCCTATGCCCACTAGGACCCTGCAGCTGTCTCTCAAGAGATTCTACCCATCGGTGTTGCCCAGCCCGCAAAATTAAGCAACCCCAGCAGGGACTGTAGTTCCTTGATGGAAATAGATTCAGCGCTAACCACGAACAAAACCACCTGCAGCAGGCGGTTAACCTTATCCCGAGGAAGCCTGAAAACTGCAGCCCGTGTAATACTGCTACATTCAACACTGGGGTGAGGGCTGCTACAGAATTTGCATATGTGACGAAAGGAACAGTTCGCCCCCCCTGTCACATTGCTTATCCTGAAACTTCCAGCATTACCTACCCCGCCGTTTGGGCCTTGGGGAGGGATGGCTAGGTCCCAGGCGAGCTAACTGCTGCGCCCTCTAACCTCAGTTTGGACCACAGGTAGAGATCCTGTGTTCCAAAATGAAGAAGCGGGCCCTGCATCTTTCTACAAAAGGCCATGTTGTATTCCCGCCATGCCCCTTCCTTAAATCTAGAATGAATATAATTTATAGTATCCTCATACTTAAACAAATTGTGCCCCTGCGAATGCCATTTGTCCACATAACAGGTCGCCACTACCCTAAAGCACCGCTGTCACTCCTCATAAGTCTCTGGCCACTGCACCTTCTTAGGGCCTGTGCCATCCCCTGCCCGCTCCCTAGCTCTGCACGCCTCTAGCGAAAGTTCAAAGATGTTAATGTAACACCCATCTTGAATCTTTTTCACCACCTTCGGTTTCAGATGCCCGTACAAGGAATGCACCAAACATGGTTATGTATCCCCATGAGACGCCACCTTCCTTGATACTGCTACCGCCCCAACGCCTGCAGGCCCTACGCTAGCCTCCTGTGAAAGTAAGACCACCTCGCTCCCTACTGCTGGGGGCTCTTTACCATTCACCTGAGCCACCACCAACTTCTTGATCATCTTAAACATCTCCTTTTGACCATTTTTTAATTAAGCCTAAGTCGCCTTCACTCTCTGAGCCTGACCCACTGGAAGATGTACCTAACCGTACATGTGCAGGTGTATGCAATAGGTACTCAATGCTGGGGGCCAGTGGCGGTGCAGGTCCTGATGCCTGAGGCTTTGAAGTAGCAGCTGTTGCGGCTGGAGTCGAGGAGGTAGGTTCCATGGCTTCCTGACTGGAAGATGATGCCATAGCTGGAACGACGTGATCCATGTGGGAACCCTGTGGAGACAAAAAAAATTGGGGAGTACTCTGTGCGCATGATTGGACCCCTGAGGGGTGCGCAGCACTCACACCATGTCCCCCTTGCACACACATACCCAGTGCAGCCGCAACAGCATTCTTAATCACCTCCTCAGTCACCCGCCCCACACTTGCAACAATGTAGCAACCTAGTACCCTCCATATCAACTCAGTTATCCCTTAATTTTGATACAGGCCCACTAGAGGGCCCTCCACTTCCAGTAACTGATCACACAGCACTTACTCTGGTGGAATGAGGTAATTTTAAACTAAAATATATATTTTTTATATTGAGTTGTTCATATGATATGTTCTAGTCTGCTGCATCAGTTTCAAGTGATTTAGCCAATAGGTAACATGTCCCTTAATTTTTTACTTGAAAATGTAAGATGTCCCAATCAATACTTTGCGCTAAGACCCATTAGCTATTAAATATGAATGCTCGTGGTTAACCAAATGAACATTAGCAAGAATTACCCATAAACCAATGAGCATTAGCAGGAAGTGGGCTAATAATAGAAATGTATGAGATTCAAGCTAAATTTAAACAGCTTTTACTGAAAATATTTTTTAGGCAATTGCCTGGTGAAATGCTGCTTTTTTAAATGATAGAAAAACAAAATGGTTTCAATGTCTCTTTAATTTTAGGATTGGATTTAGTGTAAGGGCTACAGTTGTGATTAATCACTTGGATACTAGAAAAGGCTGGTGAAGCTGTTTACGTCATACAAAAGCACAGCTCCCCCCCATACCACATCCTGCAGGATTGTCATAGGTTGTGAGGTCTGCCTGTCATCCCACCATAGCATCTCTGGGCAAGTTTCCTGGGCTACAGACTGCACCAGCTCCACCAAGGACACGCCTCTACTCCGGTTCCATTCACAGACCCACCCATGAGAAACCAGCTGCTCCTCATCTGATCATTATCTCAAAACACTGGTGGGCCCTCACCTCCCTGTCCTGGAAATCCTCTGGGAAATGTTGCAAGGTACCATGGTGCAGCCAAGCATTTATGGCATTGAGGCAGTGACACTGAATAGTCACAATACTGTTGCATTAGACAAATTTGTTTGTTGTCCATTGATCTTGGGTCTCTGATATTTTGCTGCACAGTTGTGCTAGTCGATTGAATGTTGTCTCTCTTTGCATTTTTTCATGTATTACACTTTAACTTGCTTCCTCAGTAGCCCAGGCTGATGCTCCATCACATTAAGGAGTTGAAACATTTGACAGTCGTGATTTAAATATCCCTTGGTGACTTGTAATTCATAAAACCTTTATGAGAACTTTCCGTTTCAGAAATAAAAATGCAATATTGTTTACAGTCAAATAGGAGGCTGTTTGTCATAAGTTCCTAAATAAGTGTTTGAATTGTCCTCATGCCGTAAAGAAATAAATACAGCAATATTTGTTGCTAGTTGTGGTTTTACTGAGTTTGTTAACCCTTTGTTACCTAACCGACAAGCAGAAGGTTAAATGGCAGATTAGGTTTTTTTTTCTTGATCATTTGCAAAATTTCTACTTTATTTGTTAACATTGTAGTATCAATATTAATAGACATTGTAACCTTGTATTATATTACTTTCTACTAGTTCTCATTAATCTACATTTTATGCTCAGATTGTCTCTATTTCATGTTATATTTCACAACAAAAAGTAATATGTAACAATAAATGTGATACGTTTGCAACATGTGATATCAATGACAAAATATAACGGTAAAACATACACTCAATATCATTCCACTGTTAAAGCTGTATGAATATCAAGATTAAACTTTCATGATTCCGATACAACATATAATTTTATGACACTTTTAATTGTACTTTTTTTCTCATAGTATGCTTTGTTGAAAAGCATATGTACAATGAACTACTGGACACTAACAGGCCCATTTATCAAGCTCCGTACGGAGCTTGAAGGGCCGTGTTTCTGGCGAGTCTTCAGACTTGCCAGAAACACAACTTATGAAGCAGCGGTCTAAAGACCGCTGCACCATAACCCTGTCCGCCTGCTCAGAGCAGGCGGACTGGAATTGCCGGAAATCAACCCGATCGAATACGATCGGGTTGATTGACACCCCCCTGCTGGCGGCCGATTGGCCGCAAGTCAGTAGAGGGTGGCGTTGCACCAGCAGCTCTTGTGAGCTGCTGGTGCAATGTTAAATGCGGAGAGCGTATTGCTCTCCGCATTTAGCGAGGTCTTGCGGACCTGATCCGCAGTGTCGGATCAGGTCCGCAAGCCCTTTGATAAATGGGCCTGTAATTGCTGATTGGGAGCTACACACATTTCTCTCTTGTCATTGGTTTACCAGATGTGTTTAACTAATTCCCAGCAGTGGATTTATGCTCTTTGCAGGCGTAAAAACACAACTTGTACTTTAAATGGATATCGCAACCCAGCTAAATAGCGCTGGTATTAAAAGTTTAAAAGTTATAGTTTGTGCCCGAGTGAAAGAATAAACTGCCCTATAATATTTAGTGCAACAATATATATATCCTCTCCAGCACCGTTTTAGCGGGTGCACCCTATATAGTATGTATGTCTGTGTGTGTGTGTGTGTGTGTGTGTATATATATATATATAATCTCAATCAGCAAGCGCTATCTAGGGTGCTGAATGCGGCACCTCAACTTTTGATAAAGGCGGTATCCCAGGCTTTATCAAAAGGTGAGATGCCGTGTCCGTGGCTACTTTTTATCATGTAAGACATGCCTCCTCCTATCTTTCTGGAGAATTGGATCTTGTAAATATTGGCACCACCCTTAGATTGACAAAACTCAAATTCATATGGTATTGTTCCTTTTTGTTCAGAGGGATTTATGTATCAATTTTTTGTGTATATGTATGCAGTGAAAAAAACAGTTATAAGTAAATCAGGTAATTCTATGGATGGTTTCAAAGAGTTATTTGTACTGATGTTAATGAATTAGCCTCTAAAGAGTTTGATTCATGTTTTGATGTTTTCTTCACACTGAGTATAATACCTTCAAGAGTCAAAGTAAATATTTATTGCATAGAAGGTGTTGGCTATTTATACTGGTAGGATTTTATATTAAAGCAAAGTATGTTATTATCTTATTTATAATTAATAAAATGATTTATACTGTTAAATGGTCAACTTTAAAGTGAAAAATCATAAAATGATAGTTCCATCTAAATACATGGAATTAAAATGTTAAAGGGACAGTCTAGTCCAAAAAAAACTTTCAGGATTCAGATAGAGCATGTAATTTCAAACAATTTTCCAATTTACTTTTATCACCAATTTTTCTTTGTTCTCTTGGTATTCTTAGTTGAAAGCTTAACTTAGGAGGTTCATATGCTAATTTCTTAGACCTTGAAGGCCACCTCTTAAGAATGCATTTTAACAGGTTTTTCACCACTAGAGGGTGTTAGTTCATGTTTTTCATATAGATAAAACTGTGCTCGTGCACGTGAAGTTACCTGGGAGCCATCACTGATTGGCTAAACTGCAAGTCTGTCAAAAGAACAAATAAAGGGGCAGTCTGCAGAGGCTTAGATACAAGATAATCACAGAGGTAAAAATATATAAATATAACTGTGTTAGTTATGCAAAACTAGGGAATGGGTAAACAAGGGATTATCTATCTTTTAAAACAATAACAATTCTGGTGTAGACTGTCCCTTTAATACATTTTGAATGTGAATAGTGGCAATCATAGGTTACCATATCCACAATTTGGATGAATAGTGTACAGAATTGTGTATAGTGTTTTAATTATTTTTTTTAATTAGGCTAAAAACTGTGGCCTAGATTTAGAGTTGGGCGGTAGCCGTCAAAACCAGCGTTAGAGGCTCCTAACGCTGGTTTTTACCGCCCTCTGGTATTTGGAGCCAGTCATTAAAGGGTCTAACGCTCACTTTCCAGCCGTGACTTTTCCATACCGCAGATCCCCTTACGTCAATTGCGTATCCTATCTTTTCAATGGGATCTTCCTAACGCCGGTATTTTGAGTCGTGGCTGAAGTGAGCGTTAGAAATCTAACGACAAAACTCCAGCCGCAGAGAAAAGTCAGTAGTTAAGAGCTTTCTGGGCTAACCCCGGTTTATAAAGCTATTAACTACTGTGCTCTAAAGTACACTAACACCAATAAACTACCTATGTACCCCTAAACCGAGGTCCCCCCACATCGCCGCCACTCTATTAAAATTTTTTAACCCCTAATCTGCCGACCGCAAAACCGCTGCCACCTACGTTATCCCTATGAACCCCTAATCTGCTGCCCCTAACACCGCCGACCCCTATATTATATTTATTAACCCCTAATCTGCCCCCCTCACCGTCGCCTCCACCTGCCTACACTTATTAACCCCTAATCTGCCGAGCGGACCGCACCTCTACTATAATAAAGTTATTAACCCCTAATCCGCCTCACTCCCGCCTCAATAACCCTATAATAAATAGTATTAACCCCTAATCTGCCCTCCCTAACATCGCCGACACCTAACTTCAAGTATTAACCCCTAATCTGCCGATCGGAGCTCACCGCTACTCTAATACATTTTTTAACCCCTAAAGCTAATTCTAACCCTAACACCCCCCTAAGTTAAATATAATTTTATTCTAACGAAATAAATTAACTCTTATTAAATAAATTATTCCTATTTAAAGCTAAATACTTACCTGTAAAATAAACCCTAATATAGCTACAATATAAATTATAATTATATTGTAGCTATTTTAGGATTAATATTTATTTTACAGGCAACTTTGTATTTATTTTAACCAGGTACAATAGCTATTAAATAGTTAAGAACTATTTAATAGTTACCTAATTAAAATAATTACAAAATTACCTGTAAAATAAATCCTAACCTAAGTTACAATTAAACCTAACACTACACTATCAATAAATTAATTAAATAAACTACCTACAATTACCTAAAATTAAACCTAACACTACACTATCAATAAATTAATTAAATAAAATACCTACAAATAACTACAATGAAATAAACTAACTAAAGTACAATAAATAAAAAAGAACTAAGTTACAAAAAATAAAAAAATATTTACAAACATTAGAAAAATATTACAACAATTTTAAACTAATTACACCTACTCTAAGCCCCCTAATAAAATAACAAAGCCCCCCAAAATAAAAAAATGCCCTACCCTATTCTAAATTAAAAAAGTTCAAAGCTCTTTTACCTTACCAGCCCTGAACAGGGCCCTTTGCGGGGCAAGCCCCAAAGAATTCAGCTCTTTTGCCTGTAAAAAAAAACCATACAATACCCCCCCCAACATTACAACCCACCACCCACATACCCCTAATCTAACCCAAACCCCCCTTAAATAAACCTAACACTAAGCCCCTGAGGATCTCCCTACCTTTTCTTCACCTCACCGGGTTCAGCGATCGGTCCAGAAGAGGGTCCGAAGTCTTGATCCAAGCGGCGGCTGAAGAACTCCATCATCGGGCTGAAGTCGGAAGTCCATCATCGGGATGAAGTCTTCTATCAAGCCGCATCTTCAATCTTCTTTCTTCCGGAGCGGAGCGGAGCCATCTTCTTCCAAGCCGACGCGGAACATCCTCTTCAACCTACGCCTACTCGCCGAATGATGGTTCCTTTAAATGACGTCATCCAAGATGGCGTCCCTTGAATTCCGATTGGCTGATAGGATTCTATCAGCCAATCGGAATTAAGGTAGGAATATTCTGATTGGCTGATGGAATCAGCCAATCAGATTCAAGTTCAATCCGATTGGCTGATCCAATCAGCCAATCAGATTGAGCTCGCATTCTATTGGCTGTTCCGATCAGCCAATAGAATGCGAGCTCAATCTGATTGGCTGATTGGATCAGCCAATCGGATTGAACTTGAATCTGATTGGCTGATTCCATCAGCCAATCAGAATATTCCTACCTTAATTCCGATTGGCTGATTTCGAGGGACGCCATCTTGGATGACGTCATTTAAAGGAACCGTCATTCGGCGAGTAGGCGTCGTTAGAAGAGGATGGATCCGCGTTGGCTGGGAAGAAGATGGCTCCGCTCCGCTCCGGAAGAAAGAAGATTGAAGATGCTGCTTGATAGAAGACTTCATCCCGATGATGGACTTCCGACTTCAGCCCGATGATGGATTTCTTCAGCCGCCGCTTGGATCCAGACTTCAGCCCGAGGATGGACGTCACTCTTCAGCCCCCCGCTTGGGCTTGGATCAAGACTTCAGACCCTCTTCTGGACAGATCGGGACCCGGTGAGGTGAAGACAAGGTAGGGAGATCTTCAGGGGCTTAGTGTTAGGTTTATTTAAGGGGGGTTTGGGTTAGATTAGGGGTATGTGGGTGGTGGGTTGTAATGTTGGGGGGGGTATTGTATGTGGTTTTTTTCCAGGCAAAAGAGCTGAATTCTTTGGGGCATGCCCTGCAAAGAGCCCTGTTCAGGGCTGGTAAGGTAAAAGAGCTTTGAACTTTTTTATTTTAGAATAGGGTAGGGCATTTTTTTATTTTGGGGGGCTTTGTTATTTTATTAGGGGTCTTAGAGTAGGTGCAATTAGTTTAAAATTGTTGTAATATTTTTCTAATGTTTGTAAATATTTTTTTATTTTTTGTAACAGTTCTTTTTTATTTTTTTTATTTTAGTTAGTTTATTTAATTGTATTTATTTGTAGGTATTTTATTTAATTAATTTATTGATAGTGTAGTGTTAGGTTTAATTGTAACTTAGGTTAAGATTTATTTTACAGGTAATTTTGTAATTATTTTAACTATTTTAGCTATTAAATAGTTATTAACTATTTAATAGCTATTGTACCTGGTTAAAATAAATACAAAGTTGCCTGTAAAATAAATATTAATCCTAAAATAGCTATAATATAATTATAATTTATATTGTAGCTTTATTAGGGTTTATTTTACAGGTAAGTATTTAGCTTTAAATAGGAATAATTTATTTAATAAGAGTTAATTTATTTCATTAGATAAAAATTATATTTAACTTAGGGGGGTGTTAGTGTTAGGGTTAGATTTAGCTTTAGGGGTTAATCCATTTATTACAGTAGCGGCGAGATTCGGTCGGCAGATTAGGGGTTAATAATTGAAGTTAGGTGTCGGCGATGTTAGGGAGGGCAGATTAGGGGTTAATACTATTTATTATAGGGTTATTGAGGCGGGAGTGAGGCGGATTAGGGGTTAATAACTTTATTATAGTTGCGGTGCGGTCCGCTCGGCAGATTAGGGGTTAATAAGTGTAGGCAGGTGGAGGCGACGTTGTGGGGGGCATATTAGGGGTTAATAAATATAATATAGGGGTCGGCGGTGTTAGGGGCAGCAGATTAAGGGTACACAGGGATAATGTAGGTAGCGGCGGTTTACAGAGCGGCAGATTTGGGGTTAAAAAAAAGATGCAGGTGTCAGCGATAGCGGGGGCGGCAGATTAGGGGTTAATAAGTGTAAGGTTAGTGGTGTTTAGACTTGGGGTTCATGTTAGGGTGTTAGGTGCAGACTTAGGAAGTGTTTCCCCATAGAAAACGATGGGGCTGCGTTAGGAGCTGAACGCTGCTTTTTTGCAGGTGTTAGGTTTTTTTCAGCTCAAATGGCCCCATTGTTTTCTATGGGGGAATTGTGCACGAGCACGTTTTTGAAGCTGGCCGCGTCCGTAAGCACCGCTGGAATTTAGAGTTGCAGTGGCGTTAAATTATGCTCTACGCTCCCTTTTTGGAGCCTAACGCACTGAAAACCCAGCCATTCTGTAAACTCTAAATACCATGTAGAAATGAGATTTATTGCAATGTTAACAGATTCACATTACAAAGCTTATCAAAGTGTAATGGCTGGCAGCACCAGTCAAGGGAAAAACAGGTCAGACGCGTTTCCTATTGCATGAAGCACAAAATCCTCAGTGACCCTGCACAACACCCACCACTTTGGTCATTTTATGTGTACAGGAAATCTTTATAGTTTTGTTACTATATATGTAAAAATAAATAAATTTATTTATTTATTTTTACATATATAGTAACAAAACTATAAAGATTTACTTTGTTTATGAAATATTTGTGAACAGTTATAGCATGTTTCATATAATAGTTATTTTTCTTTGTATTACATTAACTGTTGCTTTTAAGAAGTTGTAAGTATTGCAAAACAAGCCCCTTTTTACACACACCCACTATTTTGGCCATGAAAGGGTCAGTTTTAATTGGACCAACAATTAAGTGGGAGGATTTCCTGTACACATAAAATTACCAAAGTGGTGGGTGTTGTGCAGGGTCACTGAGGATTTTGTGCTTCATGCAATAGGAAACGCGTCTGACCTGTTTTTCCCTTGACTGGTGCTGCCAGCCATTACACTTTGATAAGCTTTGTAATGTGAATCTGTTAACATTGCAATAAATCTCATTTCTACATGTTCCTGTTGCCTGAGTCTCCCTTTTGTGCTGTATGCGCTGACTTTCTGTGTTGCTATTGATATTTGGAGTGGAGGTGGAACGCTCCTGTCCTCGCACCAGCTGAAGAGTGAGTACTACGTCAGCACGTTACTACGTGCCATTGGAGGAAGGATTCACTACGTGAAGACCACTGCAGTTTTTTGGATCATTCGGCAGCCGTGTCTGAGCGCTCCCTAACACAAGTTTGAACTCTAAATACCAGCGGTATTTAAAAGGTGCGGGGGAAAAAAAGCACGCGTAGCTAACGCACCCCTTTGGCCGCGGCATAACTAGCCGTGTGTAACTATCCTTGTGCAATAATATTTTTCCATTTCTAAATCTATGGAAACATACACCTAGATAACGAGTTTTGTGTTGCGGCTTTTAACGCTGAAAAATGGCAATTTCAGCTTAAAAGCAGTAACACCGCTATTGCGATTCGTGTCGGTATAGCTATGCCGCAAGCATTTTAGCCTGTAACTCAACATCAATCCCGCACTCAAAAAAATTACGTATTTGCGTGGGATTTTCATAGCGCCAGCATTACAGGTTTTGCAGTGAGGCAAAAATGCTTGCGTTACAGCCTATACTGACATGATCCATACCGCCATCTGAGACCAGTAGTTATGGATTTTGTGTAACAAAAATGTACACTAACACCCATAAACTACCTATTAACGCATAAACCGCCGCCCTCCTGCATCGCAAACACTATATTAAATGTATTAACCCCTAATCTGCAGCCCATCCACATTGCGACTATTCAATAAAATTATTAACCCCTAACACTATTTAAATATATTAACCCCTATTCCCCCGCTCCCCGACATCACCGCCACCATAATAAAGTTATTAACCCCTATTAAACTATAAATTAACCTAACCTTATTATACTAATAAAATAAAAAATAGTACCAATTAAAAAACACTATGAAAAAAAAATTAAAATCTAAATTACAGCTAAAAAAACCCAAATCCTACGAAAAACACACACATATTTTACAGGTTATAGAGCATTTAGCTCTTTTTCAAAACCCTAATCTAAAAAAAAAAAACTAACACTAACCCCAGAAGATCTATTCGCGTTTTCTGAAGTCGGAAATCCATCTCCATCCAGGCAGTGAGGTCTTCATCCAGGTGGAACGGTCTTCATCTATCCTGGGGGCATCTTCTATCTTCATCCCGGCGGCACATAGAGGAGCCATCCTGGAAGCTGAAGACGTCAATAAAAGTAGAAAAAGATGGTGCAACAGTATATGCTGGTTTGGATATTTAATTATACAATATAATAATCGGTCTTAATCATAAAATGAGTACATACTCGTGGAATAGATTCATGTATTTAATATATTCAATAGGTAAATTTGAATCAAACAACATAAAACATAGTCTATTCTCAGTATTGATCTCTAAAAAGCAGTTAGTCATAAAATAGTACACCGGTGTAACATCCACACTAACAACCTCACAAACACAATGCAGAGCTCTGCTTCCTATATGAAAAAAAAAAAAAAGAATCGTGGAAGATATATAAAATGTCTTATTAAATCACTAATGAGGCAATGTTGCCAGGTAGCTTCAGAATATCCCAAGCTATTCTTAGTTTACACCAGAAGGGTATCGCTATAATGCGGTATAGAGTCTTGGATAGGGGACACGAAAGATTGGGAGATCAAACTGCACTGTACCTTGTCTTCAGGCTGCTTTGTAAGCAGCGTTTGGTATGTTTCAGATAACCACGCTGGGTAATCAGACAGCACAGTACCTTGTCTCCGGACGGCTTCGTAAGCAGCGTTTGTTTGTTCCAATTCAGTGCGCTAAATCACGTGACCGTGGGGTGGCCAATCTTCTTGCAGCCTGCCCAGCGTCACTCCTGGATGCACGGGTCTTGTCCAATCTGTGGTGTTGGAAAATAGAAGATACTCAGTGAGCGCTCACTTTTTGTTCCGGGTGTTTGTCGCCTTGTAATCCAGCACACAGTTCCCTTTCAATAGGCGCTTATCAGTCAGAATCATAGCACCCAGAATATGGATCAAAGTGTTTCAGCCAAATACATCTTGTGCGGAGCCTCCTCTTCATACGGTCGCCGCCGTACACTGAAGTTGAATACAAGGAAGCCATTTCAAAATGGCGTACCTTGCATTCCTATTAGCTGACTTTATTCTTCAAATTCAAATCAGCCAATAGGACGAGAGCTTCTTAAATCCTATTGGCTGCTCAAAACTTCATGTTTCTATTGCTATAACTGCTCTGTTTCAATCTGTTCTGGGGTTCAACAGCTCTCTCCTTGTAGATTTGGATGTCTGAGCAGTTTCTTTTGGTTCGCAGAAATTCCCCAATTGGTAATGATTTAACTGTATGTGGAGAGTGTGCGCTGGTAGAGAGCAATTTGTGGCTGTATCTTTTCTGTATTCATCTGTATCAATTTAATCTTTGGCACATCTGATTTTTTTTAGATCCAAGAATGTTGCAGCATTTTTGTCCATTTCCCATGTAAGTTTAATATTTTAAATTGTTGGTATTTAACATATTAAGGATCCATACTAGTTTATCACTAGGAACCCTCCCACAGGAAGAAGGCATAGTCAATATATTTTAACCAGAGCGGGATATGGTTAGTGAATACCACATTTTCATCCAAGAAGACTATGGGGCCGTTTTATTAAGTGTATGGTGGACATGATCCGCTCTAGCGATAATGTCCGCCAGACATTGAAAAATGCCAACAGCATACGTTGTCGGCATTTATCATTGCACAAGCAGTTCTGGTGAACTGCTTGTGCAATGCTGGCATCTGCAGGTTCGCGCTAGCAGGGGTGTCAATCAACCTGATCATATGAGATCTGGTGGATTGATGTCCGCCACCTCAGAGGAGCCGTACGAGTTAAGGAGCAGAGGTCTTAACTCCTTCTTAACTCCTGTTTCCGGAGTTAACAGGCTCGCGCGGAAACAGGGGTATACGACCCCATTCGAGCTGTGATAAATCTGCCCCTATATGTTCTTCCCACGAGCCTAGAAAGAGGTTGGCATAGGTTGGGCACATGCTGTCCCTATTGCTGTACCATTTATCTGTAGGTAAATTTCAGAAAACAAAGTAGTTGGGGTTAAGTACAAAGCTCAAAAGTTCAATTATAAAGTTGTCATGAAGCTGATCTTCCATTGAAGATGTTAGTAGAAAATGTTTGACTACTTCAATACCCAGCTTGTGGTCTATACTTGTGTATAAGGCCTCGGCATCTGTGGTTATTAAATTGTGTCATTCATTAGTTTTATATTTTCAAGTTGTTGTAATACTTCCATTGTGTCTTTTACAAAAGATTGACTTGCTTTTCCTGTTAAGTTGTTTATACCAGAAACTATCAGTCGTCCTGGGGGATGGTTGCCATTAAGTAGATGAAAACGTGATAAAACATATGTATGCAATATTCATATTTAATAAAGATTTTAACTATGTGTTTACTGTAAATATTTCCCATTTTCTGCTGTGCTGTTTGCTCGATGGGTGTCTTTTTCAACAATTTTCTTTTCTCCATTGACTTTTATGGGTATGTGAAAATGTGATGGTATTTGCTTGTTCTTGGGTGTTAGGTATTTTTTCCACTTTTTTATCTACATTGATTTCCAAGGGGGAACACATGTAGGCGAACATGAAAACTCACGTTAGGATTTTTGCGCTATTCGGGTTAATTCTTGTAAAAAATAAGTTGTTTTTTTTTTGTAACTTGTAATATGAAAGAAACCCAACAAGCACAAAACGCTTAACTCTAGTGAAGTTTTCATGATCATGAAAAAATAAATAAATACCGTGCCACTTGTAAACTAGCCCTATGTGAAAGACTTTTATTTTTTAATATATACAAAAAAAAACTCCTGATTCCAAGCCCCAGTTGTATTTCTGCTCAGTGTTAAAGTTTTCGGTCAAAAAACTTTATTTTGATTAATCCCCACATAAGGTTATATGTTCCACTGTAGAGAATTAAAGTTCTTGGTCCTTTTTTTGGAGTGAGGGAGAGTAATTTTGGTCTTTCTCTGTAAATCTCGGCAAAGCAGCACTTCCCGGCTGTATCTTTCGCTGGTCTCACAGGACCTGAAGTGATGTCACCACTGGGCGTGTGCTTTACGTGTTTTACAAATGTGATTCACTTGGTCAGAGGGTTTACCTGCTTCTCCTCTCGGCTTCTATTTATGCCTGACCCTTGGAGCCAGATTACAAGTGAATCGCTAAATATCTCTTTGATGAAAGCGATATTTGTGATCCACTGTGTAATACCAGCGCACGATAATGTGCACTGGTGTTACAAGTTTTCAGCAATCACTGGGAAGCATTGCGCTCACAAGAGTGTGCTACCATAGGTGTCATTTGGGGCACATTGATAAAATTAACCAGAGATCTAGGGTCTGGTTAATTTTATAAGCGTTGATTGCTACCACAAGCTTGTTGTAGCAATAACCAGCCACTTTTAATGGCTGGTTAATTATCTCGCTCCCGCAAACTGGCAAATTTAGCGCTTCACTTGTAATCTAGCCCATAGTTCTTAAGCGACAATCTGGCACACAATGTGCATCTTTAATATTGATGCTTGGTATTTTTACATTTGTCACAAAGTGTCTAAAATATTCATCCTGCTGGTGAAACTATATTAAACGAATCCTCTTTACTGGATAATTAGTTTTTTTTTTTTTTTTTAAATAATAAAAATCTTGGTATTTTTATTATTATTATTATTATTATTAATAAAATGGAAACAGGATCCTAATCTTTCTGCATGAAAAAAGATGTGTTTGTTTTATAACTCATGCTAAGAAAATTAAAACTGATTATAAAAATATATGATGTTTGGAATGTCACTTAATATAAAAAGACAAACTTGAAATAAAGTTTGTGTAAAAATATCCTTCTAATAAAATGATTTTTTTTGTAAATTTACTTAATAGATTGGTAATTTTGAATGAACATTCAATTTATTTACAATAGACCTAATATCTAAGTAATATAATTAATTTACAATAGACCTAATATCTAAGTAATATAATTTATTTACAATAGACCTAATATCTAAGTAATATAATTTATTTACAATAGACCTAATATCTAAGTAATATAATTTATTTACAATAGACCTAATATCTAAGTAATATAATTAATTTACAATAGACCTAATATCTAAGTAATATAATTTATTTACAATAGACCTAATATCTAAGTAATATAATTTATTTACAATAGACCTAATATCTAAGTAATATAATTAATTTACAATAGACCTAATATCTAAGTAATATAATTTATTTATAATAGACCTAATATCTAAGTAATATAATTTATTTGTGTTGTATCCATTTTTTTTCAGAAAAACTTTACAAGATTTATATTACAAGTGGAGCGCTAATTTAATGTGCGCCCATAATAGCAATTAGTGCTTTGAAAATTAACCACAGGCCAGACTTCTGGTTAATTAAAGAAATGTCCCCAATTGCCCCCAAAATACAGTGCAGTGTGCCTTAAAAAATCAATAGTAGAATCTTTTTTATGAAAACATAACTGCACAAAGCAGTTGTAGGGGTTAAAGTGAGCGGGTGTGGGATGTTAGGAAAAAAAGGCACTGAATAGTGCATTTACATTGCTGTCAATGGACACTGTGTATAGACTGCAAAAATATATGTATATATGTGTGTTAATATGTGTATATATGTGTGTTAATATATGTATATATGTGTGTTAATATGTGTATATATGTATAGATGTGTGTTAATATGTGTATATATGTGTGTTAATATATGTATATATGTGTGTTAATATGTGTATATATGTATAGATGTGTGTTAATATGTGTATATATGTGTGTTAATATATGTATATATGTGTGTTAATATGTGTATATACGTGTGTTAATATGTGTATATATGTGTGTTAATATATGTATATATGTGTGTTAATATGTGTATATATGTGTGTTAATATGTGTATATATGTGTGTTAATATGTGTATATATGTGTGTTAATATGTGTATATATGTGTGTTAATATGTGTATATATGTGTGTTAATATGTGTATATATGTGTGTTAATATGTGTATATATGTGTGTTAATTAATATGTGTATATCTGTGTGTTAATATGTGTATACATGTGTGTTAATATGTGTATATATGTGTGTTAATATGTGTATATATGTGTGTTAATATGTGTATATATGGGTGTTAATATGTGTATATATGTGTGTTAATTAATATGTATATATGTGTGTTAATATGTGTATATATGTGTGTTAATATATGTATATATGTGTGTTAATATATATATATATGTGTGTTAATATGTGTATATATGTGTGTTAATATGTGTATATATGTGTGTTAATTAATATGTGTATATATGTGTGTTAATATGTGTATATATGTGTGTTAATATATGTATATATGTGTGTTAATATATGTATATATGTGTGTTAATATGTGTATATATGTTTGTTAATTAATATGTGTATATATGTGTGTTAATATGTGTATATATGTGTGTTAATATGTGTATATATGTGTGTTAATATGTGTATATATGTGTGTTAATATGTGTATATATGTGTGTTAATATGTGTATATATGTGTGTTAATATGTGTGTATATGTGTGTTAATATGTGTATATATGTGTGTTAATATGTGTGTATATGTGTGTTAATATGTGTATATATGTGTGTTAATATGTGTGTATATGTGTGTTAATATGTGTATATATGTGTGTTAATGTGCTAATATGTGTATATATGTGTGTTAATATGTGTATATATGTGTGTTAATATGTGTATAAATGTTTGTTAATTAATATGTGTATATATGTGTGTTAATGTGTTAATATGTGTATATATGTGTGTTAATATGTGTATATATGTGTGTTAATATGTGTATATATGTGTGTTAATATGTGTATATATGTGTGTTAATATGTGTATATATGTGTGTTAATATGTGTATATATGTGTGTTAATCTGTGTATATATGTGTGTTAATATGTGTATATATGTGTGTTAATATGTGTATATATTAAAATAGAGAAGTGCTCAACCTGGGAACGAACAATAGCATAATAGCTTGTTCTATGGTTAGTTACCACCCAAAGATCAGCCTCTTTTTGCTCAACATCATTATATATGTATATGCTTTTATATATACAGTATATGTGTGTGTTAATATGTGTATATACACATTTAGTAGTATACGCACCTGCACTGCAAAGTCACCTTAATAAACTTAATACATTGTATAACTCGTTCTGCCGCTTTGTGCTACAATGTAACTACAAGACCCACCATTGTGACATGCTAAAAGAACTAAACTGGCTGATGCTGGAATCCAGACGCACTCTCCATCTTTCCTGCCTTGTGTTTAAGTACCTTATTGGGAAGCTTCCACCCTACCTGAGCAGAATGCTCTCCCTGGCTAATCCCACCTCCTATAACCTCCGATCCAGTACCAGCACATTATTTAGTCTGCCTCAATACAAAAAGAAAGCAGCTCGATCCTCCTTTTCCTACCGAGCGCCACAATTATGGAACGACCTCCTGCACACTTTCAAACCTTCCCCAAGCCTAATATCCTTTAAGAGATCCCTCTATACATATCTCAAAACAGAATGCACCTGTCATGGTTGATTATATATTTCTTACTTGTTCTATGTAAAATGTTTGCATCTATTGTGTATTATTATTGTTTTTGTATTTTATTGTACCCTATTGTATCAATGCAATGTTTTGTGGACCCAGGACATACTTGAAAATAAGAGAAATCTCAATGTATTCTTCCTGGTAAAATATTTTATAAATAAATAAATAAATAAATGTAATCACATAATTATATATGTATATGCTTTTATATATATATATGTGTGTTAATATGTCTATATAAAAGTACCAATGAAAGAAAGTAGAGCAAACCAGCAAATAAAATAAAACGTAGCATTTATTCCAATACTTTAAAAAGTATGATCAAAGTGACATCCTATGAGAATGATTAACACCTCGGGGCTGGCAGGCTTACGCGTTTCGGCATTGCGCCGTAGTCATAGCATAGTTTGCCAGTCCCAGGTGTGTAATTTATACACAATTCCATTATTCTATTGGCTAAAAAATAGATAGAAGGACATGTGATTAAAACAAAACACGCCCACAAGGGTAACTGTCAAATAACCATGAGAGAACAAAGTGATTCATATATAACAGAGAAAAACACACATGATGAGGATACATAAATAAGTTAACAGATTAGTAAGTGGATGTATACTGGAATATAGGTCAAATACAGAGACAGATTGAATTAGTAGTCATATTGATAGGAATAGTAAGCTAGGTATATATACGCATACGTATTAACTCAACATACACCTGACCACATGCCTTTGCTATTATGTGACATTCACATTGTATATTTACAAAAATAATAAAATTACAAAATGCATCAATATACATATTGGCTCATAAAGAGATATATATGAAGGCATCAATATTAATACATATTAGCGCTATGGCTATGGAGGCTATAATAGCCTCATATGTGCAGTAGCCTGAATTAGAGTAATGCTAAGTAAGTAAACTGAAGCGACCTTCACATGAGGGAAGAACCACAGACGACAGAGGCTAAATATTATTAGTAGTAAGGTAGATTATATTATTCCACATATGCATATGATGATGTCCAAATGTAGGTGTCAGACAATAAAATATATTACACATATCAATAAATATGCATATATAAGATAATACGAACCCACGCATAAGTATATATATATATATATATATATATATACGTAAAGGGTCCTCATAGAGGACTAACCACATGCCGGTCAATGGAATAAGTAGTAGTTGTAGATACCTAACTGAATAAATAAACTAATAGAGAGACAGCCATACTTATCCATAGATAAATATATAAATATATGCTCATGCATATATAGAATCAGATAACAGTTTGATCATTCCCAGTAATTAATGAGATCAAACTCTGAGTTTAGACCTTTAGGTACTCTAGTTTCTAATTTAAAAATGCATAGCATCTCTCTTTTGTTTAGCAAAGTCTCTCTATTCCCTCCTCTGCGTGGCCGTGGTATCATGTCAATTGGCTGCCATGAAAAACAAGACAAGTCTTGGTTATGGAACCTGGCAAAATGATTTACTAAAGGAGTGGTGGCCTTTCCCACTCGTATAGTAGATAGATGTTCTCTCACTCTGGACCTTATGTCCCTAGTGGTGAGACCAACATACTGCTTGCCACATTTTGTGCATGTTATACAGTAGATAACAAATTCAGATGTACAATTAATACAGAAGTTGATCTCATAAGTTTTGCCAGTCACAGTAGAGCTGAAGTGGTCTGCTACAATAATATATTCACAGGCTCCACATCTTGAGCTCCCACATCTATATGATCCCTTGCTCGTTAACCAAGCACTGCCTGTAGACAATGGTTTTTTAAGGACTGTGGGTGCTAGTATGTTCCCTAATGTACGATTTCTACGGTAGGAGCATCTTAATCCATTTTGGACACAACCCATAAGTCTGTCGTCAGCAATGAGCATGTTGAAATGTTTCTTAACAATATTAACTACTTGCTCGTATTGGTTACTATAGTCTGTTACAAACGTTGCTGACAACAGTAGCGGATTTTTGGGGTTTATCCCTTAACATCTCAGTTCTGTTTAGCCTAGAGACCTCCCCATAGGCTCTATGAATAGCCTTACGTGGGTAGCCTCTTCTTCTGAGGCGGCCACAGACCTAATCCATTTGTGTCTTACAATCAGGATCCTCAGAGCAGTTCCGCTTTGCCCTAATCAGCTGTCCCTTCGCTATAGCATAAGATACAAATTTCGTGTGACAGCTAGTGGCGTGCAAAACGGAATTGCCCGAAATGGGCTTCCTGTACAGACTAGTGGTAACCTGACCCCTGTCAGTACCACTTAATGTTATGTCCAGATAGTTTATACAATTCTGATGGGTCTCAAACGTAAATTTAATACCCACATCATTAGTATTGAGGTGATCAACAAATGACGTGAGTTCACTTGGAATAAATGCTACGTTTTATTTTATTTGCTGGTTTGCTCTACTTTCTTTCATTGGTACTTTGTTATTGGCCTGTTTGAGCACCAGCACCTGCCTGACCTATAACTTATATACCCTTACTACGCTAAGCCAGTGTGACCGGATTACAGCTGGGTACTGAGGAGGATCTTTCACACGCAGCCTGTGTTACTCTCCGTTTTGCCGATTATTGGAGCGCTCTGATTATAATATATAAACCAAAATTCATTAAAATTATGGGGGGAGATAAAAAACTGAAATTAAAATCCTCCATGTCTCAAAATTAAATCAATGTAAATATTTGCATAGGAAATTAGCACATCTAGGCAAGTATCCCCGCTTGCTTTTCCCCAGAAATTCTTAATATACAATGTTACCAATGCACAAGAGAATTGTGGGTAAGATATGCATATCTAATTTGCATATCTTACCCGCAATTCTCTTGTGCATTGGTAACATTGTATATTAAGAATTTCTGGGGAAAAGCAAGCAGGGATACTTGCCTAGATATGCTTATTTCCTATGCAAATATTTACTTTGATTTATATATATATATATATGTGTGTGTGTGTGTTAATATGTGTATATACACATTTAAACACATAATTATATATGTATATGCTTTTATATATATATGTGTGTTTGTTAATATGTGTATATACAGATTTAAACACATAATTATATATGTATATGCTTTTATATATATATATATGTGTGTGTGTGTGTGTGTGTGTTAATATGTGTATATACACATTTAAACACATAATTATATATGTATATGCTTTTATATATATATGTGTGTTTGTTAATATGTGTATATACAGATTTAAGCACATAATTATATATGTATATGCTTTTATATATATATATGTGTGTGTGTGTGTTAATATGTGTATATACAGATTTAAACACATAATTATTTATATATGTATATATTCACATACATATATATTTTACATTTTCTGCCCATCGATGCATGATGTATGAAGGCATCAGAACGGGGCTCCCTTTGGAGACTATGGAAACATGCTCTTGTGAGTGCAAAGCTTCCATGAAATGCGAACGTGAGGTCACATTCGCATTGCTCTTTACCTACAATACCAGCGCACATTGGCACTCGCTGGTATTATGAGTGGAGTGCTAATATCGCGCTTGTGAAATCACAATTTTGCGCTCCACTCATAATCTGGCCCTTAATACACATTTTCTCATGTTCATGTGGGAATTTTGCTCTACTTTTAAAATACCTCATAAATGGAAATATCGTGCAGTGTCTAAATTAAATTTTTATTTTTTGTCTATTAAATACACCAGTTGTTTTGTGGGAACAGATTTTTAGATAAAGGCTGCTAGGTCTATTGCTTTATTTAGCCCTGTGGGGTGCATAGTTTTAAAATGGTGGATCCAATATGTCTCCCCTTTTTCTTAGCTCTATTAGTCTCTCCCTGACCTTAGAGGCTGGAATCTGTTCAATGGTCATCAATATTTTTATCATGGAAAATATCAAAATGTTTCCTATCCAATATTCTGAATCAACTTCTTTTATGTTTTTAATATGTTCCAAGACCTTTCTCTTCAAACGTTTTGTTGTACGGCCTATATATAATTTGTGACATGAACATTCCAATAGGTATATGACATATTCTGACTTACAATTCATAAAGCTGTCATTTTGCTGTCTCTTTTAATAACCCATTTGTTCATTTCTTTATTACTATTTCTTCATCCACATTTAAAGAGTCCCTTTATAATTTGCTTCATTTCTGATATCTCTTGTCTTAGGGTTATAGGAGCTAAGATATTTTTAAGATTAATATTTTTCTCATATGTGACTTTAGGTGTCTGTTATGATGGAGGACAAAATAGGATCTTTTTTATAGAATGTCTTAACGTTTCTTTAAAGGCATATGAAACCCTAATGTTCATGATTTAGAGCAGCAACTTTCAAATTTACTCTGATTGGTGGCTACATCCGGTTGTAAAATATTTCCTATATATTGTGAGAGTGTACTCGTAAGACTGTTGATACCTGAGATTATAGGCCTACCAGGGGGGTTCTTTTGATCTTTATGCACCTTTGCTAGGTGTTAAAAAAACTGCAATTTTGGAGATCTCTACTCTAAAGAAATTACATTCATCCTCAGTAAGAATAGAACCAACTTTAGCTTTTCCACAGATTAGATATCCATATCTGTGGGGTTAGTATTAAGTATTTAATATGTCATTCTATCTAAAAAAAAGCATTTGTGCTTCTAACATAGAGTCTATATTTGGGTTCAAAATGAGACTTTATTATTGCTCAGGTCCAAAAAAACGAGGTCTAAAAATGATGGTTTCTTTCATGTAATTGGCAAGAGTCCATGAGCTAGTGACGTATGGGATATACATTCCTACCAGGAGGGGCAAAGTTTCCCAAACCTCAAAATGCTTATAAATACACCCCCCACCACACCCACAATTCAGTTTTACAAACTTTGCCTCCTATGGAGGTGGTGAAGTAAATTTGTGCTAGATTTCTACATTGATATGCACTTCTCAGCATGCTGAAGCCCGGTTCCTCTCAGAGTGCAGTGAATGACAGAGGGATGTGAAGGGAGTATTGCCTATTGAATGCAATGGTCATCCTAACAGGGATCTATTTCATAGGTTCTCTGTTATCGGTAGTAGAGATTCATCTCCTACCTCCCTTTTCAGATCAACGATATACTCTTATATACCATTACCTCTGCTGATTCTCGTTTCAGTACTGGTTTGGCTATCTACTTTATGTAGATGCGTGTCTTTTGGTAAGTAGGTTTTCCTTTATTAAGACACTCTCAGCTATGGTTTGGCACTTTATATGTAAAGTTCTAAATATGTTTGTACTTATATTTGCCATGATTCAGGTTTATCAGTATATTTCCTTTTTGCAGACTGTCAGTTTCATTTTGGGAAATGCACATTAAAAAAAAATAAAAAATTCTTATCTGAAATTTTCAAATTGACTTTCTTTTCTAAATTGCGGGCTGTTAGGCTCGCAGGTGGGCAAAATGCTATAATTTATTGCGTCATTCTTGGCGCAAGACTTTTTTGGCGCGAGAATTATGTTTGTTGACGTATTTTCGGCATCTTAGTTGGTGCCAAGAATTTTCACGTAGTTGCGTCATCTATGACGCTCGTGTTTGTTGCAGACGTTTTTGGCACCAAAATTATTTTGTCAGTTGTGGGCATCATACTTGACGCCAGACTTTTGACATTATTTAAGTCTTCATTTATTTTTGCTTCTGGTTTCCAGAGCCTTATTTTGTTTTGCATTTCTTTCCCATTCCTGAAACTGTCATATAAGGAAATTGATATTTTGCTTTTTATGTTGTTTTTTCTCTTACATTTGCAAGATATCTCAAAACTGTTCCTGTATCAGAAAACACTGTTGGATTCCTGCTGACTGATATCAGTCCTACCAAAGCTAAGTCCATTTATTTTAATGTTATTATTTTTTATCTTTAGATATGGTTTATAATAAGTTATCATGATAAACTTTTACATGCAGAGAAAATGTCCATCAGTATTAATGCATTGTCTGTTGCTATTCTTTTAACATCTAATGTACTAGATATACCTGGGAATTCATAAAAATATTTTTCTGATTCTATTCTAAAGGCTTTGCCTGCCATCCCGCCTTCTAATAAAATGTAAAGGTCTTTTTTAAACTTCTCATTTTAGTTGATGAATTTTCAAATGACCGACAACATACTGAATTATCCTTCTCTGATGAGGATTTATCTGATTCAGAATATCCTTCATCAGATATTGACACTAACAAATCTACTTTTTTATTTTTAAATGGAGTACATTCGTTCTTTGTTGAAAAAGTGTTGATTTTATTGGATATTAAGGAGTCTAGTCCTTTTTAAGGCTAGCTATCATTTAAATTCTGTTTATTAACCTCCTGTAGTTACTTCAGAGGTTTTTTTCCAGTTCCTAATACTAGGGAATGGAATAGGCCTGGTACTTGTTTTTTTTTTTTTTTTTATTTAAAAATTGTATCCTTTGCCAGCAGTTTGGAGTTTTGGGAAAAGATCCCCAAAGTTAATGGGGCTATCTCTACTCTTGCTAAAACGTACTACTATTCCTATGGAAACTAGTATTTATTTTAAAGATCCTTCAGATGGGAAACTTGTATCTTATCTAAAGAAAATTAATTTATTTTCGGGTCCTTTTCTTAGGCCTGCAATTTCTTTGGCTGATGTTGCAGCTGTTTCACCTTTTTTAGTTGGAAATTTTAGTGCAACAAGCATCAGATTATCATTTGTTTAGCATTGTTAACTTGATTCAACATGCTGATAATTTCATTTGTGATGCAATTTTTTTGATATTATCAAAATTGAGGTTAAATCTATGTCTTTAGCTATTTTAGCTAGAGGAACTTTGTGGCCTTATCTTGGAATGCTGATTTGATTTCTAAATCCAGATTTCTATTTTCTTTCCTTCCAAGGTAATAAATTATTTGGTTCACAGTTGGATTCAATGCTTTCAACTGTTACTGTGGGGAAGGGAGTTTTTTTGCCTCAAGATTAAGTTCTAAGGGTAAATCTTAAGCTTATTTCCGTTTTTGTTCTTAATAAGGAACAGAAATCGAATTCTTCTTCAAGTAATATGTTTCTAATTGGAAGCTTTCTTCAAAATGGAATGAATTCAAGCCATTTAAGAGATCAAAGCCAGCCCCCAAAATTCGCATGAAGGTGCGGCCCTTATTCCAGCTTAGCTGGTAGGGGGCAGGTTAAGTTTTTTCTAAAGTTGTTTGGTTCAATTCGGTCCAAACTCCTTAGATTGAGGTACAGAATAGGATTCAGGGTAAGACCGCCTGTGGGAAGTCTTTTTCTCTCTCACATATTCCAGCAATCCCAGTAAGGGCTCAGACTTTTCTGAAGTGTGTTTCAGACCTGGAGTTATCTGGGGTATTCATACCAGTTCCGTTTCAGGAATGGGGTCTGGGGTTTTATTCAGAACTATTCATTGTCCCAAAGAAAGAAAATCTTTTTAATTGTCATAAGAGTATGGGGATTTTATGGTCTATTCTGCCTTTTTTTCAGCAAGGGCATTATTTGCCCACAATAGACAGGATGCATATCTTCATATTCTGTTTTATTCAGATTATTTTCATTTTCTGAAATTCTCTTTTTTTGGACAAGCATTACCAGTTTGTTGCTCTTCCTTTCTGGCATAGCGACAGCTCTAGGAATCTTTTCAAAGGTTCTCAATGTTTCCTTATTTGGACGATATCTTTGTACTTGCTCAGTCTTTTCGTTCTGCAGAATCTCATACGATTCAACTTCTATTGTTTCTTCAAAGACAAGGGTCACCTTTTTTAGGTTTCCAGATAGATTGTGTCAATGTCTTTGTCCCTAACAGACAAGAGACAATTTTTATTGGGTTCAGTTTGTCAGAACCTTCAGTCTCTATTATTTCCTTCAGTTGCTATATGCATGGAAGTTTTAGGTCTCATGATTGCAGCATCAGACTCGATTCCCTTTGCTAGTTTTCATAAGAGACATTTCCAGTTTTTAATGCTGAATTAATGGTGCAGGGATTATTATAGGATATCACATTTAATATCCTTGAATCCCAATATTCAACTATCTCTGACTTGGTGGTTAGATCACCATTGTATAGTTCTACGGGCCTCTTTGGTACATCCAACCTGGACCGTGATCACAACAGATGCAAGTCTTTTAGGTTAGGAAGCTGTCTGGGGATCTCTGACAGCACAAGGGGTTTGGAAATCTCAAGAGGCAAGATTACCATTCAATATTTTGGAACTCCGAGCAATTCTCAGAGCTCTTCAGTTTTGGCTTTTATTGAAGAGAGAGACGTTTATTGGTTTTCAGACAGACAATATCACAATTGTGGCGTATGTCAATCATCAGGGTGGGGCTCACAGTCCTTAGGCTATGAAAGAAGTATCTTGGATACTTGCTTGGGCAGAATCCAGTTCCTGTCTAATTTCTGCGGTCCATATCCCAGGTATAGACAATTGGGAAGCGGATTTTCTCAGTCGTCAAGCTTTATATCCGGAAGAGTGGTCTCTTCACCCAGATGTGTTTTTTCATTTTGTTCAGATGTGGAGACTTCCAGAAATAGATCTGATGACATCTCATCTAAACAAGAAACTTCCCAGGTACCTATCCAGGTCCAGGGATCCTCAGGCGGAAGCAGTGGATGCATTGACACTTCCTTGGAGTTATCATCCTGCCTATATTTTTCTGTCTTTAGTTCTTTTTCCAAGAGTGATTTTCAAAATCATCATGGAGCAATCGTTTGTGCTGCTGGTGGCCCCAGCATGGCCGCACAGGTTTTGGTATGTGGATCTTGTTCGGATGTCCAGTTGCCAAACTTGGCCACTTCCATTAAGGCCAGACCTTATATCTCAAGATTTGTTTATCCATCAAGATCTCAAATCATTAAATTTGATGGTATGGAAATTGAACGCTTAGTGCTTAGTCATAGAGGTTTCTCTGACTCAGTGATCAATACTATGTTGCAGGCTCGTAAATTTATGTCTAGAAGATTTATTATCGAGTTTGGAAGACTTACATCTCATGTTGCTCTTCTCATAAATTCTCTTGGCATTCTTTTATAATTCCTAGAATTTTACAGTTTCTTCAAGAGGCTTTAGATAAGGGTTTTTATTCAAGTTCTTTGAAGGACAAATCTCTGCTCTTTTTTTTCTGTTCCACAGAAAAATTGCTAAACTTCCTGATATTCATTGTTTTGTACAGGCTTTGGTTCGTATCTAGCCTGTCATTAAATCAATTTCTCCTCCTTGGAGTCTTAATTTGGTTTTGAAGGCTTTACAGGCTCCTTCGTTTGAGCATATGCATTCTCTGGACATTATATTACTTTCTTGGAAAGTATTGTTCCTTTTGGCCATTTCTTCTGCTAGAAGAGTTTCTGAATTATCTGCTCTTTCTTGTGAGTCTCCTTTTCTGATTTTTCATCAGGATAAAACAGTTTTGCGGACTTCTTTTGAATTTTTACCTAAGTTGTGAATTCCAACAACATTAGTAGAGAAATTGTTGTCCCTTCGTTGTGTTCTAATCCTAAGAATTCTCTGGAGAGATCTTTACATTCTTTGGATGTGGTAAGAGCTTTGAAATATTATGTTGAAGCTACTAAAGATTTCAGAAAGACTTCTAGTCTATTTGTTATCTTTTCTGGCACTAGGAAAGGTCAGAAGGCTTTTGCCTTTTCTTTGGCATTTTGGTTAAAGCTTATTGATTCATCATGCCTATTTGGAGTTGGGTAATTCCCCACCTCAGAGGATTACGGCTCATTCTACTAGGTCAGTTTCCACTTACTGGGCTTTTAAGAATGAAGCTTCTGTTGAACAGATTTGCAAAGCAGCAACTTGGTCTTCTTTGCATACTTTTACTAAATTCTACCTTTTTTGATGTTTTCTCTTCTTCAGAAGCAGTTTTTGGTAGAAAAGTACTTCAGGCAGCTGTTTCAGTTTGATTCTTCTGCTTATAATTTCATTTTTTTTTTCATTATAAAGATTAAAACTTTTGATTTGGGCTGTGGATTAATTTTACAGTGGAATTGGCTGTCTTTATTTTTATCCCTCCCTTTCTAGTGACTCATGCGTGGAGTTCCACATCTTGGGTATTTGCTATCCCATACGTCACTAGCTCATGGACTCTTGCCAATTACATGAAAGAAAACATAATTTATGTAAGAATTTACCTGATAAATTAATTTCTTTCATATTGGCAAGAGTCCATGAGACCCACCCTTTTTATGGTGGTTATGATTTTTTTGTATAAAGCACAATTATTCCAATTCCTTGTTTATGCTTTTGCTCCTTTCTTATCACCCCACTTCTTGGCTATACATTAAACTGAATTGTGGGTGTGGTGGGGGGTGTATTTATAGGCATTTCAAGGTTTGGGAAACTTTGCCCCTCCTGGTAGGAATGTATATCCCATACGTCACTAGCTCATGGACACTTGCCAATATGAAAGAAATTAATTTATCAGGTAAATTCTTACATAAATTATGTTTTTTAGACTCAGGTATTTTGCCCCTAATATTGTTGTAATCTCTTTGTTTATTTGGGTAGTATCTGAAGTCCTTTCTGTTTTTATTTGACCTATTTACTTTATTTGATCTATTTACTTTAAC
Source organism: Bombina bombina (assembly GCF_027579735.1). Lineage (NCBI taxonomy): Eukaryota > Metazoa > Chordata > Amphibia > Anura > Bombinatoridae > Bombina > Bombina bombina. The sequence goes on along the minus strand of NC_069502.1, from coordinate 1,208,581,188 downwards.
CCATGAATTTTGTGATGTTTTGTGTTTTTTGGGTAATTATCTCTCTTTTGGTACTGTTTTTTGGGGTCTCAATTATTTTTTTTATTTGAATTATTGAGATTTTGTCTAAGATTGGGTTTAGGATCCCTGAAATTTTCGGGAAAGAAATGTGTTGTTTTATTGGATGCCTTGCTGATTAAACATCAGAATTCAGTTCAGACCCCTCTCCCTACTCACTATGCTAAATTACACCTTTGTTCAATACATTTGCTCAAATCAAAATCTATGACTTAAATAATTGCCCTGATAATTACCTAATCCAGGATGCCCCCCCCCCCCCCCCTGTGGGGAGGGAGCCCAAGAGTCTAAAACTGACCTTTGAAAGTAGGTTAGTAGTAATCAAATGTTAGATCACAAAGCCTCTTGGACAGAGGCGTAACTAGAAACCACAGGGCCCAGGTGCAAGAATCTAAGAATGGTTCCCCCACCTACCCCCCAACAAAAAGGTGAATTTGATACATATCATTTTTGCTTTTGACATTTAAAAGAGAAAAAAAAATGTGCATCGGATTACGTCTGCAAAAGGAGGTACCCTGTGCCCACAGTCTGTGAGATGGTCTGACCCCCTATTACTGTATATAGTGACACTGTTTAACCCACCAGTACTGTATATAGTGAGTTAGTGACATGGCTGTAATCTGCTGGTGAGATGGCTGGCCTGACCCTACCCACCCCAGTACTTTATAGAGTGACCACAGTAGTCAGTGACATGGCACCCCCCGTTCTGTATATTAGGGTTGCCACCCATCCCTTAAAATACAGAAAACTTATAAATTACACATGCTGCAGGGTGTGCAGGGAGGAATATGAATAGTGCTGTCTAGAAACACAATACATGTTCCTCCCTGCACACCCTGCAGCATGTGTAACTCATAAGTGTCCAGGAAAACATGGCTGAGGTAGCAACTCTAACTGTATATAGTGGTACTGTATAGTGACACTGTTTACCCCCTGCCACCCTAGGGTTTAGTAACAAGGTCTGTAATTTGCTGGTGCCACAAACACACACACACACACACACAAATGCATAAATTAACACACATTCACATACATACATACACACATACACACACATAAACACCAATGGGTAAAACAGAACACTAACCCCAGTAGTCAGAGACACTAGTGAAGCATCATGTCACACTCACATGATATCAGTGCAGGCAGTGGCAGGTCAACGTTTTTCATTGAAAACAAATATATATTTTTTTTTAAGCTGGGCCCCCACCCTCAGGGGTCCAGTCACAGTTGCGACCTCTGCACCCCCTGTAGTTTTGTCCTGCACTTGGAGATTCTAAATACACATCCTGGTCTGGAAAGAACATATGCAAAAATTCACTTACAGGCATGTACACAGTTTGAGATTTTAAATAGCCTATATTAAAAATGGTCAAAATATTTAATTCATACCTCAGTATGGCTTAAATATAAATAGATAAGTCTGAGAGATTGTCTCTTTGTATAATATTAAATATGAAGTATATTGAATAATCACCGCATTGGTAGATTTAAAATATGTAAAAAAAATCGCAGAATAATAACAGCATCTTTTATTTCCAGATATCTGAATAGACAGAAGAATACCAATGCAGGGAGACTCATGCAATAAGTTGTCCCATAAATTGTACCTAAATTTTGTTTTCGTGCATTCAGAGTGACACTGTAAAGCGATGTACAAATATGGTGGCTATATTTATATTGAAAAGAAATGTGACTTTTAAATGCATCTTTTAAAATATTATAAGTAGTATATCATGTTTAGTATGAAAGTACTCAGACTACATGGTATTAAAAAGGCCATGAATAGAACACATAGTTATTAAAACTAGGAAATTATAGTTGTGTTTAATGAATCTACATTTGAAGAGCTCACAGCAACAAGCAGCCCTAGAGGCTCTCTGCACGCACTAGCCCTTCACCTCCCACCCTGGTGTTTTCCTTAATATAAAAAAACACCTAACAGCAATTAGGTGCAGCTGTCACTAATGATCCAGGATAGAGACAATACTTAACACTCACAGCCTCTGAACTGACACTTTATCATATTCTGTTACACTTTTCCAACCCTCATTTACTCACCACACATTTCACTCACTCTCAGTTTACACTGCCTTATATCAGACATATTTCCCTTCTCCCTTACCTTCTGTCTCCATTCCCTTTCCTTTAGATTGTAAGCTTAAGAGCCTCTCTACCTGTAGGCTACTTTGTATTTAAAGTGAACTATTACTGATTGTGCTCAAGGGCAGGGCATTCCTCTCCTTTTGTATAACTCACTTATTGCACCTACAACTGTTATGTACCCCAATATTGTACTTGTTTGTGTATTTAATGCATCCCTGTAATGTTCCATTATTTCTTGTATAGCGCTACGTAATCTGCTGGCACTTTATAAATAATAATAATAAAATAACATATTGAAGAATATGTACTTACTGTTAGCAGTATTGATGGTGAGACTGCGTTTCTGGTTGTCTGCTGCCACTGATAGTTCAGAAATGGTATTGCAGCCAAAAGGGGTTGGCTGTTATTAAAATACATGCATTTCCAAGAGCCAATGAAGGGACAAGCATCCATTTGGTGCATATCCAAAAGGTTCACCAATGATTAAAAAATAGATGCAGGCTTATCACTTGATAAAAGCTCATGCATAGGAGAAAAAAATGGTCTTTGCTGGAATTTTGACTGACTCACAACTGCTGCCTTTGGAAAACAGTCTCTACAGAAAGCAACATTGGGCCTAAACCTTTTATTCTTTATATACCTCTTCATATGATGGTGAACGGATGTATCTGAAAAAGCTGAACTCTCATCTGGTTATGTGGTGATGTATACGGTTGTTCTATATTTTTAATATTTAAATCAGGGTATTCTAAAGCTATAGTGTAATTGAAGCTGGTAATTTAAAGATGTACTTTGTATTTTAAATCTATGTTTCAAAGCCGGGTGTAGTTTAAAATAATCATATTGATGCTAAGTAATTTTATTTGCTAGAAAGGATTTTACATCCCATATTTATAAGTCAGTTTTAATATTGTGAAATTTCATATAAATTGGTTATTGCAGTTAAATCTCTTTGGTGTGTAAGTATTTGTAGCTATTGTGATATATTTTAAAATTTGTTTTATTGTGGCTAAATAAGAGGTTATTTCAGCTCAGATTAATTGGCATATAAATTGGTTGTTGCATTAACAATACACAATTTCTGGTGGTTTAATTGAAGTTATATAAAACCATTTGTGGGCTAAATAGCTTAATTATACTTCCCTGAAAGTTATCAGATTTATTACAGATGTTTTGAATTCAGATTCGACTCTATTTGACCCTTTTCCAAATTTATCAAACATTTAACAGGTACGCTCGCTTCTATTCCGACTCAGCGTACCTAGTTTTCAATCCGCCACCCTTGAGGCCACGGATGCTATAGAAATTAATGGGAGTCTGAAAACACAGAATGCTTATGTTCGATGCTGCAAGAGAATGAAGCATATTACATAAAAAAGTAAATTAGAAACTCTATTAAATTTGTATACCCTTTCTAAATCAAACAATATTATTGATCCACATTTGGTGCACTAGTAGATATAGGGATACAAATGAAAAATACATTACTACTTATGGATTATGCTACAAATGTGTCTCTCATTACAAAGCAAGGGGACAATAATATTTCTACAAATTTGTTGAAAAGTTTTGCCCCAAACTTGTCGCACTAATAGATATAGATATAAATACACAACATAATATAGATAACTTCCTTTTTATTTTTTGTGAAAAAATCTATGTGCACCATGTTTAAGCAATGTAATACAAGTCACAATCTCCACTTCAAACCAATTTTGACGCAAACTCATAAACCACCCATAAACCACTCATAAACCATTCACTAGTGAATTTTTCAACCATTTTTGATTGGAATATGCATAATCACATGTTTTTGACATCAGCCAATCTGATTCAAATATACATTTTACACTATCACTAACTAATCAAATTGATCGATACTTGTCATTGATCACTCATCAGAACTTGTAAGTGCCATTTGTTACATTGTGTATTATACTTTGAAAGTATGTATATGTGAAATTAGTATTCAAGATAAACATTGATGCTGACATTAGGATATACAGTGTAATATTTTAGACAATGATTTTAAAATTGATGTTTGATTTAATATAATCTTAAGCTGATAGCTCAAAGGGATAGCCCACATAAAATTAAACTGTCATGATTCAGATACAGCAGAAATTAAAATCACCTCTTTACTGTCATGCTATTTTCAGTGTAATTCTTCCTTCTCTTGAATTTCTTTTTCAGTAAGAAATGTCACATTATATGCCAGCCCATTTATAACACCTGTGTAGGGGTGGTTTTTAAAACTATATTGCAATCAGGAGAGGTTACACAGGTACAGAGAGAAAACTGGCCCAGCTGTTAAAATATCCATTGATTGCAAATAAATACATATGATGATATCCTGATTACATGATATATTCACAATTATTCCTGCTCAGAATAATAATACATTTACACTATATAAATATAGTGGTATAAATAAACACAGAGATATGACAGACAACATTGTTTATAAAAAAGGAACTTAGGGACATGTAAATAAGTTTGCAAAAGATTCTGACTTAACACACACACACACACACATATATATATATATATATATATATATATATATATATATAAATAAATAAATATATATATTAAATAAAGATATGTGGTGGTGCACAAATTATTTCTCAAATTCCAATTTCCAATTCTAAACCGTGCTGGCTGTCCCAAATAATTTACAATGCCATAAATAAAAGAAGGATTGAGCGATTTTATCGGTCAATCAAAGAGGGACACAGGCCGCACTTAGTCAGAGTTTTTATTACTATATAACTCTAAACAACCAAAATCAGAACGTCTACCCTCCACCCTATTCCTTAAATACGGTATATACACACAGTAAAATACACAGATATTTGAACAGGCTGGCCAGCTCACTATATTATTATCAATCCTGTATCATTCTCACGTTCACCATATACAATGTATCAACTTTTAGGCTGCAATACACTAGAAACTGAGGGATGAAAGACTTATACATTTGTATCATCATAGTCCGTATGTTTTTACGGGGCCCCAAAGTTGCAGCTGTTACAAAGTGGATATTCAATTTCCAGGCTCTTAAGTGTATAAACACGCTCTGGTTCTGAAATCGATTCCTTTACACCAATACGATGTGACAGCTTGGTTACAAAGTTCATACTTGTTACTTCATACTGTGATAAAAACTTGTGAGTGATGCACATACGGTCTCTCAAAAGACAAACGCACAATGTACCCTGGCGGGACAGACCCAGCTGTCAGCCGCAAGACTTTCATGCCAAACAAAAGACAATTTCCTCAGTACCTGTTTTGCAATTGAGTCGATGTGAGAGTCTTTTTTGCTGCAGTTGGCTACTTCACTTGCTTACTGCCATGTACTCTTCAGCGTTTCTCTTTGAATCCGAATGCCGCTGGCTCTGTTCTCAGCTGTTCACCTGCCGTGCTTACTCAATCATGACGCGTTTCTCCCCTCCCACATAGGGCTGAGTATTGGGGCCTCATCAGATGTGTTTCTTAGGGGGTGTGTATCGGACTTTATACTGCCATTGGTTACTAAGACTGCCCCCTCTTTATTGCAGCGTTAGCTTATTTTTGCAGCTTTAAAACAAAACTGTGTTTTCTAACTGGTGTCAAACCGCATAAAAAGGAACTGATCATTACTATTTACACTATTTACAAACAGCGTTCCATGGCTTGTAACAGCACAGAATTATATTGCAATGTCTTATAGATCCCTCCGGTTTTTGACACATAGTGATCTATTAGCTCTTCAATCTAGAATCATTACTATTATGGCCCTATTCTGAAATTTGATTTTGCTGATCATACCACCATAATAATTTTTATTTGGAAAGAATTACTTATTAGTTAATTCTGATAACCTACATAGTTATACAGGGTCAATTTCTTTAATGCACCTTTGATATAACCATTTTCATTTTACAATCAAAGGATGTTGATCTAAAGTTAACTCTATATGCATATCAGTATATGTGCTTACTATGTCTTATCTCTATATACTTTAGAGCTTTAAATACAGAAAGATAGTACAAGAAACATACAAACTCTATTTTTTCATTTAAACCAATTGGACTTAAGGTATTCAGCCTAAATATCCACCTTGACTCATGCTGCAAAATTATTCTGTCTAGATGGCCACCCCGTCTGTTCTGTTTTAATTGTTCAATTCCCATAATTTGCAACTTCGTATGATCTGAATTGTGATGGAGTTTAAAGTGCCTTGCTACTGGACTATCTGTTTCCTCATTTTTAATGTCGTCTCTATGCTCTCGGATTCTACTTTTTGAACTCTCTAGCAGTTTTCCCTACATAGAACTTGGGACATGGACAATTAAGCAGATATATTACATTTTTAGAGGTGCATGATATCCTCTCTCTTACATAATACACTTTGCTCCTAGTCGGAGTGCTAAATGTGGCAGATCTTTTGACAAATGGGCAATAAACACAGTGTCCACAGGGTACACTGCCTGCTTTGTGTTGTGCTGCTGTTAACCAATTTCTGGTCTCCTCTCTTTTGAACTCGCTATGGACTAGCATATCCTTAATGCTTGGAGCCCTTCTAGCCGTTAATAATGGATACTCTGATATGCATTCCTGAAGTGATGCATCATCAGATAATAAATGCCAATGGCGATTAAGGATATGTTTTAACTTATTCCAATGTGAGTTATATTCCGTAATTAATCTCACTTGTGTGTCACTGTTTGATTTCTTTTTGGAATATAAAAGGTCAGTTCTACATGTTTTCCTTGCTCTCACCCATGCTTTTGTGACTATTTTTCGAGAGTAGCCCCTTGCTAAAAATCTGTCCGTCATTATTCTTGCCTGTTCTTCAAATACTTTTGTTGAAGAGCAACATCTTTTAAGCCTTAGAAATTGGCCTATAGGCACGCCTCTTTTCTGAGGTTCAGGGTGATGGCTATTTGCCTGCAGCAAACTATTTGTTGCTGTTTGTTTGCGATGAATGTTCGTATGTAGTATGTTATCTTGTTTTGTTATTTTTAAATCAAGAAAGATTGCACTTTCTGTACTGATGCTGTATGTAAGGAACAAATTTAGATCATTTTTATTTAGGATATCGACAAAGTCATGAACAGACTTTTCATCTCCCTTCCAGAGAACTAGGATGTCGTCCACGAACCTCAACCAGAGTATGATGTGCTTATCAACCCATTCTGAGAGTTCGTGGAAGACATACCTAGTCTCCCAAAAGCCTAGGTGCAAACATGCGTACGTTGATGCACATGTTGTACCCATGGCTGTTCCTCTCAATTGCCTGAATAGTTTGCCGTCAAAACAGAAAATGTTATTTTTCAAAACAAATTCGAACAGGCAAAGGATCCATTCAGTGTTTTCCCTGTACTCCTCGCCCCTCAATTCCAAGAAATATCTGGCTGCATTCAAGCCTGCTTTATAGGGGATAGAGGAGTACAGGGACTCCACGTCAAGAGTTACTAAAAGTAAATCTTGCTCTACTGTGATTTTATCCAGCTTCTTCAGGACATCACTTGTGTCACTGATGTAGGAGGACAGGGATTCTAGAAAAGGTCTTAAGAAATAGTCAACATATCTACTGATACCTTCGGTTGGTCCACCTATGCCCAAAATTATCGGGCGACCAGGTGGGCTCTTCAAATTTTTATGCACCTTAGGTATACAGTAGAAAGTTGGTAGTACTGGGTAGGGGTTGATTAGTGATTGATGTTCCTTTATGTTAATTAAACCATCACTTCTTGCTTGATTAAAGAGGAAAATTAACTCATTACATGATTTATCATAATCTTGATGGGTAACTCTTTCATATTGCTCCTTCTCAGACAACTGTCTATTTACTTCTTGTATATAAGCGCTTTGGTCCTGAATAACAATATTACCACCTTTATCTGACGGCTTAAACACCAGATCTTTCCTTTTCATTAATTCCTGCAGAGCTTTTCTTTCACTTCTGCTTAAATTATCACTGACAATTCCAGTGACCCCTATCTTACTGACATCAACCTCTACACTTTTTACAAAGATTTGAATGCTAGGGGATAAGGATAATTGAGGCATGAACTTTGATTTCGGTTTAAAACCCGTTTTCATTGGATACTCTTTTTGTATCTGCTCAGCATCCTGATCCCCTAGCAGGGAAACCAAATCCTCTAATGCTGACATATCTGATTCAGAAATGTTTGAACTTTCCGTCCCCTTATGCTTCCACATCTTTTTTAGTAGAATTTTTCTTGCATATAAGTTTAAATCTTTAACAAACTCAAATTTGTCTAGGGGATTACTGGGACAAAAAGTTAATCCCTTTTTAAGTAGTTCTATATGTGCCAGATTAAGTTTAGTCGAGGATAAGTTGATAACCATTAATTCACTAGTGGCTTGTACATTGTTTCCCAAAATGCTCTCAGTCTCAGTAATTGTTACTCGTTCTTTTGGTTCCTCGTTGTCATTCTGTCTATCTGGTTCTGTCGATATTGTCGGTTTCTCCCTCCTCTGCCTCTCTGTCTCGGTCTCCTGTAAGAGTACCCATCTCACCCTCTTCCATCGTCCCCCCCTCCTTGTCCTCCTCCTAAAGGGAGTCTAGTCTGTAGTGTTTCTCTGATGTTTTGTGGTAGTGTGTCAAGTTCAACATCTGAATTGTCTGTGCCTGAATCATAAGACTGTCGTGTTAAATTGTTATTTTTGTAAAAATAAATTTTACCAATTTTAAAGTCATCTTTGTCCCTCATCATTTTCCTTCTTTTCCTAAATTTGATCTCACTTTGTAGCTTCTCCAAAACCCTTTGCATATCCTTATTTAATTTCTCAAAGGCTGGATCTTGTGCATATAGGTTAACTTTTTCATACATCACTGTAGTGTCTGTTTTACATTGCTCTAGTCGTTTTTGATCATCTATTATGAGTTGCATTAATTCTAATGTGCATTTTGTTAGAATGTTGTTCCATTTTGCTATGAAGTAATTGTTTGCTTCTTCCCCTCTTAAACTAATTCCTGGATCAAGTCTTATTCTGAGACCTCTTGGGATTAGATCTTCTTTGACATAATTTTGTAGGCTAACTAATTCCCATTTTACTTTAAGTTCCTTTATTGCTTTCTTTTTATATTCTTTAAATGCTGTAAATATATCACTGCTTTTCTCATCTATGTTGGTTTCATCTACATTAATAACTGTTTTGAAAGCCTCACTAATGTCAGTTCCCATTTATCATCAGAAATTTTGAAAGCCATATTGCTAACTACTAATGATCAACGGGTGGAGAGATAGACACCTGATCACTAGTTGATTCAGAGTAAAATTATCTCTAATTAGCTAGTAAGTGGATAGAGGTGCACTCCCCACAAGAGACGGTGTATTATTACGACCGTTGATTATGGACACTATATTAAATAAAGAGATGTGGTGGTGCACAAATTATTTCTCAAATTCCAACACTCTCTAAACCGTGCTGGCTGTCCCAAATAATTTACAATGCCATAAATTAACAGCTGCAACTTTGGGGCCCAGTAAAAACATACGGACTATGATGATACAAATGTATAAGTCTTTCATTCCTCAGTTTCTAGTGTATTGCAGCCTAAAAGTTGATACATTGTATATGGTGAACGTGAGAATGATACAGGATTGATAATAATATAGTGAGCTGGCCAGCCTGTTCAAATATCTGTGTATTTTACTGTGTGTATATACCGTATTTAAGGAATAGGGTGGAGGGTAGACGTTCTGATTTTGGTTGTTTAGAGTTATATAGTAATAAAAACTCTGACTAACTAAGTGCGGCCTGTGTCCCTCTTTGATTGACCGATAAAATCGCTCAATCCTTCTTTTATTTATGGCATTATATATATATATATATATACAAGTATGTGCAAAGATATATGTACAAATTCTAGCATTAATAATCATTTATATAAAAAAAAAACACGAGATAAAAGCATATCATAACTTCTAGAAATACAAATACACATTAAATTATGTGAAAGTATCATATAACAAATAAATATAAAAATAACTTTCTATGAGATATTTTTTGTTGAGGTATAAATCTATCTATTTATTGGACATTAACAGATGAAAAATAAAAGATTAGCTTTAGAGAAATGTGCTTGTTCATGGACAGTAATGAAATGGTATAAAGTTAAGAAAAACCCAAATAACTGCATTATCGATGACTGTTATTCAACAACAGTCCGATGCTCATTTTTTACTTTTTTTATTTAATAAGGGGATAATATGTAGATCCGCGTCAGAGATCTCTGGCGAGCGTATTGATGCCAGCGAATGCACTGAGATTGACTCTTTGATAAATATCCCCCTATATCTCTATCTAATTGTTTTCTTTTTATAATATCTTTTCCCCATTTTTCTAGTTTTTTTGCTATTTCAGTATCAAGTAAGTTGTTTATAATACATCATAGCTAAATGGTTGTATTTTTTATCTGATAAGTTTGCTGCACATTCTTCAATAGCTTTTTCCCAGTCTGTTAAAAGTTCAATATCTGTACTGTTGAAAATTTATATAGATGTACATTTTACAAATAATATTCATATGTGTGTGTGTATTATATATAATATATACACAAAATAGGGGGTATTGGCGCACATCCATTTGCAAATAAACAACACATTTTTAAATGCTGCAAAATATTGCCTCTATTTTAAAAAAAATTGGGATCTTAGTCACACAATATGGCCTTATTCTGCTTAGCCAGTCACACTTTTTGAGGCATTATCTCCTATTGAGCATGTGCAAAATTTCACAGTATATACATTTATGCATTATGTGATTGTCTGAAATTAAAAACTGAAATTTGTCACAAAAAAAATCTGATTTTAACAGTCTTTTAATTTTTTTCATTATCTACACCCTACCAAGCATGGCCTTGCCCCCCAGATGGCCAAGACTCCAATGCTCAACTGGTCAAAAATCATTTCCACACACTGACCCAACAAAAAATACCCATAAATCCACTCTGCTAAACCCGGTCCTAGAATTAAAGAGATTATGTTGCAAACACTGTGTTTCAGCCTTCACACCAATGGTCTGAGTTTGCATTGACAAATTGTGTGCAGACATTGATTCTGAAGTAACAAACTTATTACACAATATTGTAGATTCCCTACCATTCTTTCAACTGTGTAGACTTCGGGGTGGTTTATTCCAGAGGCATTTGCCTTGTGCCTGTTCGTCTCTGCCTATATCTTCTCTGGTGAATCCATACTGTGTTTGATGACAATTAATTTGAAGTTGTTTGGCAGTTGTACTTACTTCAAAAACTGTGAAGACCTGGTGGATCATCAAAGGAAACGTGAATGATGAGTGTTGTTTACCTGTAGACATTGTACTTTACTTAGTTATAAGCTGCCGAATTGTAGGACCTCAAGTGATGAGAAAAGACAGGTCAGCACACTCACAGCTAAAGCATTGCTGCAAACCAGTTAGGAGAGTGCAGGAGAGGTAACAACATTGTTGTCTAATATGTGAGATACTCTGCAAATCTTCCTCTGTACTTAGTCTTTGTTTTATTTCACATTGCAAAAGATTGTGAAAGATTGTTGTACAATACTGACAGATAGATGTTTATACTTGTAGGAACTGCTGAATGCTGGCCATGATCTATTGTCTAGAAATACAATAGATTTCAGATTTTCCTGAATTAGATGCAGGAGATTAATTGTGATTCAGTCTTTATACATTATCTGCGGATTAGATAGTTTATAAAAAAACATATGCTGATTTAGAGACTCTAGCAAAAGAAGTCTAAGCAGTTGATTGGGAAGACTAAATCTCATGTGGAAGAGAAAGCACAGTCAGTGAGACATGAGGACAAAACCTAAATTGGATATACTAGCGAAAGGAGAAAAACTTATACCTAGATTACGAGTTTTGCGTTAGAGGCTATGCGGTGCTAACAAGCAGTTTTCCCTCACGGCTCACTTACCTGCAGCGCAGGTATTACGAGTTTTCAGAAATTCGTCGTTAAAAGACAAGAAGTGAGCGTTGAGCAAAATTTTGCTCATTACCGCACTCCAATACCAGCGCTACTTAAGTCAGCGGTGAGCTGGTCGTACCTGCTTGTACACGATTTCCCCATAGGAATCAACAGGGAGAGGCGGCTGAAAAAAAGTCTAACACCTGCAAAAAAGCAGCGTAAAACTCAGTAATGCAGCCCCATTGATTCCTGTGGGGAAATAAAAGTTATGTTTACACCTAACACCCTAACATGAACCCCGAGTCTAAACACCTCTAATCTTACACTTATTAACCCCTAATCTGCCGCCCCCAACATCGCCGACACCAATATTATACTTATTAACCCCTAATCTGCTGCTCCGGACACCGCCGCCACCTACATTATACTTATGAACCCCTAATCTGCTGCCTCCAACATTGCCGCCACATACATGATATTTATTAACCCCAATCTGCTGTCCCCAATGTTGACGCCACCTACCTACACTTATTAACCCCTAATCAGCCACCCCCAACGTCGCCGCCACTATAATAAACATATTCACCCCTAAACCTGCCGCACTCCCACCTCGCAAATATTAGTTAAATATTATTAACCCCTAATCTGCCATCCCTAACATCGCCACCCCCTACCTACATTTATTAACACCTACTAACTTAAATATAATTTAAATAAATCTAAATAAATATTCCTATCATTAACTAAATTTTTTCTATTTAAAACTAAATTCTTACCTATAAAATAAACTCTAAGCTAGCTACAATATAACCCTAAACCTAACACCCACTAACTTAAATATAATTTAAATAAATCTAAATAAATATTCCTATCATTAACTAAATTTTTTCTATTTAAAACTAAATTCTTACCTATAAAATAAACTCTAAGCTAGCTACAATATAACTAATAGTTACATTGTAGCTATTTTAGGATTTATTTTTATTTTACAGGCAAGTTTGTATTTATTTTAACTAGGTAGAATAGTTATTAAATAGTTATTAACTATTTACACTGTGTGCAGAATTATTAGGCAAATGAGTATTTTGACCACATCGTCCTCTTTATGCATGTTGTCTTACTCCAAGCTGTATAGGCTCGAAAGCCTACTACCAATTAAGCATATTAGGTGATGTGCATCTCTGTAATGAGAAGGGGTGTGGTCTAATGAGATCAACAGCCTATATCAGGTGTGCATAATTATTAGGCAACTTCCTTTCCTTTGGCAAAATGGGTCAAAAGAAGGACTTGACAGGCTCAGAAAAGTCAGAAAAATAGTGAGATATCTTGCAGAGGGATGCATCACTCTTAAAATTGCAAAGCTTCTGAAGCGTGATCATCGAACAATCAAGCGTTTCATTCAAAATAGTCAACAGGGTCGCAAGAAGCGTGTGGAAAAACCAAGGCGCAAAATAACTGCCCATGAACTGAGAAAAGTCAAGCGTGCAGCTGCCAAGATGCCACTTGCCACCAGTTTGGCCATATTTCAGAGCTGCAACATCACTGGAGTGCCCAAAAGCACAAGGTGTGCAATACTCAGAGACATGGCCAAGGTAAGAAAGGCTGAAAGACGACCACCACTGAACAAGACACACAAGCTGAAACGTCAAGACTGGGCCAAGAAATATCTCAAGACTGATTTTTCTAAGGTTTTATGGACTGATGAAATGAGAGTGAGTCTTGATGGGCCAGATGGATGGGCCCGTGGCTGGATTGGTAAAGGGCAGAGAGCTCCAGTCCGACTCAGACGCCAGCAAGGTGGAGGTGGAGTACTGGTTTGGGCTGGTATCATCAAAGATGAGCTTGTGGGGCCTTTTCGGGTTGATGATGGAGTCAAGCTCAACTCCCAGTCCTACTGCCAGTTTCTGGAAGACACCTTCTTCAAGCAGTGGTACAGGAAGAAGTCTGCATCCTTCAAGAAAAACATGATTTTCATGCAGGACAATGCTCCTTCACACGCGTCCAAGTATTCCACAGCGTGGCTGGCAAGAAAGGGTATAAAAGAAGAAAATCTAATGACATGGCCTCCTTGTTCACCTGATCTGAACCCCATTGAGAACCTGTGGTCCATCATCAAATGTGAGATTTACAAGGAGGGAAAACAGTACACCTCTCTGAACAGTGTCTGGGAGGCTGTGGTTGCTGCTGCACGCAATGTTGATGGTGAACAGATCAAAACACTGACAGAATCCATGGATGGCAGGCTTTTGAGTGTCCTTGCAAAGAAAGGTGGCTATATTGGTCACTGATATGTTTTTGTTTTGTTTTTGAATGTCAGAAATGTATATTTGTGAATGTTGAGATGTTATATTGGTTTCACTGGTAAAAATAAATAATTGAAATGGGTATATATTTGTTTTTTGTTAAGTTGCCTAATAATTATGCACAGTAATAGTCACCTGCACACACAGATATCCCCCTAAAATAGCTATAACTAAAAACAAACTAAAAACTACTTCCAAAACTATTCAGCTTTGATATTAATGAGTTTTTTGGGTTCATTGAGAACATGGTTGTTGTTCAATAATAAAATTAATCCTCAAAAATACAACTTGCCTAATAATTCTGCACTCCCTGTAATAACTACCTAGCTAAAATAAATATAAATTTGCCTGTAAAATAAAACCTAACCTAAGTTACACTAACACCTAACACTACACTATAATTAAATAAATAAACTAAATTAAATACAGTTGCCTAAATTAAATTAAATTAGCTAAAGTACAAATAAAAAAAAACAAAACACTAAATTACAGAAAATAATAAAAAAAAATTACAGAAATTTAAACTAATTACACCTAATCTAATAGCCCTATTAAAATAAAAAAACTGTGCAAGCGAATCTGAACCAGCATATTAGCCCCTGCAGTAAAAAAGGTCTCCTTCATTATGGGGCATTCATGCACTACCGGATCCAAGTGTTCCCCATCACGCTCATCTGCTAGATGGCCAGCTCCGTTTCCTTCAATTGAGCGCTCCTGAATACCGCCCAGAGCCGGTGCCTCCCTGCAGATCTCAGGTGCTGTAGTTTTGATCTCGGGGGTGATTGAGGAGAAAGAGAACCTTATTTCTTTAGTTAGCTCCTCTGTATGCCGATCTAGCTGATCTGCCAAGCCTCTGATTAAGGCTCGTAGTACGTGCTTCATGGTGCAGCAGCTACAGGAATATTGCTTGTTGCTAATTGTACTGCGTGTTCCTGCAGTATATCCAGGACAATCTTGCTGGGGATAGACTGTTAATAGACCAGGTTAGCTTTGACTCCTTCTGCGCTCCTCAATTCTCACTTCACCGATCTATGGGTTGAACATTCCCATGTCATATTGTTCACAAGTCAAATGTATACCACTACTCGTGTGGCTCTGATAGGGAAAGCAAAATGAGCAAAGATGGCCGCTGCAGCGTGGTTCTAGTGTCAGGTCTCTCTGATTGTTTCAGACTCTTCTTCGCGTTCATCAAAGGTCAAGTTTCATGAAGGCTAGGCTTTGGGGATCTTAATACTCTGATTAGACAGATTTATAGAGCCAAAGGGTCATATACACTATAGAAAACAAAGCTCTCTTACAGGAGCTGCAGAGAGATGCAACCGCTCAGCTCCTAAGTTGGCTCCGCCCCCACGTTTTTTATTTTAATAGGTCTATTAGACTAGGTGTAATTAGTTTAAATTTCTGTAATTTTTTTTTATTATTTTCTGTAATTTAGTGGGGTTTTTTTTGTACTTTAGCTTTATTGTATTTAATGTAGTTAATGTATTTAATTGTAGTGTAGTGTTAAGGGTTTGGTCACTTATGTTAGGTTTTATTTTACAGGTAAATTTGTATTTATTTTAACTAGGTAGTTATTAAATAGTTAATAACTATTTAATAACTATTCTACCTAGTTAAAATGAATACAAACTTGCCTGTAAAATAAAAATAAACCCTAAGCTAGCTACAATGTATCTATTAGTTATATTGTAGCTAGATTAGGGTTTATTTTACAGGTAAATATGTAGTTTTAAATAGGAATAATTTAGTTAATGATAGTAATTTTATTTAGACTTATTTAAATTATATTTAAGTTAGTGGGTGTTAGGTTTAGGGATAGACAGGTTTAGGGGTTAATAACTTTAATATAGTGGGGACGACGTTGGGGCAACAGATTAGGGGTTAATAAATGTAGGTAGGTGGCGGTGATGTTAGGGATTGCAGATTAGGGGTTAATAATATTTAACTAATATTTGAGAGGCGGGAGTGCAGCGGTTTAGGGGTTAATATGTTTATTATAATGGCGGCGACGTTGGGGGCGGCAGATTAGGGGTTAATAAGTGTAGGTAGGTGGCGGCAACATTGGGGGTGGCAGAGTAGGGGTTAATAAATATAATGTAGGTGGCTGCGATGTTGGGGGCAGCAGATTAGGGGATCATAAATATAATGTAGGTGGCGGCGGTGTCCGGAGTGGCAGATTAGGGGTTCAACATTTTATTTTAGTATTTGCGATGCGGGAGGGCCACGGGTTAGGGGTTAATAGGTAGTTTATGGGTGTTAGTGTACTTTTTAGCACTTTAGTTATGAGTTTTATGCTATAGCGTTGTAGTGTAAAACTCATAACTACTGACTTTTAAATGCGTTAGGGATCTTGACAGGGTAGGCTACAACGCTCACTTTTTGGCCTCCCAGGACAGACTTGTAATATCAGCGCTATGGAAGTCCCATAGAAAAAATACTTTGCAAAGTTTACGTAAGTTGTTTTGCGGTAAGGCCAAAGAAGTGTGTGGTCACCCTAAACCTGCAAGACTCGTAATACCAGCCGGCGTAAAAAAGCAGCGTTAGGACCTCTTAACGCTGCTTTTTTACCCTAACGCACAACTCATAATCTAGCCGTTAGGTTGGAATAGTGAAACTGAAAACAGTTAATTGTGAAGATAGAATGTCTACATTAAGGGAGGCTACTAAAATGGAAATGAGCTTAGCACTAATCTATTTACAAAGGATGATGTTTTGTTGGCATTATAAAAAACAAGTGTAAAAAAGTCAGTGGGCCCTGATAATTTTCATCCAAAGGTTATTAAGGAACTTTGATCCATGCTAGCTGCTCCATTAACTGATTTGTTTAATCAGTTCCTATTGATAGGAGTTGTTCTAGATGACTGGAGAATAGCGAATGTAGTACCTCTTTATAAAAAGGGCAGTGGGTAAGAATCGGGTAACTACAGGCCAGTTAGTATAACTTCAGAAGTAGGGAAATTAATGGAAACTCTTTTAAAAGAAATAATTATGACGCACAAACAATAAAGAGCACCAAGATCAGCCAGGTTTAACTTCAGGAAGATGATGTCAGACTAATTTACTTGACTTCTTTGATTATGTAATTTTAAGTGTTAGGCTAGGTTGGAACAGTAGATGTCCATGCATGTATCAATTATATACTATGCATATATAAAAATACCTTTAATGTCACCCAATATACTGAAGTGTCATAGAAGCAACTAGGTGTTATCACCAGTTGCCCATAAAGGGCTAAATTATGAGTGGAGCGCAAACTGCTACTCATAAGCGTTGAGGTTTATAGCAAGTGTTTGTGCATGTCAGAATTATCATGCGTATTTAAATTTGAAAGTAAATGGGGTTCGCTCAAGCGCAATTGAATTTAAAGTGCGTTGGGTTAGCCTGGCTTCATAGCTCTGGTTAATTGTTACGCTCCAATAAAAAGCTGCCCAAAAAATACTGTATGATATTTTTTTAAAAACATATTACAAGTTGAAAGTAAACACGATCGCTTGAACGCTATTGTAATGCTTGTTGGGTTAACGTGTCCTCAGAGCTCTGGGTAACTGTTTTGCGAAACAAAAAAGTGTCACAAAACACATCAAATATACATTACACAGTACATTTACACTCATAACAACACTGTCTAATAAATATACATTACACAGTACAGTTACACTCATAATAACACTGTCTAATAAATATACATTACACAGTACAGTTACACTCATAATAACACTGTCTAATAAATATACATTACACAGTACAGTTACACTCATAATAACACTGTCTAATAAATATACATTACACAGTACAGTTACACACATAATAACACTGTCTAATAAATATACCTTACAAAGTACAGTTACACTCACAATAACACTGTCTAATAAATATACATTACACAGTACAGTTACACTCATAATAACACCATCTAATAACAATACATCACACAGTACAATTACACTTATAATAAGTTATAACATCATCTAATAAATATACATTGCACAGTATAGTTACACACATATTAACACCATCTAATACATATACATTACATAGTACAGTTACACACATAATAACAATGTCTAATAAATATACATTACAGAGTACAGTTACACACATAATAACACTAGCTAATAAATACATTACACAGTACAGTTACACACATAATAACACTGTCTAATAAATATACATTACACAGTACAGTTACACACGTAATAACACTGTCTAATAAATATACATTACACAGTACAGTTACACACATAATAACACTGTCTAATAAATATACATTACACAGTACAGTTACACTCATAATAACACCATCTAATAAATATACATTACACAGTACAGTTACACTCATAATAACATTATCTAATAAATATACATTACACAGTACAGTTACACTCACAATAACACTATCTAATAAATATACATTACACAGTACAGTTACACTCATAATAACACCATCTAATAACAATACATTACACAGTACAGTTACACTTATAATAACATCATCTAATACATTACACAGTATAGATCCACAAATATTAACACCATCTAATAAATATACATTGCACAGTATAGTTACACACTTATTAACACTGTCTAATAAATATACATTGCACAGTATAGTTACACACATATTAAAACTGTCTAATAAATATACATTACACAGTACAGTTACACACATAATAACACCATCTAATAAATATACATTGCACAGTATAGTTACACACATATTAACACTGTCTAATAAATATACATTACAAAGTACAGTTACACACATAATAACACCATCTAATAAATATACATTGCACAGTATAGTTACACACATATTAACACTGTCTAATAAATATACATTACACAGTACAGTTACACACATAAAAACACCATCTAATAAATATACATTACACAGTACAGTTACACTGATAATAACACTGTCTAATAAATATACATTACACAGTACAGTTACACACATATTAACACTGTCTAATAAATATACATTACACAGTAAAAATACACACATTATAACACCATCTAATAAATATACATTACACAGTACAGTTACACACATAATAACACTGTCTAATAAATATACATTACACAGTACAGTTACACTTATAATAACACTATCTAAAAAATATACATTACACAGTACAGTTACACTCATAATAACACCATCTAATAAATATACATTACACAGTACAGTTACACTCATAATAATACTATCTAATAAATATACATTACACAGTACAGTTACACTCACAATAACACTATCTAATAAATATACATTACACAGTACTGTTGGGAATACCCGGGGCAATACTTGGATGATGAGTCTTGGAAAAAGCAGTGACCTTTGGACGTCCGGGAACAATTACCAAAATAACATACACAGGCAGGTTATCGTTAGCAAATGTTCGTTTATTATGGGTGCTGCAGCAAATTATATAGACATGGATGCACGCAGGCATCTGATACGTAACAAAATATTATTGGCTAAGAAAATACTCTCATATGCTTCCTGGCGGCCTTATTTGGCACATAGCATAACATATCATAATACAGGATAATATTTGTCATAAGAAAGAGAAGGAAAAATGTACGTTTGCAGTTACAGGAAACCTGTAGGCAGTATATTGTAGGCAGTATATAGGTAATGCCATTTGGTTCTGAGTATTGTGGTTAGGCTACAGGATGAGCGTTGTGCAGGATGAGCGTTGTGGTTAGGCTACAGGATACAGGTGGGACACTCAGACAGAAAAGACAAGAAAATAAGACAGAATTTGTTAGCTGATAATGTCAGCAATATTACGAGTAGAGTACATAGGTAATGTGTGCAGCACAAATGAGTAATATTACCTGACAATTCCCCTCTTTAGTCATAACAATGACTACCACGGGACTAGCGTCTGGAGTGGAATGGGACATTGAGGTATGTGGCAGTAGCAGGATGGTATGGTCGATGTTGGTGTGGTAGAACATGCAGATATTGTGCACACTGGGAAACAGGAGTTGCAGGTGTTGTAGTATGTTTAGCAATGCAGAAAACAATTATCTTAAAACCACAATAACAGAACAGTATAAACAGAGCAATAAAAACAATAAGGGTACCAATATTTTTTAGCCAATCTAGCAAGCCTAAACCAGTGAAGAATTTATCCCAGGGGCTATCAACGCCTGAGTTTTTCTTTAATTCAATGGATAATTCTTCCAATTTCCTAATAGTAAGCGTTACTTTCCCTGTAGGTCCTGTGTTATCGGGGATAAATGTACAGCAAGACCCACCAGTTTGATCATCAATGACTTTACACACCCCTCCTTTCTCTGCTAAGAGCATGTCTAAAGCCATGTGGTTTTGGAATGTCATGTACGAGGTTGGGCCGAGTTGTTCAGAAATGCCTTTAAGGGCATCTCTGGTATAATTAACAAAACGTTGCTGATTATAAAATATATAGTTTATCCAGTCTACATTTTTATTGGCAGTTATGATGGGGAAGATGGATTCAAATCCAGCTTTGACCTGGTCACGGGCCTTAAATTCATCTGGGACCCCCCTTGGGACCCTATAGCATCTATGTATACATGGGGTCAAAACTACCTGGGATAGCCTGTTGCCGTGTACGGTGAGAGGAGACATGGTGAGTGTGTGTGTATATCTCATCTACACCTAAAATGTGGAGAGGCATGATAACTTTTGCTAGAGCACATTCCCCAGACCACTGTCCCTCTAGCCTAGTGCGGATTTTCATATCCCTGCAAATCCAATATATGTCACCTAACGACTGGGTGTGATTTTGGGTGTTGAGGTTACTATACTTATAACAGTAATCAGATGTAAAGTTACCTAGGAATCTACCTTTACTTTGGCCCCTATAGCAAGTGTAGTTACCAGGATATATAGTAATACCCTCACCGAAGTGTATTTTCTTGTCTTTTCTGTCTGAGTGTCCCACCTGTATCCTGTAGCCTAACCACAACGCTCATCCTGCACAACGCTCATCCTGTAGCCTAACCACAATACTCAGAACCAAATGGCATGACCTATATACTGCCTACAATATACTGCATATAGACTCATCATCCAAGTATTGCCCCGGGTATTCCCAACAAGTACAGTTACACTCATAATAACACCATCTAATAATAATACATTACACAGTACAGTTACACTTATAATAATACTATCTAATAAATATACATTACACAGAATAGTTACACTCACAATAACACTGTCTAATAAATATACATTACACAGTACAGTTACACACATAATAACACTATCTAATAAATATACATTACACAGTAAAGTTACACTCATAATAACACCATCTAATAAATATACATTACACAGGACAGTTACACACATAATAACACTGTCTAATAAATATACATTACAGAGTACAGTTACACACATAATAACACTAGCTAATAAATACATTACACAGTACAGTTACACACATAATCACACTGTCTAATAAATATACATTACACAGTACAGTTACACACGTAATAACACTGTCTAATAAATATACATTACACAGTACAGTTACACACATAATAACACTGTCTAATAAATATACATTACACAGTACAGTTACACTCATAATAACACCATCTAATAAATATACATTACACAGTACAGTTACACTCATAATAACATTATCTAATAAATATACATTACACAGTACAGTTACACTCACAATAACACTATCTAATAAATATACATTACACAGTACAGTTACACTCATAATAACACCATCTAATAACAATACATTACACAGTACAGTTACACTTATAATAACATCATCTAATACATTACACAGTATAGATCCACAAATATTAACACCATCTAATAAATATACATTGCACAGTATAGTTACACACTTATTAACACTGTCTAATAAATATACATTGCACAGTATAGTTACACACATATTAAAACTGTCTAATAAATATACATTACACAGTACAGTTACACACATAATAACACCATCTAATAAATATACATTGCACAGTATAGTTACACACATATTAACACTGTCTAATAAATATACATTACAAAGTACAGTTACACACATAATAACACCATCTAATAAATATACATTGCACAGTATAGTTACACACATAATAACACTATCTAATAAATATACATTACACAGTACAGTTACACACATAATAACACCATCTAATAAATATACATTGCACAGTATAGTTACACACATATTAACACTGTCTAATAAATATACATTACAAAGTACAGTTACACACATAATAACACCATCTAATAAATATACATTGCACAGTATAGTTACACACATAATAACACTATCTAATAAATATACATTACACAGTACATTACACACATAATAACACTATCTAATAAATATACATTGCACAGTATAGTTACACACATATTAACACTGTCTAATAAATATACATTACAAAGTACAGTTACACACATAATAACACCATCTAATAAATATACATTGCACAGTATAGTTACACACATATTAACACTGTCTAATAAATATACATTACACAGTACAGTTACACACATAAAAACACCATCTAATAAATATACATTACACAGTACAGTTACACTGATAATAACACTGTCTAATAAATATACATTACACAGTACAGTTACACACATATTAACACTGTCTAATAAATATACATTACACAGTAAAAATACACACATTATAACACCATCTAATAAATATACATTACACAGTACAGTTACACACATAATAACACTGTCTAATAAATATACATTACACAGTACAGTTACACTTATAATAACACTATCTAAAAAATATACATTACACAGTACAGTTACACTCATAATAACACCATCTAATAAATATACATTACACAGTACAGTTACACTCATAATAATACTATCTAATAAATATACATTACACAGTACAGTTACACTCACAATAACACTATCTAATAAATATACATTACACAGTACTGTTGGGAATACCCGGGGCAATACTTGGATGATGAGTCTTGGAAAAAGCAGTGACCTTTGGACGTCCGGGAACAATTACCAAAATAACATACACAGGCAGGTTATCGTTAGCAAATGTTCGTTTATTATGGGTGCTGCAGCAAATTATATAGACATGGATGCACGCAGGCATCTGATACGTAACAAAATATTATTGGCTAAGAAAATACTCTCATATGCTTCCTGGCGGCCTTATTTGGCACATAGCATAACATATCATAATACAGGATAATATTTGTCATAAGAAAGAGAAGGAAAAATGTACGTTTGCAGTTACAGGAAACCTGTAGGCAGTATATTGTAGGCAGTATATAGGTAATGCCATTTGGTTCTGAGTATTGTGGTTAGGCTACAGGATGAGCGTTGTGCAGGATGAGCGTTGTGGTTAGGCTACAGGATACAGGTGGGACACTCAGACAGAAAAGACAAGAAAATAAGACAGAATTTGTTAGCTGATAATGTCAGCAATATTACGAGTAGAGTACATAGGTAATGTGTGCAGCACAAATGAGTAATATTACCTGACAATTCCCCTCTTTAGTCATAACAATGACTACCACGGGACTAGCGTCTGGAGTGGAATGGGACATTGAGGTATGTGGCAGTAGCAGGATGGTATGGTCGATGTTGGTGTGGTAGAACATGCAGATATTGTGCACACTGGGAAATAGGAGTTGCAGGTGTTGTAGTATGTTTAGCAATGCAGAAAACAATTATCTTAAAACCACAATAACAGAACAGTATAAACAGAGCAATAAAAACAATAAGGGTACCAATATTTTTTAGCCAATCTAGCAAGCCTAAACCAGTGAAGAATTTATCCCAGGGGTTATCAACGCCTGAGTTTTTCTTTAATTCAATGGATAATTCTTCCAATTTCCTAATAGTAAGCGTTACTTTCCCTGTAGGTCCTGTGTTATCGGGGATAAATGTACAGCAAGACCCACCAGTTTGATCATCAATGACTTTACACACCCCTCCTTTCTCTGCTAAGAGCATGTCTAAAGCCATGTGGTTTTGGAATGTCATGTACGAGGTTGGGCCGAGTTGTTCAGCAATGCCTTTAAGGGCATCTCTGGTATAATTAACAAAACGTTGCTGATTATAAAATATATAGTTTATCCAGTCTACATTTTTATTGGCAGTTATGATGGGGAAGATGGATTCAAATCCAGCTTTGACCTGGTCACGGGCCTTAAATTCATCTGGGACCCCCCTTGGGACCCTATAGCATCTATGTATACATGGGGGTCAAAACTACCTGGGATAGCCTGTTGCCGTGTACGGTGAGAGGAGACATGGTGAGTGTGTGTGTATATCTCATCTACACCTAAAATGTGGAGAGGCATGATAACTTTTGCTAGAGCACATTCCCCAGACCACTGTCCCTCTAGCCTAGTGCGGATTTTCATATCCCTGCAAATCCAATATATGTCACCTAACGACTGGGTGTGATTTTGGGTGTTGAGGTTACTATACTTATAACAGTAATCAGATGTAAAGTTACCTAGGAATCTACCTTTACTTTGGCCCCTATAGCAAGTGTAGTTACCAGGATATATAGTAATACCCTCACCGAAGTGTATTTTCTTGTCTTTTCTGTCTGAGTGTCCCACCTGTATCCTGTAGCCTAACCACAACGCTCATCCTGCACAACGCTCATCCTGTAGCCTAACCACAATACTCAGAACCAAATGGCATGACCTATATACTGCCTACAATATACTGCATATAGACTCATCATCCAAGTATTGCCCCGGGTATTCCCAACAAGTACAGTTACACTCATAATAACACCATCTAATAATAATACATTACACAGTACAGTTACACTTATAATAATACTATCTAATAAATATACATTACACAGAATAGTTACACTCACAATAACACTGTCTAATAAATATACATTACACAGTACAGTTACACACATAATAACACTATCTAATAAATATACATTACACAGTAAAGTTACACTCATAATAACACCATCTAATAAATATACATTACACAGGACAGTTACACACATAATAACACTGTCTAATAAATATACATTACAGAGTACAGTTACACACATAATAACACTAGCTAATAAATACATTACACAGTACAGTTACACACATAATCACACTGTCTAATAAATATACATTACACAGTACAGTTACACACGTAATAACACTGTCTAATAAATATACATTACACAGTACATTTACACACATAATAACACTGTCTAATAAATATACATTACACAGTACAGTTACACTCACAATAACACTATCTAAAAAATATACATTACACAGTACAGTTACACTCATAATTACACCATCTAATAAATATACATTACACAGTACAGTTACACTCATAATAACACTATCTAATAAATATACATTTCACAGTACATTTACACTCACAATAACACTATCTAATAAATATACATTACACAGTACAGTTACACTCATAATAACACCATCTAATAACAATACATTAAGCAGTACATCAAATAGAAAAAAGAAGGTCGATCCCAGTATCCATATAGTATATGTAAAAACAGCCTTTATTGCTTCAAATTTAAAAAGACAAACATGATACACGCACAGAAGGTATCAGGTTTTACGCGTTTCGGCTGGTGCCGTACTCATAAACCTGATTAGGCACAGGTGAGTGCCGTCTTAAAAAAGTTACAAAACATGGTTATTGGTTGGTGCTCAACACACCCCTATTAACCATTAAAGTACTGAGTGCACACAATCAATTACTCTTTTCACACTTAAGAAGAAATGGGGAATGGAAGTGAATAAGGAAAAAGGAGATAGTATATACATTTGTGTCAAATCTGAAATTACTTGACAAGGGCAGTTCATAGATGACCAGTATATGTAATGCTAATGTCAGAAGCCTGCTACAAAATACATGTTATTATCAATATTGGCAACAAACATGGTATTGCAGTATTTCTGTAAAGAAAACATATCTAATAACGAAATAATGAAATAACGTTGGAAGAGATAAAGCAATAGAAACAAAAGCAAAAACATAAACATAAACATGAACAGCAGAACCTTCGTGATGAACATACATTGATTAGACAGGACTCATATTTAAACATAATGATAGTAATAAATATGTGTCATTTTAACGTCATTTTAGGAATAAACATATGTTCAAAAAAGGCTCAGGAGCTAATAGATTTAGCAAGTAACAAAATAACTTTGCCATTCATATAGTTCAAGCTTACACTTATTATGCTGGTTATATGAACATGTGCCCTATTTAAATGTCAAATATATTTAATTAAATGATTTAGACAGGAGGTGATGGCTGTAATGCAAATGTTCATGTTAAAGCATCTATCATTGAAGGAGATGTATGTATTTAAAGCCTATATCATCTTTCAAGACTTATCATGAGAAGATTACCCCACAACATGTATATTACAAAAATAATTTAAGAAATGTATTTGTTAATATGAGGTGCACTGGACCATGAAGCCAATCATTACTTCCAATGGTTTATAATGTCAAACTCAGAATTAAATCCGTGTGGTATCTGAGTATTTAGCTTCATGATCCAGTACACCACCTGCCTTGCCAGAAGTTCATCATTATTCCCTCCTCTGGGGGGCAATTTGATAGTTTCAATGCCTCGCCATTTGAAGGATCTGGTGTCCTTGCTGTGTACCTCAATAAAATGTCGTGATAGTGCCGAACATGGTTTATCATATTTGATATAACCAAGGTGTTCTCTTATCCTTGTTCGGACTTCCCTGCTTGTCATTCCAACATACTGCTTGGAGTGTTCCTGACATTCTATGAGGTACACGACATAGACACTGGAGCATTTAATGCATCCTTTAGACAAAAACTTGTCTCCAGTTGAACACGAGTAGAAGTCTCTGCCTTCCACAACAGTGTCACAGGCCTTACACCTATGATCCCCACATTTGTAGGTGCCATTGACCTGTAACCAGGAACTTTTCTTCCTTTTATTGGAAGGTAAGAGACTAAGGGACAGAAGATTGCCCAAAGACAGATTTTTGGAGTAGACACACCTGAATCCTTTTTCCACTGTCGTTTTTAAGTGTACATCACCCAGGAGAATAGGAAAGTATTTCCTAATGATGCTACATACAGTGGAATAATCTGAAGAATATTGGGTGATGAAAGTGAGCGGTCTTTCTTGCTCATTCACCTTATTCTGTAGATTTTTTGGATTTCTTTCTGATGTGACTACTTTTTTTGGCTACATTGTCTAGTAGTTTTGGGGGATAACCCCTATTTTTGAGCCTCTGTTTGATTTCCTTGGTTTCTGCATGGAAATCTTTTTCACTGCTGCAGACTCTCTTTGCCCTTAGGAACTGGCTCTTTGCAATGCCACTAAATACATGTGGAGGATGACCACTTTTATGGTGGAGAATTGTGTTACCTGAAATGGGCATTCTATAGAGTTTTGACTCAATCTTTTGTGTCACATGATTTCCAGTTAATGTGACATCCAGGAAGTTAACCTTAGAAGGGTGCCACTCATGTGTGAATTTTAAGCCATGGCTTGCCTCATTTAAGAAACCAAGAAATGTTTGGGCTTGTTCTTCACTTGATGACCAGATAAAAATCAGGTCGTCTATGAAGCGAAGATAGAAAACCACTTCTGCTCCAAGGGGGCTCTCACCTCCATAGATGAAAAAAACGCTCGATCCAGCCCATATACAAGTTCGCATAGGAGGGGGCAAACTTGGCCCCCATGGCTGTGCCCCGTTTCTGGAGGTAAAAGACCCCCTCAAAGCAGAAGTAGTTATGCTCTAGTAGATACTGGGTAATACGTAGGATGTATCTTATATTTTCTGATGACATATCAGCACTAGACTGTAGGAAAAATTCAATGGCCCTTAGGCCCATGTCATGGGGTATGCTGGAGTATAGAGAGACCACATCAATGGTCAGCCAGCTATAATCTTTGTGCCACTCAATACACTCCAGCATACCCAATACATGTGAGGTGTCACGAATATAACTGGGTAAGGCCAAAACATATGACTGCAGTACCCCATCCAACCAATCACATAGAGGTTCCAGAAGGGAACCTATCCCTGATATAATGGGACGACCCTTTACATTGGTCACACTCTTGTGGACCTTGGGCAGATGGTGGAAGATGGGGATGATAGGATGGGTAACATATAAAGAATATGCTGTTTGTTGATCAAAAATACCTAAATCAACCCCATCATCCAACATCTGCCCAAGCTCATATTGAAAACGTTTTGTTGGATTTTGGTCCACAATGGAGTATGTGTTATGGTCAGTTAATTGGCGCAATGCCTCATTTACATAGTCCACTCGATCCAACACCACCATACTGCCTCCCTTATCTGATTGCCTTATCACGATATTGTCATTGTTTTGTATAGAGAGGATTGCTTTTTTTTCTAATTTAGAAAGATTTTGTGTGACAGGAGCGGTGGATAAACTAAGTTTTTTTTTAAGTCATCCACTACTCGTGTGTGAAAAACCGCCAAAGATTTCCCTCTATTATGTATAGGATAAAAATTAGAGGCAACTTTTCTGTGTGGTAATTTATTATCGGTTATTGTGCTAGGTACTGTGGATTCCCTTTCTAAACTCTCCAATGATGTGATGCTACATGGGGTGTGTAGTATTGGATGTACAGGATCTAGTTTCATCAGCTTTGGCTGTCATCTCAAAGTGTTTATTCAATGTGATCTTTCTTATAAATCGATTCAAGTCTATTATGGTTTGGAAAAGATTAAACTTCCTGTTTGGGCAAAAGCCCAAACCCAGTTCTAAAATCTTAAGCTCAGCTTTATTTAGTGCATGTGAGGACAAGTTTATGACACTACTGGAAGTCGCTATTTTGTTTGTTTGGGGTCTCTCAGAGTATATCTGTGTTTGGGGTGTAAACCTGTTTCCCCCCACCCCCGTGTGTTTCTTGGCCACATGAAAAACCTGCAATGTTATGGCAACTTGTTGTGAAGTGCCAAATTCTGGTTGTGTATGTAAATGTGTAATGTCTTGTTGCTTGGCCTGTGTGATGTTAGGTTTTGTACCTACATTGAGTTGAGCTTTGCTAGTGACCTGTGGTCCAGATTCTACCTCTTCACCACTGGTTTCTAAGTTCATTATATTCTGCGCCTGATCCCTCATCACCAGAAGTGGAAGCCCCCTGTGATGAAAAAACATCATCTGTTGTTTCTGGATCAGAGAAAGTAACTCTTTTTTTTGTTTTATTGTTCTTTCTCTTCTTGTGATGGGGGATATGTGGCTGTATATCAGTATTAACAACAGTACATTGATTACTATCTGCAGTGTTGGTATGGCTGATGTTGTCTTTATTTTTATTTTAATTTTGTTTTGATTGTGCATTGTGTTTGTTGTTGAAATTTCTTCTATTACGCTTGTTTATTCTCTGCCAAATAAACACCTGATTGTCAGAATAATCTTTTTGGTCACGTAAAAACTTACTGTGTTTTATAGAAATCAAATCCTGTCTTGAAGATTCAACAACATCCCTTAACATCACATCAAAACACACATATTCGTCACTGAGTTTAAAGTTATTCAATTCAGCTTGTAACTTTGCAATATCATTTCGAACCATAATCAACTGATCACTTTTGTATTTGATAAGCATACCCATGAGTCTTAAAGAGCATTCAGAGAGTATATTGTTCCACTCTCTGTTAAATCTTGGTCAGTCACTTCATCAAAATTTGGGAACTTTTTAACTCGTAGACCCCTGGGAATCATATGTAATGCTATTTGTTGAGTATCCAGGAATCTAATTTGAGTCATATTTCCTTGAGTCTGAAAATTTCCAAATTGTGGAACAGATCTCCCAATTTAACATTCATAGATACTGCTGAAAAAAATTCTTCTAGTTCCAGACCTTCCAAATCCTGATCATTTAGACTAATTAGTGAATAGTACTGTGTGCAATCAATTGCGGTATCCATGTTGATAGGCTTTTAGCAAGTAGAAAGCAACTTAGATCGGCTACACTTGGGTAAACACAGAGTCAAGGAAATAACAGTGAGAAAAAAGAGAAAATTCAGGCCTAGATTTGGAGTTTGGCGTTAGCCGTGAAAACCAGCGTTAGAGGCTCCTAACGCTGGTTTTAGGCTAACTCTGGTATTTGGAGTCACTCAAAAAAGGGTCTAACGCTCACTTTTCAGCCGTGACTTTTCCATATCTCAGATCCCCTTACGTAAATTGCGTATCCTATCTTTTCAATGGGATTTTTCTAACTCCGGTATTTAGAGTCGTGGCTGAAGTGAGCGTTAGAACTCTAACGACAAAACTCCAGCCGCAGGAAAAAAGTCAGTAGTTAAGAGCTTTCTGGGCTAACGCCGGTTCATAAAGCTCTTAACTACTGTACTCTAAAGTACACTAACACCCATAAACTACCTATGTACCCCTAAACCGAGGTCCCCCCACATCGCCGCCACTCGATTATTATTTTTTAACCCCTAATCTGCCGACCGCCAACTACGTTATCCTTATGTACCCCTAATCTGCTGCCCCTAACACCGCCGACCCCTATATTATATTTATTAACCCCTAATCTGCCCCCCACAACGTCGCCTCCACCTGCCTACACTTATTAACCCCTAATCTGCCGAGCGGACCTGAGCGCTACTATAATAAAGTTATTAACCCCTAATCCGCCTCACTAACCCTATAATAAATAGTATTAACCCCTAATCTGCCCTCCCTAACATCGCAGACACCTAATTTCAATTATTACCCCCTAATCTGCCGACCGGAGCTCACCGCTATTCTAATAAATGTATTAACCCCTAAAGCTAAGTCTAACCCTAACACTAACACCCCCCTAAGTTAAATATAATTTTAATTAACTCTTATTAAATAAATTATTCCTATTTAAAGCTAAATACTTACCTGTAAAATAAATCCTAATATAGCTACAATATAAATTATAATTACATTGTAGCTATTTTAGGATTAATATTTATTTTACAGGCAACTTTGTAATTATTTTAACCAGGTACAATAGCTATTAAATAGTTAAGAACTATTTAATAACTACCTAGTTAAAATAATTACAAAATTACCTGTAAAATAAATCCTAACCTAAGTTACAATTAAACCTAACACTACACTATCATTAAATTAATTAAATAAAATACCTACAATTACCTACAATTAAACCTAACACTACACTATCAATACATTAATTAAATACAATACCTACAAATAACTACAATGAAATAAACTAACTAAAGTATAAAAAATAAAAAAGAACTAAGTTACAAAAAATAAAAAAATATCTACAAACATAAGAAAAATATTACAACAATTATAAACTAATTACACCTACTCTAAGCCCCCTAATAAAACAACAAAGCCCCCCAAAATAAAAAAATGCCCTACCCTATTCTAAATTACTAAAGTTAAAAGCTCTTTTACCTTACCAGCCCTGAACAGGGCCCTTTGCGGGGCATGCCCCAAGAAATTCAGCTCTTTTGCCTGTAAAAAAAACATACAATACCCCCCCCAACATTACAACCCACCACCCACATACCCCTAATCTAACCCAAACCCCCCTTAAATAAACCTAACACTAAGCCCCTGAAGATCTTCCTACCTTGTATTCACCTCACCAGGTATCACCGATCCGTCCTGAAGAGCTCCATTTTTTATTTTGGGGGGCTTTGTTGTTTTATTAGGGGGCTTAGAGTAGGTGTAATTAGTTTGAAATTGTTGTAATATTTTTCTTATGTTTGGTGATATTTTTTTATTTTTTGTAACTTAGTTCTTTTTTATTTTTTGTACTTTAGTTAGTTTATTTCATTGTAGTTATTTGTAGGTATTGCATTTAATTAATGTATTGATAGTGTAGTGTTAGGTTTAATTGTAGATAATTGTAGGTATTTTATTTAATTAATTTAATGATAGTGTAGTGTTAGGTTTCATTATAACTTAGGTTAGGATTTATTTTACAGGTAATTTTGTAATTATTTTAACTAGGTAACTATTAAATAGTTCTTAACTATTTAATAGCTATTGTACCTGGTTAAAATAATTACAAAGTTGCCTGTAAAATAAATATTAATCCTAAAATAGCTACAATGTAATTATAATTTATATTGTAGCTATATTAGGATTTATTTTACAGGTAAGTATTTAGCGTTAAATAGGAATAATTTATTTAATAAGAGTTAATTAATTTCGTTAGATTAAAATTATATTTAATTTAGGGGGGTGTTAGTGTTAGGGTTAGACTTAGCTTTAGGGGTTAATACATTTATTAGAATAGCGGTGAGCTCCGGTTGGCAGATTAGGGGTTAATAATTGAAATTAGGTGTCGGCGATGTTAGGGAGGGCAGATTAGGGGTTAATACTATTTATTATAGGGTTAGTGAGGCGGATTAGGGGTTAATAACTTTATTATAGTAGCGCTCAGGTCCGCTCGGCAGATTAGGGGTTAATAAGTGTAGGCAGGTGGAGGCGACGTTGTGGGGAGCAGATTAGGGGTTAATAAATATAATACAGGGGTCGGCGGTGTTAGGGGCAGCAGATTCGGGGTACATAGGGATAATGTAAGTAGCGGCAGTTTACGGAGCGACAGATTAGGGGTTAAAAATAATATGCAGGGGTCAGCGATAGCGGGGGCGGCAGATTAGGGGTTAATAAGTGTAAAGCTAGGGGTGTTTAGACTCGGGGTACAAGTTAGAGTGTTAGGTGCAGACGTAGGAAGTTTTTCCGCCTAGCAAACAATGGGGCTGTGTTAGGAGCTGAACGCGGCTTTTTTGCAGGTGTTAGGTTTTTTTTCAGCTCAAACAGCCCCATTGTTTCCTATGGGGGAATCGTGCACGAGCACGTTTTTGAGGCTGGCCGTTTGCGTAAGCATCTCTGGTATCGAGAGTTGAAGCTGCGTTAAAAATGCTCCTTTTTTGGAGCCTAACGCAGCCTTTATGTGGACTCTCAATACCAGAGTTATTTTTATGGTGCGGCCAGAAAAAAGCCGGCGTTAGCTACACGGGTCCTTACCGACAAAACTCTAAATCTAGGCCTCAGTGTTTTAAGCAAAGCAAAAAAGGAAACCGGCTAACCATCCGCAAATGAATCCAGGGAAGCGGTAAAGGTAAGATGCAGTAAGATTTTATTATTTACAGGTACAGACAGGCTAAAATCAAAAAGGTGGGCATGCAGAAAAAATGCACCAAATGGAACTGGTCCGGATGGCTACTGAACAGCAAAAAACATACGCGTTTCGTGAGGGGCTACCTCACTTGCTCACTGCTTGAAACAGAATGCTGTTCTGCAAGCATATATAGAGGGTCAATTAGGTTAATTAGTAATATGTTTAATAATTGATACTTGATTTAGTTTTTAACCCTTAAAACTATATATGCTGCATAAACAGACAGAATGAGTACAGGAATGCAATGCTCGTTTTAAAACAATGCATTAAAGTGAAAATACACAATTTTAAATTTTATGGTTTTCAATAACATAAGAACACTATATCATTAGGGGTTAAAGATTAATATATAAAAAGAAAAATATACCCCTAAAATGTGTGTTACATATTGAAGTTGTAAAGAACTATACTAACGGTTTACACAATTTATCAGATATATATTAAAAAATATTTGTTTACACAAACAAATTGACATCTGATTCAATATTTAGACCAAATGGGACCCTGGAATTTACATTGAAAATCCACCTGACCTCTTTTTTACTGAGCTGATATTCCCTATCCCCCCCCCCCCCCCTTTTAGAGAAGGGTACATGGTCCACAGCCTGAAAAAATGCCAAGGAGGAACCTCCTTGGTGTTCAAACTTAAAATGTGATGCTACTGAGGTAAATATATCTGGATCATTTATATCCCTTATATGCTCTAGTACCCTATCTCTCAACCTTCTTTTTGTTTTTCCTAGGTACTGTATTTGGCAGCTTTTGCATGTCATGAGGTACACTATATGTGTGGAATTGCAGTTAAGGTTATACCTAATCGTGTATTGTTTTCCAGTGCTGTTTGATTGAAAAGTATTTCCTTCAGTAATATGATTACAAGTAATGCATCTATTGCCTCTGCATTTAAAGCACCCTAATCTTGTTGGTAACCAAGTACCTTTTTTGATTTCTGGTAGAAAAGAGGGAGATACATAGTTTTGGATACTTTTTGCCTTTCTGGACACACATTTTATTCCATTAGCAATCACTTTTTCCAAAACAGAATCAGTTTGTAAAATTGGTAGGCTTTCTCGTACAATGTCACAAATCTTTTTGTACTCCTTGCTATAGGGGGTACTAAACACCACTTTATTAGACATACTCTGTTTATGTGGGGATCTATCCCTTCCCTTCTTATATTGCAGTAAGGACTCACGTGGCATACAGTCCACAATCTGTTTAGTTTCTGTTAGTAACTGGTTGCTGTAACCCCTATCCTGAAGTCTTTTAGACAAATCCTCACTTTGTTTCTTGTATAAAGTTTCACTAGAGCAAATTCTCCTAGCTCTAATAAATTGACCCTTTGGAATGGCTTTTAGTACATGTCGAGGGTGACAGGATCTGAAATTTAAAATAGTATTTCCACTTGTGGGTTTTCTATATAAGTCTGTCACAATTCTGTCACCCTCAACCGTTACCACAATATCCAAAAATTCAATCTTTCATAGGGTTCTGACATCCAACAAAACTTAGATTATAAACATTACAGTTCAAATATTGAATAAAGTTAGATGCTGATACCTCATCTCCATCCCACACCAGAAGCAGGTCATCAATGTAACGACCAAAGTAAATTATGTGTTCCCTGAAGGGATTACTATCTGCATAGACGTGGAGCAGCTCCCACCATCCCATATAGAGATTGGCATAGGAGGGGGCGAATTTCGCCCCCATAGCTGTTCCACGTCTCTGCAGATAGTAAGACCCCTCAAACAAAAAATAATTGTGAGTTAATAAAAACTCCAAACTTAAAACTATGAAATGTTTAAGGTCCTCAGAAAAACCAGACATTCTGTCTAAAATATTGGAAATTGACCTTAGACCTGCCTGGTGTGGGATGGAGGTGTACAGTGAGGCCACATCCACTGTAATGAACCTATATGTAGGCTTCCATTTGATAGTTTGTAATGTACTAAGGACCTGTGTAGAGTCCCTTATATAACTTGTCAATTGTGCCACTAGAGGTTGCAAGAAGGTATCAATCAGTTCTGAAATGGGCTCCAAAAGGGAACCCACTCCAGAAATGATAGGTCTACCCGGGGGGTGTGTTGCATTCTTGTGCAATTTAGGCAGACAATAAAAAATGGGCACATTAGGATTCATAATCAAGAATTGTTCCATTTTTCTTTCTGCTATCACTCCTATCAACTGTCCCTGATATAAAATCTTCTCTAATTTAAGCCTAAACTACACTGTTGGGTTAAAGTCTAATTTTCCATATACCTCTGTGTCTCTCAGTTGTCGTTTTGCCTCAAATAGATAATACTCCCTATCCATGATGACGACATTGCCGCCTTTATCAGATAATTTTATGACGATGTTGTCATTACTTTGGAGGGAGTTAAAGCTTTATATTGATTACCATTCAAATTATTTTTACGTCTAGTAGAGGGGTCATTTCTTGCCTCATTTTCTATCCTTTGTGCAAGAGATTTCAATTTATTTTCAATTGTTCTCTGAAATACATCAATATTTTTACCTCTCGCATGCACTGGATAGAAAGTGCTTTTGCTAGTTCCAGTCAGTTGGGAACAACTTATTTTATGTGAATCGCTTTCACCTTCACCTTCTTGTATGAGACCAACTAATTCATTAATGACACAATGGTCATTGAAATCCAAAGGGGTACTCAATGTGGCCTCCTCATTGTTTATCTCTTCTATTCTATCATCTTTATTTTCAATTTCACTATCTACAAAAAAGTGTTTCTTTAATACCAACTTTCTGACAAAGCTATTTATATCCAAGATGGTGTCAAATAAATTGAAATGTGTGGTAGGGGAGAAATTTAAACCCATACTTAGAACCTCCAGCTCAGAGTTACTGAGCTTATATTGTGATAAATTTACCACATTTGTTAAACATATTTTCTGACTTGGGTCCGATTGGTCCTTGTTTGGTATCTCTTTGTTTCCCTGCCTTTTTCTACCCCTACTACCTCTCCTTGTTTTTTTCTTTTTTGTTTGGTTCCCTGAGCCTGCTCGTTTTTTGAACGCTCTATAGGGTCTGCAGATGGTATATCAAGGACAGAGACTGTATCTATCTGGTGTATCCCTTCTTCATTAGAATCATTATCAGTAGTGTCTACCTCATACTCTGTTTCTTGAAATCTCACATGTTTTATGGGCTTGCCCTCATTATTCCTTCTGAAAAAAGGGATCTTTTTATCACTAGAAATCCTAAATGTGGGCTGGGTCCATCTGTATACTCTATTTGCTTCATAGTCCCTTTTATCACGGGATAATTTGGTCTTTTTAAAGTCCCAAAGTTCTTTTGAGAATGTTATCATATTAGCCTCAAACTTCATATTGTACTCCTTAAAGAGAGGATCTGCTTGTAAAAGTTGTAGGTCAGTCTGTGTAGCCTTGATCAAATTAATTATCTCCAATCTTTCCTGTTTTTTAAATTCAATAAGTAATTCAATAAGGGCAAAAGAACAGTCATCTAGAATCTTATTCCATTTAGAAATAAAAACAGAATCATTCACTGTAAACGATGGAAATTTCCTGATCCTTAGACCTCTTGGTATACGCTGGTATTTTTTGTACAACAGAAAAGTCTTTATGTCCAGGTCCAATTTTATGTCTTTTCTACGTAACTCGTCAATATGAAAAAATAGACTGTCAATTGTGTTTTCATTATCACTGGTAATGCTTTCCACATCCTGATCATATGAGTAAAGAGCCGCTTTCCTGTGCTTCTGTCATTATCCGCTGCCCACAAAAACAAACCAAATGGAACCAAAAAAGGTTTTTTATATATATAAAGCCCCGTACCTTGTAATACTCGTTCTAGATGTCCCAATACTGCAATTATACCTTAGCAATGTAAATCAAATTTAATTTCCAAAAGGGTGGAGTGTATCTTCAGCACCGCACAATAACCAACACGGGGATCGCCATATATATATGAGCCCTGGCCTTAAGACTGGCCGATATGCCGCCCGTTGAGCTACCGCAAATAGGACACACAGCGTACAAAATATCAGCAAAGAAAAGCGGTGCTTACCCTCAGGCTATCTGGCGAATGGCTTTCTTCAGCGACCCTCCAGCGCGTCTTTAGCGTGTGCACACATAACACTCCTACGGAAGCGGATAGGAGTGTTTTAACCCTTGTTAGCCGGTATGTATTAGTGGCAGTTCACAGCCTCATATATAACAACCTTAGGCGATATAACAAAAAGAGCTCTGATTAAGCATATTATCCACTGTAATCAAGCAATGATTCCTCTACATTGAGTAACAAGCAGATTCCTTTAGCTTATGTAGTAGAAGGACTCACCCACATTGACCATATACACTCCGTCCGACGAGCATCCACACATGCGGAAATAGAGCTGTCCAGGCGCTCCAACTGCTCGTCTCCCCCCAGAGAATTGTCGATCAATTCAGCAGCTGCTCATCAGGTGCTGTATCTGCAAGCACCTCAGCTACGCGGCTCTTCGTTGAACCAGTTCCGGTTTGCCTCCAGGTGCAAACAACCAATGGGAATCCGTGAGTTGGGTCACGTGGTGGGTGGTCAGCCAATCCTGTGCTTAGAAGGTGTCTTTGAAAACAGTATCGCCAAGGTAGCTGTGTTGGCTCTGAAAGTGAGCACTTTATCCGCCCTCAGTCACTTCTAAAGTGCTTGAGGATAGAGGGTATCTAAAAAAGGATTCCTTGTAATCCCAAATAATATGTCAAATATAAAAAAGAAGGTCGATCCCAGTATCCATATAGTATATGTAAAAACAGCCTTTATTGCTTCAAATTTAAAATGACAAACATGATACACGCACAGAAGGTATCAGGTTTTACGCGTTTCGGCTGGTGCGGTACTCATAAACCTGATTAGGCACATATTTATTACTATCATTATGTTTAAATATGAGTCCTGTCTAATCAATGTATGTTCATCACGAAGGTTCTGCTGTTCATATTTATGTTTATGTTTTTGCTTTTGTTTCTATTGCTTTATCTCTTCCAACGTTATTTCATTATTTCGTTATTAGATATGTTTTCTTTACAGAAATACTGCAATACCATGTTTGTTGCCAATATTGATAACATGTATTTTGTAGCAGGCTTCTGACATTAGCATTACATATACTGGTCATCTATGAACTGCCCTTGTCAAGTAATTTCAGATTTGACACAAATGTATATACTATCTCCTTTTTTCTTATTCACTTCCATTCCCCATTTCTTCTTAAGTGTGAAATAAGTAATTGATTGTGTGCACTCAGTACTTTAATGGTTAATAGGGGTGTGTCGAGCACCAACCAATAACCATGTTTTGTAACTTTTTTAAGACGGCACTCACCTGTGCCTAATCAGGTTTATGAGTACGGCACCAGCCAAAACGCGTAAAACCTGATACCTTCTGTGCGTGTATCATGTTTGTCATTTTAAATTTGAAGCAATAAAGGCTGTTTTTACATATACTATATGGATACTGGGATCAACCTTCTTTTTTATATTTGACATATTATTTGGGATTACAAGGAATCCTTTTTTAGATACCCTCTATCCTCAAGCATTTTAGAAGTGACTGAGGGCGGATAAAGTGCTCACTTTCGGAGCCAACACAGCTACCTTGGCGATACTGTTTTCAAAGACAGCTTCTAAGCACAGGATTGGCTGACCACCCACCACGTGACCCAACTCACGGATTCCCATTGGTTGTTTGCACCTGGAGGCAAACCGGAACTGGTTCAACGAAGAGCCGCGTAGCTGAGGTGCTTGCAGATACAGCACCTGATGAGCAGCGGCTGAATTGATCGACCGTTCTCTGGGGGGAGACGAGTAGTTGGAGCGCCTGGACAGCTCTATTTCCGCATGTGTGGATGCTCGTCGGACGGAGTGTATATGGTCAATGTGGGTGAGTCCTTCTACTACATAAGCTAAAGGAATCTGCTTGTTACTCAATGTAGAGGAATCATTGCTTGATTACAGTGGATAATATGCTTAATCAGAGCTCTTTTTGTTATATCGCCTAAGGTTGTTATATATGAGGCTGTGAACTGCCACTAATACATACAAGCTAACAAGGGTTAAAACATGGAATTTTCTCTTTTTTCTCATTACACAGTACAGTTACACTTATAATAACATCATCTAATACATTACACAGTATAGATACACACATATTAACACCATCTAATAAATATACATTGCACAGTATAGTTACACACATATTAACACTGTCTAATAAATATACATTGCACAGTATAGTTACACACATATTAACACTGTCTAATAAATATACATTACACAGTACAGTTACACACATAATAACACCATCTAATAAATATACATTGCACAGTATAGTTATACACATATTAACACTGTCTAATAAATATACCTTACACAGTACAGTTACACACATAATAACACTGTCTAATAAATATACATTACACAGTACAGTTACACACATAATATCACTGTCTAATAAATATACATTGCACAGTATAGTTACACACATATTAACACTGTCTAATAAATATACATTACACAGTACAGTTACACACATAATAACACCATCTAATAAATATACATTGCACAGTATAGTTACACACATAATAACACCATCTAATAAATATACATTACACAGTACAGTTACACTGATAATAACACTGTCTAATAAATATACATTACACAGTACAGTTACACACATATTAACACTGTCTAATAAATATACATTATACAGTACAGTTACACACATAGGGGGGTAGTTATCAAGCCGTCAACCTCAAATACACTGGAATTCTGCAGCGTATTTGTGGCGAGGCTGATTCGCCTTAGTTATCAAAGGCTAGAGACCGGCAAAAGTAAAATTTTGTGACGTAAGCTTCGATCCGCCGGACTCAGTCCGACACAGATCGATTCTTACGTCACTACAGATGTTCCGCACACAAGTGCGGCACAATCTGACTACTTTTGCTAGTTATCAAAAAACTAGCAGCTACGCTCGGCACTTTTACGGCCCAGCATACCTGGTTTTCAAACCGCCACCCTGGAGGCGGCGGATCCCATAGGAATCAATGGGAGTCTGACCATAGCGAAAGTACAAGTTCGCTGCTGACAGACATCCCATTCATTCCTATGGGAGCTGTCTGCACCTAACACCCTAACATGTACCCCGAGTCTAAACACCACAAATCTGTCCCCCCTACACCACCGCAACTAAATAAAGTTATTACCCCCTAAACCGCCGCTCCCGGAGCCCACCAACACTATAATAAATATGTTAACCCCTAAACCGCCGCTCCCGGAGCCCACCGCAAGCTACTCTATACATATTAACCCCTAAACCGCCGCTCCCGGAGCCCACCGCCACCTACATTATACCTAGTAACCCCTATCCTGCCCCCCCTATACCGCCGCCCTCTATAATAAATTTATTAACCCCTATCCTGCCGATCCCGCACCTCGCCGCAAATAAATAAATAGTTTAACCCCTAAACCGCCACCCCCGGACCCCCGCAACCTATATTAAATGTATTAACCCCTATCCTGTCCCCCACTACACCGCCGCCACTGTAATAAAATTATTAACCCCTAAACCTAAGTCTAACACTAACCCTAACACCCCCCTAACTTATATATTAATTAAATAAATCTAAATCATATTTCTATTATGAACTAAATGAATCCTATTTAAAACTAAATACTTACCTTTAAAATAAACCCTAATATAGCTACAATATAAATAATAATTATATTGTAGCTATCTTAGGATTTATTTTTATTTTACAGGTACCTTTCAATTTATTTTAACTAGGTACAATAGCTATTAAATAGTTATTAACTATTTAATAGCTTACCTAGCTAAAATAAAGAGAAATTTACCTGTAAACTAAAAACTAACCTAAATTACAATTACACCTAACACTACACTATACTTTAATAAATTATTCCAATTTAAAACTAAATACTTACCTGTAAAATAAACCCTAAGATAGCTACAATATAATTAATAATTACATTGTAGCTATCTTAGGATTTATATTTATTTTACAGGTAACTTTGTATTTATTTTAGCTAGTTAGAATAGTTATTAAATAGTTATTAACTATTTAATAACTACCTAGCTAAAAGAAATACAAAATTACCTGTAAAATAAATCCTAACCTAAGTTACAATTAAACCTAACACTACACTATCATTACATTAATTAAATAAATTAACTACAAATAACTACAATTAAATACAATTACATAAACTAACTAAAGTACAAAAAATAAAAAAAGCTAAGTTACAAAAAATAAAAAAATAAGTTACAAACATTTAAAAAAATATTACAACAATTTTAAGCTACTAACACCTAATCTAAGCCCCCTAATAAAATAACAAACCCTCCCAAAATAAAAAAATGCCCTACCCTATTCTACATTAAAAAAGTTCAAAGCTCTTTTACCTTACCAGCCCTTAAAAGGGCCTTTTGTGGGGGCATGCCCCAAAGAATTCAGCTCTTTTGCCTGTAAAAGAAAAATACAACCCCCCCAGCAGGATAGGGGTTAATAACTTTATTATACAGGGCGACGGTATAGGGGGGGCAGGATAGGGGTTACTAGGTATAATGTAGGTGGCAGCAGTGTCCGGGAGCGGGGGTTTAGGGGTTAGTAACTTTATTTAGTTGCGGGGGCTCCGGGGGCGCCGGTATAGGGGTTAGAACAGTGTAGTTATTGTGAGTGCTTAGTGACAGGCTAGCAAGAAAGCTGTAAAGAGCAGCGAGATCGGATGAGTGATAACTCTCACAGTCTGCTGCTCATCGCCCCGCGGCTTTTTGACAGCTTTACATGATAACTTAGGCGAATTTTTTCAGGTCCGCAGCGGCGATGTGAGGCGAGCTTAGGCGGGCGTATTGGGCTGGCGAAAGCAGGAAAGTTGACACGTTGATAACTACCCCCCATAATAACACCATCTAATAAATATACATTACACAGTATAGTTACACTTATAATAACACTGTCTAATAAATATACATTACACAGTACAGTTCAACTTATAATAACACTATCTAATAAATATACATTATACAGTATAGTTACACTCACAATAACACTGTCTAATAAATATACATTACACAGTACAGTTACACACATAATAACACTATCTAATAAATATACATTATGCAGTACAGTTACACTCATAATAACACCATCTAATAAATATACATTACACAGTACAGTTACACACATAATAACACTGTCTAATAAATATGCATTACACAGTACAGTTACACTTATAATAACACTGTCTAATAAATATACATTACACAGTACAGTTACACTCACAATAACACTGTCTAATAAATATACATTACACAGTACAGTTACACACATAAAAACGCTATCTAATAAATATACATTACACAGTACAGTTACACTCATAATAACACCATCTAATAAATATACATTACACAGTACAGTTACACTTATAATAACACTGTCTAATAAATATACATTACACAGTACAGTTACACTTATAATAACACTGTCTAATAAATATACATTACACAGTACAGTTACACTCATAATAACACCATCTAATAAATATACATTACACAGTACAGTTACACTTATAATAACACTGTCTAATAAATATACATTACACAGTACAGTTACACTTATAATAACACTATCTAATAAATATACCGGTACATTACACAGTACAGTTACCCACACAATAACACTATCTAATAAATATACATTACACAGTACAGTTACACTCATAATAACACCATCTAATAAATATAAATTACACAGTACAGTTACACTGATAATAAATTACAAAAAAAGTGAAAAATATTGAAGGCGCCTAAGAGCAGTGAAAACCAAAAATATATCACAAAGACACCAATGTGGAATATCTGGAGTCAAAACTAAATAAAATATATATTACAGGCTATCCAAAATATTATATCATTATATCATTCTATGTCGGTGTGCATGTGCCAGGAAAAACAAAATTATATAACGTGTCAAATAAACCTGGCAATAGCCTAGTTAAATACCTTGAAATATAAACAAACACAACAATATACTAATACATGTATATAGGTGTATAAAAATTTGTGATGTGACTTGTAACAAAAATGTATCAAACAAGTGTACCACAATGATGTCAAATAGATACAAAAGTATCTGATGTTATAAAGGAACAAATCCTAATCAGTTGAATAAAGACATAATGTAATGTTCAAATCGAATCTCCAGGGTTTGGTTAGGCTGTGTGTCCACAAGCGATATGATATGCG
The DNA here is from genome assembly GCF_027579735.1 of Bombina bombina. NCBI lineage: Eukaryota > Metazoa > Chordata > Amphibia > Anura > Bombinatoridae > Bombina > Bombina bombina. The sequence continues at coordinate 1,208,537,339 of NC_069502.1, read as the reverse complement.
GCTGCTAGACTTCTCCCAAAACTGATAGGCCATTAGAATGATGAGTGAATACTAGAAGACAATAAGAGAAGGCGCCACAATAGTGTGAAATCCGTGGTATAATGTCCCCACGCAAACAGTGAATATCACTTACTAGATATAAAGCACTTGAGAAGTGCCACAGGTACAGGCTGGACTATTAATAGCTGCCCAGCGAGCTATCTCCACAAGCTGCAGATCAACAGGTAGATTCCAGTGTCTCAGTCTCATATATATCCGTCACGATCTTGGTATCTTAATCAGCAGCTGCTCTGATAAATCCGCTTGCATATATCTAGCAGACTTGCAATAGAAGAGATCGTGCAGTAAAAACTTTGTGAAGACAAAAAGGTTTTAAAAAACACAGTTAAAGTTTATTAAAAACCATATACACAACGCGTTTCCCGGTTAAACAACCGTTTCATCAGGTGTGAAGTATTCAAATGCCATCACGACTTATAAAACAAATTCGGTGTCTCTAGCCGATTAGTGCGCCTGCACTAATCTCTTCTATTGCACAATCTCTTCTATTGCAAGTCTGCTAGCTATATGCAAGCGGGTTTATCAGAGCAGCTGCTGATTAAGATACCAAGATCGTGACGGATATATATGAGACTGAGACTCTGGAATCTGCCTGTTGATCTGCAGCTCATGGAGACAGCTCGCTGGGCAGTTATTAATAGTCCAGCCTGTACCTGTGGCACTTCTCAAGTGCTTTATATCTAGTAAGTGATATTCACTGTTTGCGTGGGGACATTATACCACAGATTTTACACTATTGTGGCGCCTTCTCTTATTGTCTTCTAGTATACACTGATAATAACACTGTCTCATAAATATACATTACACATTACAGTTGCACACATAATAACACTATCTAATAAATATACATTACACAGTACAGTTACACTCATATTAACACTGTCTAATAAATATATAATACACAGTACAGTTACACACATACTAACACTGTCTAATAAATATACATTACACAGAACAGTTACACTCATAATAACACTGTCTAATAAATATACATTACACATTACAGTTACACTCATAATAACACTGTCTAATAAATATACATTACACAGTACAGTTACACTCATAATAACACTATCTAATAAATATACATTACACAGTACAGTTACACTCATATTAACACTATCTAATAAATATGCATTACACAGTACAGTTACTCATAATAACACCATCTAATAAATATACATTACACAGTACAGTACAGTTACACTCATAAGAACACTGTCTAATAAATATACATTACACAGTACAGTTACACTCATAATAACACTGTCTAATAAATATACATTACAGTTACGCACATAATAACACTATCTAATAAATATACATTACACAGTACAGTTACACTCATATTAACACTATCTAATAAATATGCATTACACAGTACAGTTACTCATAATAACACCATCTAATAAATATACATTACACAGTACAGTACAGTTACACTCATAATAACACTGTCTAATAAATATACATTACACAGTACAGTTACACACATAATAACTCTATCTAATAAATATACATTACACAGTACAGTTACACTCATAATAACACTATCTAATAAATATACATTACACAGTACAGTTAAACACATAATAACACTATCTAATAAATATACATTACACAGTACAGGTACACTCATAATAACACTATCTAATAAATATACATTACACAGTATAGTTACACACATAATAACACTATCTAATAAATATACATTACACAGTATAGTTACACACATAATAACACTATCTAATAAATATACATTACAAAGTACAGTTTCACTAATAATTATTATTATTATTATTATTATCATCATTTATTTGTAAAGCGCCGCCAGATTCCGTAGCGCTGATAATAACACGATCTAATAAATATACATTACACAGTACAGTTACACACATAATAACACTATCTAATAAATATACATTACACAGTATAGTTACACACATAAAAACACTGTCTAATAAATATACAATACACAGTACAGTTACTCATATTAACACTATCTAATAAATATACATTACACAGTACAGTTACACACATAATAACACTATCTAATAAATATACATTACACAGTACAGTTACACTCATAATAACACTTTCTAATAAATATACATTACACAGTACAGTTACACTCATAATAACACCATCTAATACATATACATTAAACAGTACAGTTACACTCATAATAACACCATCTAATAAATATACATTACACAGTATAGTTACACTCATATTAACACCATCTAATAAATATACATTACACAGTATACTTACACTCATAATAACACCATCTAATAAAAATTATTAAAATAAAATATTGCACAAAAAAGGGCTGAAGAATATGAGGTTTCAGGTGTGAAAAAAGGCATGCAAAGGGCTTTATCATAGAGATATAATATATATATACAGTACAGATGAAGCTTGCACTCTCCCTGGTAGATGTTTTTTAAGTGAGAGTGTGCTTCCCTTACTCCATATATATATATATATATATATATATTACAGTATGTTTATTAATTTTTACTAATTTATATAACTTTTTTAAATTTTATACGTAACATTTCAATAATAATAATATAAAAAATACCAAACTCTGTTTGGTATAGGAGATTTGATTTTAACACACCCAGCTGTAACTTGTTACATTGCTGGTATTTTTATTTTGTACAGTAATAAATATCAGTTTTAAGATTTACAAAGACTGGTGTGTGTGTATCAATCTTCTCTCAAGTAACCCAAGGGCTGTTTAGCCTTTCTCCCCTTCGCCAACTCACAGGAAGTCATCCAGGCCAGGTTGCCGTTCTGGAGATCCACTGTCTCAGGATACCACGACTCATTTGCACAGCCAGCTGGTTTGCTGATTGAATACCAGCCTGCTCCTAACAGGCACAAGAGAGTGCCTTCACGTTTGTGAGTACCCTGCATCTTGTCTATTTTGGATTAAGTGGTTTATATTGACCTACACATGTGGCGCCTCTGTTTATGTTTTGATTACAGCTATCCTTCCTAGAAGACTCATCATTTTTTGGAGTGAAGACCGAGAGCTGCCTTTTCCTCACACGGACTTTTGTGGGACTATTTCATATACCTCGCACATAGGTCATCACCTAGTGCCACGTGTGTATATATATCCATTTGTAAATATTTTATACATATAATCCATATATTTCTGCATTTTTATAAATTTTTTACATTTTTTAATATATTTTTTAAATATACATTTGGTGTTATACGCACCGATAACACCTGGTTAAATTCTTATCACTGTTGTATAGCGCCTCCTATAGGTGATCTGTGTGAATTTGTAGTACAGATCTCCAGTTCATTTATATATATATATACTGTGTATGTGTGTGTGTGTGTGTGTGTGTGTGTATATATATATATATATATATATATATATATATATATATATATATATATATATATATATATATATATATATATATATATATATATATATATAGTTTATCTCCCGAAAGTGAGTGCACCCCTCACATTTTTTACACTTTGCTACAATGAAAAGGAGTGAGTGTACAGCCTGTATAGCAGTGTACATTTCCTGTCCCCTCAAAATAACTCAACACACAGCCATTAATGTAGTTGGCAACAAAAGTGAGTACACCATTAAGTGGAAATGTCCAAATTGGGCCCAAAGTGTCAATATTTTGTGTGGCCACCATTATTTTCCAGCACTGCCTTAACCCTCTTGGGCATGGAGTTCACCAGAGCTTCACAGGTTGCCACTGGAGTCCTCTTCCACTCCTCCTTGATGACATCATGGAGCTGATGGATGTTAGAGACCTTGCACTCCCCCACATTCTGTTTGAGGATGCCCCACAGATTCTTAATAGGGTTTAGGTCTGGAGACATGCTTGGTCAGTTCATCACCTTTACCCTCAGCTTCTTTAGTAAGGCAGTGGCTGTCTTGGAGGTGTGTTTGGGGTCATTATCATGTTGGAATACTGCCCTGCGACCTAGTCTTTGAAGGGAGGGGATCATGCTCTTCTTCAGTATGTCACAGTACATGTTGACATTCATGGTTCCCTCAATGAACTGTAGCTTCCCAGTGCACTCATGCAGGCCCAGACCATGACACTCTCACCACAATGCTTGACTGTAGGCAAGACACACTTGTCTTTTTACTCCTAACCTGGTTGCCGCCACACACACTTAAAACCATATGATCCAAATAAGTTTATCTTGGTCTCATCAGACAACAGGACATGGTTCCAGTAATCCATGTCCTTAGTTTGCTTCAGAAAATTGTTTGCTGGCTTTCTTGTGCATCATTTTTAGAAGAGGCTTCCTTCTGGGACGACAGCCATGCAGACCATTTAGATTCAGTGTGTGGTGTATGGTCTGAGCACTGACAGGCTGAACCCCACCCTTCAACATCTGTAGCAATGCTGGCAGCACTCATTTGTTTATTTCCCAAAGACAACCTCTAAATATGATGCTCAGCATGTGCACTCAACTTCTTTGGTCGACCATGGTGAGGTCTGTTCTGAGTGGAACCTATCCTGTGAAACCACTGCATGGTCTTGCCCACCGTGCTGCAGCTCAGTTTCAGGGTCTTAGCAATCTCCTTATAGCCTAGGCCATCTTTATGTAGAGCAACAATTCTTTTTTTCAGATCCTAAGAGAGTTCTTTGCCATGAGGTGACATGTTAAACTTCCAGTGACCAGTATGAGAGAGTGTGAGAGTGATAACACATTTAACACACCTGCTCCTCATTCACACCTGAGACCTTGTAACACTAATGAGTCACATGACACCGGTGAGGGAAAATGGCTAATTGGACCCAATTTGGACATTTCCACTTAGGGATGTACTCACTTTTGTTGTTAGACATTAATGGCTGTGTGTTGAGTTATTTTGAGGGGATAGCAAATTTACACTGTTATACAGGCTGTACACTCACTACTTTACATTGTAGCAAAGTGTCATTTCTTCAGTGTTGTCACATGAAAAGATACATTATTTACAAAAATGTGAGGGGTGTACTCACTTTTGTGAGATACTGTATATACAGGGAGTGCAGAATTATTAGGCAAATTAGTATTTTGACCACATCATCCTCTTTATGCATGTTGTCTTACTCCAAGCTGTATAGGCTCGAAAGCCTACTACCAATTAAGCATATTAGGTGATGTGCATCTCTGTAATGAGAAGGGGTGTGGTCTAATGACATTAACACCCTATATCAGGTGTGCATAATTATTAGGCAACTTCCTTTCCTTTGGCAAAATGGGTCAAAAGAAGGACTTGACAGGCTCAGAAAAGTCAAAAATAGTGAGATATCTTGCAGAGGGATGCAGCACTCTTAAAATTGCAAAGCTTCTGAAGCATGATCATCAAACAATCAAGCGTTTCATTCAAAATAGTCAACAGGGTCGCAAGAAGCGTGTGGAAAACCCAAGGCGCAAAATAACTGCCCATGAACTGAGAAAAGTCAAGCGTGCAGCTGCCAAGATGCCACTTGCCACCAGTTTGGCCCAATTTCAGAGCTGCAACATCACTGGAGTGCCCAAAAGCACAAGGTGTGCAATACTCAGAGACATGGCCAAGGTAAGAAAGGCTGAAAGACGACCACCACTGAACAAGACACACAAGCTTAAACGTCAAGACTGGGTCAAGAAATATCTCAAGACTGATTTTTCTAAGGTTTTATGGACTGATGAAATGAGAGTGAGTCTTGATGGGCCAGATGGATGGGCCCATGGCTGGATTGGTAAAGGGCAGAGAGCTCCAGTCCGACTCAGACGCCAGCAAGGTGGAGGTGGAGTACTGGTTTGGGCTGGTATCATCAAAGATGAGCTTGTGAGGCCTTTTCGGGTTGAGGATGGAGTCAAGCTCAACTCCCAGTCCTACTGCCAGTTTCTGGAAGACACCTTCTTCAAGCAGTGGTACAGGAAGAAGTCTGCATCCTTCAAGAAAAACATGATTTTCATGCAGGACAATGCTCCATCACACGCGTCCAAGTACTCCACAGCGTGGCTGGCAAGAAAGGGTATAAAAGAAGAAAATCTAATGACATGGCCTCCTTGTTCACCTGATCTGAACCCCATTGAGAACCTGTGGTCCATCATCAAATGTGAGATTTACAAGGAGGGAAAACAGTACACCTCTCTGAACAGTGTCTGGGAGGCTGTGGTTGCTGCTGCACGCAATGTTGATGGTGAACAGATCAAAACACTGACAGAATCCATGGATGGCAGGCTTTTGAGTGTCCTTGCAAAGAAAGGTGGCTATATTGGTAACTGATTTGTTTTTGTTTTGTTTTTGAATGTCAGAAATGTATATTTGTGAATGTTGAGATGTTATATTGGTTTCACTGGTAAAAATACATAATTGAAATGGGTATATATTTGTTTTTTGTTAAGTTGCCTAATAATTATGCACAGTAATAGTCACCTGCACACACAGATATCCCCCTAAAATAGCTATAACTAAAAACAAACTAAAAACTACTTCCAAAACTATTTTGGAACAGCTTTGATATTAATGAGTTTTTTGGGTTCATTGAGAACATGGTTGTTGTTCAATAATAAAATTAATCCTCAAAAATACAACTTGCCTAATAATTCTGCACTCCCTGTATACTAGGCAATAAGCCTGCCCAGAGGGCAGTCTAATTAAAATTACTGAAAAAAATAAACAAACTTTTCCAAATTTAAAATAAATAAACCTAATCTAATACCTCTATAAAAATAACCCCCCTCCAAAATAAAAACACCCCCGCTAATCTAAACTAAGCTACCAATAGCCCTTAAAAGGGCTTTTTGTAGGGCATTGCCCTAAGTTAAACAGCTATTTTACCTAACAAAATTACCAATTACCCCCTAACAGTAAAATCCCCCACCCAACCAAACCCCCAAAATAAAAAAGTCTGAGAAAACCTAAGCTACGTAAGGGCAAATCAACTCTTTTACAAACAGCTCTTTTGCGCCCATAAAAAATACCTAATTTAAATTAAAAAAAAGAACTCTAACGCTGAAATAGGTACTCACAGTTCCTAAAGTCCAGCAGGCAAAGGTCTTTTTCCAGGTGGTGAAGGTCTTTATCCAGTATGGGGACATCTTATATCATCATAGAGAGCGAAGGCGCGGAGTGGAGGTGATCGAAGCAGGAGCAGCGTGGAGGATCCTCTTCATGTGGTTGATGCCGCTTACTGAATATTAAATGCAAGGTACCCCTGGCTACACCAATAATATGTAACAGAACCACAACTCTCAGCCCCCATATAAAACACTCAGAAATGGCCATTACACTTCCCTCACCCACGGTCACCCCCTCCCCTACCTCTCTCTTCTCTTCTGCCCTTTTTACTTTCTATAAATTCATTTTTTTTTCTCCCTGAGGTAATGCTGCTAATTGTAACCCAAAAGCAACCAGCTGGAACATGCCCCTCTCTGTCACCAATATAATGTGGTTTAGAGACCTTTAACCCCCTTTTATTGTATATATCTGACTATTCTATGCTTCTAATGTATTACCCCAAATGCCTTTTTTTTCTGACTATGCTTTTAACTCTGAATATATTTATCTCTTCATGTAATGTAATATTGTTTGCATTTAAATTCAAATAAAAAAACAGTTTGGGGGGGGGGGGGGAGGAAAGAATAATAGCAAGTATTGATAAGGATTAAACATCACATGGCAAGACATTAGAAATAAAACATTGCAGATAACATAATAATAAATACAGGACTTATTTAACAGCCTATAATCATATGCTCAATTCACATACATATGGGAGAGGAGAAACACCAGAAAGCAGTGAATATTGTTGCAGATGAAAAGGGACTAAATTCACATACCATAGATAGTTTAGATATATATTGTACCACATACCATCATATATGTATATATAGAAATTTGTATTTATGAATACATAGATCATATTCTGCTATGTGACCGCCCATAGAATGTGCCATAGAATGTTTGGTCAATGACTTGAGGATTTGTATTTAACAGTTAGAACATTTTCCCAGTGTAAATACAAAAAATTCAAATTTACAGATATGAAAAGTTCACTCTACTCAGGGATATAAAAAACTTATTTTTTTTGGTCTTGTTACAAAATATTTTATAATGAATACTATTCTATGTGCTGGATCTTTGCAGCGTAATGTTGTAAGTCAGAAGGATACAGGCTCTGGGCAGTGATACCAAGACAGCAGATAAAACACGTTACATTTGAGTACAGTCCCAGGGGATACAACGTGAGCAGATTCTCAATATGATTGGCTGCGCCTTCTGATGTGAACAGAACTTTGTCATTGTCACTTTTTACTGTCTCTCTCCTGCTCAATTGTCACACATTGAGCTGCTATTACAGAAAGATTACACACATTAAAATGAATGGCTTGGGGGTCCTTCCTATCTTTATCCTTTAATAGGGCCTCTGTGTTCAATCAACTTTGTTTTCAAAGAGCAATTTGTCAGCCTTGCACAAGGCAAACCACAGAGGCTGCTTGTCACATACGTAATGCCAGCGCTCCTGTGTGCCGTTTATTGTCATATATCATGTTTCTTCCTGTGCACGTGTGTGAATAATGCTCTCTCTAACCATACAGATCGTAAGGTTATTGGCTATTGTGTTAAGGATTTTACTGTACCCTTTGGATTACGGAACTAAGAAAAGTCTCATGTTTTTCAAATGTTTCTTTACAAACTATGGCCTAGATTTGGAGTTCGGCGGTAAAAGGGCTGTTAACGCTCCGCGGGCTTTTTTCTGGCCGCACCATAAATTTAACTCTGGTATCGAGAGTTAAAACAAATGCTGCGTTAGGCTCTAAAAAAGGAGCGTAGAGCATTTTTACCGCAAATGCAACTCTCGATACCAGAGTTACTTACGGACGCGGCCGGCATCAAAAACGTGCTCGTGCACGATTCCCCCATAGGAAACAATGGGACTGTTTGAGCTGAAAAAAAACCTAACACCTGCAAAAAAGCAGCGTTCAGCTCCTAACGCAGCCCCATTGTTTCCTATGGGGAAACACTTCCTACGTCTGCACCTAACACTCTAACATGTACCCCGAGTTTAAACACCCCTAACCTTACACTTATTAACCCCTAATCTGCCGCCCCCGCTATCGCTGACCCCTGCATTACAGTTTTAACCCCTAATCTTCCGCTCCGTAAACCGCCGCAACCTACGTTATCCCTATGTACCCCTAATCTGCTGCCCTAACATCGCCGACCCCTATGTTATATTTATTAACCCCTAATCTGCCCCCCACAACGTCGCCGACACCTACCTACACTTATTAACCCCTAATCTGCCGAGCGGACCTGAGCGCTACTATAATAAAGTTATTAACCCCTAACCCGCCTCACTAACCCTATCATAAATAGTATTAACCCCTAATCTGCCCTCCCTAACATCGCCGACACCTACCTTCAATTATTAACCCCTAATCTTCCGATCGGAGCTCACCGCTATTCTAATAAATGTATTAACCCCTAAAGCTAAGTCTAACCCTAACACTAACACCCCCCTAACTTAAATATAATTTTAATCTAACGAAATAAATTAACTCTTATTAAATAAATTATTCCTATTTAAAGCTAAATACTTACCTGTAAAATAAATCCTAATATAGCTACAATATAAATTATAATTATATTTTAGCTATTTTAGGATTAATATTTATTTTACAGGCAACTTGGTATTTATTTTAACTAGGTACAATAGCTATTAAATAGTTAAGAACTATTTAATAGTTACCTAGTTAAAATAATTACAAAATTACCTGTAAAATAAATCCTAACCTAAGATATAATTAAACCTAACACTACCCTATCAATAAAATAATTAAATAAACTACCTACAATTACCTACAATTAACCTAACACTACACTATCAATAAATTAATTAAATACAATTGCTACAAATAAATACAATTAAATAAACTAGCTAAAGTACAAAAAATAAAAAAGAACTAAGTTACAGAAAATAAAAAAATATTTACAAACATAAGAAAAATATTACAACAATTTTAAACTAATTACACCTACTCTAAGCCCCCTAATAAAATAACAAAGCCCCCCAAAATAAAAAATTCCCTACCCTATTCTAAATTAAAAAAGTTACAAGCTCTTTTACCTTACCAGCCCTGAACAGGGCCCTTTGCGGGGCATGCCCCAAGAAGTTCAGCTCTTTTGCCTGTAAAAAAAACATACAATACCCCCCCCCCCCAACATTACAACCCACCACCCACATACCCCTAATCTAACCCAAACCACCCTTAAATAAACCTAACACTAAGCCCCTGAAGATCTTCCTACCTTGTCTTCACCATACCAGGTTCACCGATCCGTCCTGGCTCCAAGATCTTCATCCAACCCAAGCGGGGGTTGGCGATCCATAATCCGGTGCTGAAGAGGTCCAGAAGAGGCTCCAAAGTCTTCATCCTATCCGGCAAGAAGAGGACATCCGGACCGGCAAACATCTTCTCCAAGCCGCATCTTCTATCTTCTTCCATCCGGTGTGGAGCGGGTCCATCTTGAAGCAGGCGACGCGGATCCATCCTCTTCTTCCGATGTCTCCCGACGAATGACGGTTCCTTTAAGGGACGTCATCCAAGATGGCGTCCCTCGAATTCCGATTGGCTGATAGGATTCTATCAGCCAATCGGAATTAAGGTAGGAATTTTCTGATTGGCTGATGGAATCAGCCAATCAGAATCAAGTTCAATCCGATTGGCTGATCCAATCAGCCAATCAGATTGAGCTCGCATTCTATTGGCTGTTCCGATCAGCCAATAGAATGCGAGCTCAATCTGATTGGCTGATTGGATCGGCCAATCGGATTGAACTAGATTCTGATTGGCTGATTCCATCAGCCAATCAGAAAATTCCTACCTTAATTCCGATTGGCTGATAGAATTCTATCAGCCAATCGGAATTCGAGGGACGCCATCTTGGATGACGTCCCTTAAAGGAACCGTCATTCGTCGGGAGACATCGGAAGAAGAGGATGGATCCGCGTCGCCTGCTTCAAGATGGACCCGCTCCGCACCGGATGGAAGAAGATAGAAGATGCGGCTTGGAGAAGATGTTTGCCGGTCCGGATGTCCTCTTCTTGCCGGATAGGATGAAGACTTTGGAGCCTCTTCTGGACCTCTTCAGCACCGGATTATGGATCGCCAACCCCCGCTTGGGTTGGATGAAGATCTTGGAGCCAGGACGGATCGGTGAACCTGGTATGGTGAAGACAAGGTAGGAAGATCTTCAGGGGCTTAGTGTTAGGTTTATTTAAGGGTGGTTTGGGTTAGATTAGGGGTATGTGGGTGGTGGGTTGTAATGTTTGGGGGGGGTATTGTATGTTTTCTTTTACAGGCAAAAGAGCTGAACTTCTTGGGGCATGCCCCGCAAAGGGCCCTGTTCAGGGCTGGTAAGGTAAAAGAGCTTGTAACTTTTTAAATTTAGAATAGGGTAGGGAATTTTTTATTTTGGGGGGCTTTGTTATTTTATTAGGGGGCTTAGAGTAGGTGTAATTAGTTTAAAATTGTTGTTATATTTTTCTTATGTTTGTAAATATTTTTTTATTTTCTGTAACTTAGTTCTTTTTTATTTTTTGTACTTTAGCTAGTTTATTTAATTGTATTTATTTGTAGCAATTGTATTTAATTAATTTATTGATAGTGTAGTGTTAGGTTAATTGTAGGTAATTGTAGGTAGTTTATTTAATTATTTTATTGATAGGGTAGTGTTAGGTTTAATTATATCTTAGGTTAGGATTTATTTTACAGGTAAATTTGTTATTATTTTAACTAGGTAACTATTAAATAGTTCTTAACTATTTAATAGCTATTGTACCTAGTTAAAATAAATACCAAGTTGCCTGTAAAATAAATATTAATCCTAAAATAGCTAAAATATAATTATAATTTATATTGTAGCTATATTAGGATTTATTTTACAGGTAAGTATTTAGCTTTAAATAGGATTAATTTATTTAATAAGAGTTAATTTATTTCGTTAGATTAAAATTATATTTAAGTTAGGGGGGTGTTAGGGTTAGGGTTAGACTTAGCTTTAGGGGTTAATACATTTATTAGAATAGCGGTGAGCTCCGATCGGAAGATTAGGGGTTAATAATTGAAGGTAGGTGTCGGCGATGTTAGGGAGGGCAGATTAGGGGTTAATACTATTTATGATAGGGTTAGTGAGGCGGGTTAGGGGTTAATAACTTTATTATAGTAGCGGTGCGGTCCGCTCGGCAGATTAGGGGTTAATAAGTGTAGGCAGGTGTCGGCGACGTTGTGGGGGGCAGATTAGGGGTTAATAAATATAATATAGGGGTCGGCGGTGTTAGGGGTAGCAGATTAGGGGTACATAGGGATAACGTAGGTGGCGGCGCTTTGCGGTCGGAATATTAGGGGTTAATTATTTTAAGTAGCTGGCGGCGATGTTGTGGGGGGCAGATTAGGGGTTAATAAATGTAATATAGGGGTCGGCCGGGTTAGGGGCAGCAGATTAGGGGTACATAAGTATAACGTAGGTGGCGGTCGGAAGATTAGGGGTTAAAATTTTTAATCGAGTGGCGGCGATGTGGGGGGAGCTCGGTTTAGGGGTACATAGGTAGTTTATGGGTGTTAGTGTACTTTAGGGTACAGTAGTTAAGAGCTTTATGAACCGGCGTTAGCCAGAAAGCTCTTAACTCCTGCTATTTTCAGGCGGCTGGAATCTTGTCGTTAGAGCTCTAACGCTCACTGCAGAAACGACTCTAAATACCGGCGTTAGAAAGATCCCATTGAAAAGATAGGATACGCAAATGGCGTAGGGGGATCTGCGGTATGGAAAAGTCGCGGCTGCAAAGTGAGCGTTAGACCCTTTAATCACTGACTCCAAATACCAGCGGGCGGCCAAAACCAGCGTTAGGAGCCTCTAACGCTGGTTTTGACGGCTACCGGCGAACTCTAAATCTAGGCCTAAGGGACTTAAAGGGGCATGAAATGCACAATGATTGTCTCATGATTTAGATAGAGAATACAATTTTAAACAACTTTCCATTGTACTTATACTATCTAATTTGCTTCATTCTCTTGTTCTCCTTTGTTGAAGAAGCAGCAATGCACAACTGAGAGCTAACTGAGTACATTGTGTGAGCCAATAACATGGAGCAGATATACACCAGCCCTACAGCAATTAAAGAAGTATTTTTTCAATTTTACCAAAAGCTATACTCGAAGGAGGAAGTAAATACAGAAAGTAAGCAACAATTTTGGGAGCAGATAAAAATTCCTAAAGTAACGCCAGAGGCACTACAGCAGATTAATTCCCCAATCCTGGAAGGAGAGGTGTTAAGAGCTATTCAAAAAGCCAAATCAGGAAAAGCTCCTGGGCCGGATGGCCTCTCGGCTGAATTTTACAAGATGACTTCAGAAACAATAATAGGGACGTTAACTAAGTTATGTAATGGGTATTATATTAAGAAAGAAATGAAATCCCCTTATTTTTCGGACGCTATTATATCATTAATATTAAAAAAAGGGAAAGATGCTACAAATGTATCATCATATCGCCCTATCTCATTATTAAATCATGACTACAAGATATTAATGTCTATAATAGCAGATAGATTAAAAAAAGTAATATCAGATCTAATACATCCAGATCAGGTCGGGTTCGTACCAGGAAGGAATTCTGTACGTAATATGAGAAGGGTGTTAGCAACGGTGGAGCACTTTTTTTGGGCCGGGCAGGGCACCGCGGGGCAGAGAAGGAATCAGGGAGATAAAGATATTGCATTAGTAACAATAGACGCCGAAAAGGCATTTGATTCTATAGGATGGGACCAACTCTTTGAATCTCTGGAGAAGTTTGGCCTTGCCGGTGCCCTGCTCGACCTGATTAAACTGATCTATAAGACACCGAAATCACAGCTGCTAATTAATGGGGAATTATCTAAACCAATAGTTCTCGAAAGGGGAACTCGTCAAGGGTGTCCACTCTCCCCTTTATTGTTTGACACTCGCTCGAACCACTTGCCATATATATTAGACATAAAGTAACACCACTGCAGATAGGGGCGGAAAGAATGACGATCTCGCTCTACGCGGATGACATTTTATTTTTCTTGTATGACACAGTTATTTGTATCCCACAACTTCTACAGATTATCAAGGTATTTAGCTCATTCACAGGCTACAAAATAAACCCCGCGAAATCTGAAATCTTATGGATAAATAAAACTAAGGCGAGTCAAAATACAATTTTTAAAGAGGTCCAGTATATTAGTTATCTAGAGATCAAAATTTCACGGAACCCTGGTGAGTGGTACCAGTTGAATTATAAAGAATTATTTGATAATATGGAATCAGAAATAGGAAAGTGGAACATGTATTATTTGTCACTATCTGCACGTATCATACTGATAAAAACAATTTTCTTTCCAAAGATATTATTTCGCATGCAAAATCTACCATTAGCGATTAAAAAGAAAGATATTGACAAATATAATAGAGCATGTTCATTATTTATCTGGGGCAAGCAGAAGGCCCGCATATCAACTGAAAAACTGAGTTATGCAAAAAAACATGGTGGATTTGCCTTCCCTAACATTAGGTATTACAATTATGTAACTTTGATTCAATTTGGAATAGACTGGTTGACCGAGTCAGAATATATTACCTATTATAAACTAGAAACTGAGATAGTCAAACCTTTCAATCTGAAAGCAATACTGCATTGTCCATATAGGAATTTACCAAGTAATGTGGCGAATTCAGTAACATTCACTAGTATAGTCTGGGCATGGCAAAAATACTGTGATACAGTGGGTCAAGAATATCAAGTGTCAGCACTGCTGCCGATTGTTGGGTGTGTAGATTTTTCACCGGGGTTACATAATAGGATCTTTCGTGAATGGCAAGGCATGGGATTGAAATACTTCTCACAAATAACAACGGGGCCGGAGGGATTAACACGAACCTTCGAGAGCTTGGCGACAGAATATAATTTACCCGCTAAACATTTTTATACATACCTCCAGCTAAGACACTATATAGATACTCATATCATGAGATACGGTGCGGACTGGAGTCAGCCCGTGATTGAGCTGGGCCTAAAGCTATATCAGGCTGGAAAGCGGTCTATAGCTATATGGTATCAGAATATAATACAGAGATTAGGAATGAGACAAATAAATTTGAATACGGAAAAATTTCTCAGATATTTTCCTTCCATACAAAGCAAAAATATAGTGGATAGTATTAAAAGGGCGGAAGAAGCCACAGAGAGAATTAGTTGGCGGGAGTCGCATGCAAAATTGATAAATAATGTTTATTTGACACCAGAGAGAATCAGTGGTTGGGCCAGAACAGCTCCAATAAGCTGTTATAAATGTAATCACGTAAAAGCAGATCTGATGCATTGTTTATGGAGCTGCCCGAAAGTACAGCAATTCTGGCGAAAAATTCAGTTCTGGCTCAACAAATATTTAACTGTTAAAATAATTTTGGAAGCAATACAGATATTTTTTTTGTATCAGACGGAAAATATAGGAGATAAAAATCTTACAAATTTGGCCATTCTGGCAACACGCAGTCTCATATTCCAGAAATGGAAACATAAAGAGGTGCCAAATATGAAGGAGTTTATAAACAACATGAAATTTCAAATGATAGTGGAAAGACAGGATCTAAAAAGTAGAGAGAAACATTACAAAAAGTTTTTCAGCAAGTGGGAAAAATATATCGAAGCCTGGCCGAGGGCGTTACAGCTGCAGTTTCTTGATCCTTTACAAAGCTCAGTGCCTTTTCTAAATTTAGTAGTAGCAGGTACTTTATCGGCACATTGGGTGAGGAGATGAGGCAACACATCCATCCTGGATATGAATAGAAGAAAAGAAAAGCATAAGAGGGTTTTTTTTTTTTTTTTTTTTTTTTGTGTTTCCCTCCCCCTGGCCTTCGACACTCTCGCCCATAGTAAATAAGTTTTTCTTAGATAAAAATGGGAGATGTTGTGCGGACATTGACGAAAAGTAGATATAGATGATGTTGAGAAAGTAGCCCTAATAGATCGGATAGAATATATGAAGGGTCTGAGATAATTAATGGATACCCGCAGGGTGGTAGTTATAGAGACACCAGATAGATGGCGTCATCTCAGAATGGTCATTAATCCCTGGTTTAAGAGTAAAAATGAGCAAGGACAAATGTATTTATTGGAGACAGAGAATAAGACTGGTAATTAAGTATCTTTTACAAGGATGGCCTTATTTCCCGGGGACACCCGGGGTAAAGGCTATTTGATTTGATGTATTGATGTTCCCAATGTGTTATTTTGTTGGTCTCCGTTTTTCAGTTTTTCTTTTTCTTTTTTCTTAAATCTGTTGCCTGGTTGGTTTAAAGAAGCTTTCCAGAATGTTGAGTTAGCTTAAAACTGGTACAGTACAATTTCCGGAATTTAACGTATGGTTATTTAAGATGACAATGAATGGAAATGTCACAATGCGGAGCTGCGTCTCCAATGATATGTATTATCAGATATAATTTACAATAAAAATATTAAAAAAAAAAAAAAAACAATTGGAAAGTTGTTTAAAATTGTATTCTCTATCTGAATCATGAAAGATTTTTTGGGGGTTTCATGTCCCTTTAAAGGGACACATTTAAAAGTTAAACTTCAATGGATCAGATGGCTCATGCAATTTTGAACAACTTTCCAATTTACTTCCATTAACAAAATGTATTTTTCGATTTACATTTTTGGTCACCAGCTCCTACTGAGCATGTGCAAGAATTCACAGACTATATGTATATGCATTTGTAATTGGCTGATGGCTGTCACATGATACAGGAGGAGTGGAAATAGCTATACGTTTGACATTTGTCAGAAAAAAAATCTACTACTCACTTGAAGTTCAGACTAAGTGCTATTGCATTGTCTTTTTATCAATCATTTGTTGTTTATGCAAATCTACTGTATTTACTGGTCCTTTAATACGTTTTACTATTACATCCAACTGATATAAATAATGTGCACAGAGAAGAAAAACTAGATGGGTCTATTTGTATCTCTTGATATGCATTAATCTGTAATTAAATTAAATTGTTTTTGCATATGTAAAAAAAAAAAAAAAATGAGTTTCGTCTGAAATATTTGTTTAGTTCAATTTTGATTGTTTAGTCTGAAATTTGTCCATTTGCTCATTCATTTTAGATGAATATTCAATAACAAATATTTAACCACCATTATTTTCAACAGACAGCAGTACTGTATATGCTACGAATGTTAACTCAAAACTTACATTAAACATCTAAAAAAAAAAAAAAAATAAATAAAAAAAAACATGGAGCAGATATATGCAGCCACCAATCAGCAGCTCCTGAGCCTACCTATCAGCTAGATTACGAGTTTGTCATTATGAGTGAATGGCCCATAACGATGCTTTTTCCCTAACGCCGCTATTACAAGTCTTGTCAGAATAGCTGTACCGCACACTTTTTCGGCAATCACGCAACGTCAGTACCGCACTTACAAGTTTTGCTGTGAGGCCAAAAAGTGAGCGGTACAGCCTAAAATAACAAGATCCGTACCACCATCTAAAGTCAGTAGTTATGAGTTTTACACTACAAAGCTGTACCATAAAACTCATAACTAAACTGTCACAAAGTACACTAACACCCATAAACTACCTATTAACCCCTAAACCGAGGCCCTCCTGCATCGCAAACACTATAATAAAATTATTAACCCCTAATCTGCCACTCTGGACATTGCCGCCACTGAAAAAATGTATTAACCCCTATTCCGCCGCTTCCTGACGTCATCGCCACTTTAATAAACCAATTAACCCCTAAACCGCCGCCCTCCCACATCGCAAACACTATTTAAATATTATTAACCCTAATCTGCTGTCCGCCCACATCTCCGCTATAATAAACCGATTAACCCCTAAACCTAACCCTAACCCTAACGTAACCCTAACACCCCCTAACAAATATAATTAAAATAAATCTAAATAAAATTACTATAATTAACTAAATAATTTCTATTTAAAACTAAATACTTACCTATAAAATAAAACCTAAACTAGCTACAATATAACTAATAGTTACATTGGGGCATATTTATCAACCTCCGTATGCTCTGAGCAGGCGGACAGACATCGCCGCAATTCAACCCGATCGAGTACGATCGGGTTGATTGACACCCCCCTGCTGGCGGCCTTTTGTGAGCTGCTGGTGCAATGCTTAATACGGCGAGCATATTGCTCGCCGTATTCAGCGAGGTCTGGCGGACCTGATCCGCACCGTAGGATCAGGTCCACCAGACCTTGATAAATAGGGGCCATTGTATCTATCTTAGGTTTTATTTTTATTTCACAGGTATTTATTTTAACTAGGTAGACTAGTTAGTAAATAGTTATACAGTAGTGCTTCAGGGCTCTCCAACAACCCAACTAAAATCCAAAGGTAATCCAAACAAAACTCGTTAAGCAGCTGCGGTGAACACTTGTATAAAATGAGGAAGGAGAGAACAAGACAGGTAAAAAGTCTGTTTATTGTAACATTTGTTCAAAAATATACAGAGCACAGCTACCAGATCTACACAAGTGACGCGTTTCCTGCCCTTCAGGGCACTTCCTAAAAGCTCTGAGGAAATGCCCTGAAGGGCAGGAAATGCGTCACTTGTGTAGATCTGGTAGCTGTGCTCTGTATATTTTTGAACAAATGTTACAATAAACAGACTTTTTACCTGTCTTGTTCTCTCCTTCCTCGTTTTATACAAGCGTTCACCACAGCTGCTTAACGAGTTTTGTTTGGATTACCTTTGGATTTTAGTTGGGTTTTTGGAGAGCCCTGAAGCACTACGGCATTGGGACCGGGACTGTTACTGACTGCACAAGGTCAGTAGGAGTTTACACAAATTCACCCTGTAACCGTGAGTAAATAGCTACATTTTCTGAAGCCTTTTTTATGGCTATTTATATAGAGGCCTATTTATTAAGCTTTCAACCGCAAATACGCTGGAATTCCGCAGCAAAACTGTGGAGAGCCTGATTCCCCTTAGTTATCAAAGCCTATAGACCGGCAAAAGTTGAAATTTGTGGCGTAACATATGATCCGCCAGTCTCAGTCCGACACAGATCGATGCTTAAGTCACTACAGATGCTCCGAATGCAAATTCGGCACTATCTGACTACTTTTGCAAGTTAACAAATACCTACCAGGTATGCTTGCCACTATTCCAGCCCAGCGCACCTGGTTTTCAATCCGCCATCTGAAAGCAGCGAAAGCTCATGTTCGCTGCTGCCCGATATCCCATTGATTCCTATGGGAAAATAAAAGTTATGTTTACACCTAACACCCTAACATAAGCCCCGAGTCTAAACACCCCTAATCTGCCGCCTCGACACTGCCGCCACCTACATTATGTTATTAACCCCTAATCTGCCGTCCCGCCACCGCCACCACCTACATTATACTTATTAACCCCTAATCTGCCGCTCCCGCCACCGCCGCCACCTACATAAAGTTATTAACCCCTCTCCCGCCGCTACCGGAGTCCACCGCAACTAAGTAAATGTATTAACCCCTAAACTGCCAGCCCCCCACATCGCCATAAGCTAAAATAAACTATTAACCCCTAAACCTAACAACCCGCTAACTTTATATTAAATATTAACTCATCCCTATCTTATAATAAATTTAAACTTATCTTTAGATTTAAATTAAACTATATTAAACTATATTAAACTATATTAAATTAATAATTAACCTACCCTAAAATTACATTAAACTACATTAAACTAATAATTAATTTACCCTAACTGTTAGACTAAAATTACATTAAACTATATTAAACTAATAATTGATCTACCCTAACTGTTATACTAAAATTACAATAAGCTACAAATTAAATTAAATATATTATATAGTTAAAAACCTAAACCTACTCAAATAATTTAATTCTACAATTAAAAATTACAAAGTTACAAAAAATAACAACTAAGTTACAAAAAATAACAAACACTAAACAGAAATGATCAAAGATTTAAACTAATTACACCTAATCTAAGAGCCCTATGAAAATAAAAAAGCCCCCCCAAAATAAAAAAACCCTAACCTACAATAAACTACAAATAGCCCTTAAAAGGGCCTTTTGCGGGGCATTGCCCCAAAGAAATCAGCTCTTTTACCTGTAAATTAAAAATACAAACAACCCCCCCAACAGTAAAACCCACCACCCACACAACCAACCCCCCTCCCAAATAAAAACCTAACTAAAAAAACCTAAGTTCCCCATTGCCCTGAAAAGGGCATTTGGATGGGCATTGCCCTGAAAAGGGCATTTAGCTCTATTGCAGCCCAAACCCTAATCTAAAACTAAAACCCACTCAATAAACCCTTAAAAAATCCTAACACTAACCCCTGAAGATCCACTTACAGTTTTGAAGATGCAACATCCATCCTCCAAGAAGCCGGCAGAAGTCTTCATCCAAGCGGCCGAAGTCTTCATCCAAGCCCGCAGAAGTCTTCACCCAGATGGCATCTTCTATCTTCATCCATCTGGCGCGGAGCGGCTCCATCTGCCAGACATCCGACGCGGTGCATCCTTTTCTTATGACGTCTTCTTCCCATATGAAGGTTCCTTTAAATGACGTCATCCAAGATGGCGTCCCTTAGATTCCAATTGGCTGATAGAATTCAGAAGACTGATTGGAATAGCCAATAGAATGCAAGCTCAATCCTATTGGCTTATTGGATCAGCCAATAGGATGAAAGCTCAATCCTATTGGCTGATTGCAACAGTCAATAGGATTTTTTCAACCTTAATTCTGATTGGCTGATAGAATTCTCTCAGCCAATCGGAATCTAAGGGACGCCATCTTGGATGAATGTCTTGAAGATGGAGCCGCTACGCCCCGGATGGATGAACATAGAAGATGCCGTCTGGGTGAAGACTTCTGCGGGCTTGGATGAAGACTTCGGCCGCTTGGATGAAGACTTCTGCCGGCTTTTTCGAGGATGGATGTTGCATCTTCAAAACTATAAGTGGATCTTCAGGGGTTAGTGTTAGGATTTTTTAAGGGTTTATTGGGTGGGTTTTAGTTTAAGATTAGGGTTTGGGCTGCAATAGAGCTAAATGCCCATCCAAATGCCCTTTTCAGGGCAATGGGGAGCTTAGGTTTTTTTAGTTAGGTTTTTATTTTGGGGGGTTGGTTGTGTGGGTGGTGGGTTTTACTGTTGGGGGGTATTTGTATTTTTTATTTACAGGTAAATAGCTGATTTCTTTGGGGCAATGCCCTGCAAAAGGACCATTTAAGGGCTATTTGCAGTTTATTGTATCTCTTTTATTGGGGTGGGGGGCTTTTTTATTTTCATAGGGCTCTTAGATTAGGTGTAATTAGTTTAAATCTTTGATAATTTCTTTTTTATTTTTTTGTAACTTAGTGTTTATTTTTTTTTGTAACTTAGTGTTTGTTATTTTTTGTAACTTATTTTTTTGTAACTTTGTAATTTTGAATTGTAGAATTAAATTATTTGAGTAGGGTTAGGTTTTTAAATATATAGTATAGTTAATTTAATTTGTAGCTTATTGTAATTTTAGTATAAAAGTTAGGGTAGATTAATTATTAGTTTAATATAGTTTAATTTAATTTTAGTATAATAGTTAGGGTAGGTTAATTAATAGTTTAACCCCTTAACGACCGAGGACGTGCAGGGTACGTCCTCAAAAAAAAGGCAGTTAACGCCTGAGGACGTACCCTGCACGTTCTCGGTGTGGAAAGCAGCTGGAAGCAATCCTGCTCACTTCCAGCTGCTTTCCGGTTATTGAAGTGATGCCTCGATATGGAGGCATCCTGCAATAACCGTTTTAAGCCATCCGGTGCAGAGAGAGCCACTCTGTGGCCCTCTCTGCACCGGAGATCAGTGGCTTACAGCGTTGGTGGGTGGGAGCCAGACCGGGAGGCGGGTGGCGGCCATCGATGGCCCTAGTGGTGTGGAGGGGGGCGGGATCGTGGGCGGGGATGCCAGGGGGCGCGCACTGACGCACGCACGTGCACGGGAGGGTGGGGGCGGGCGCGTGCACGGGGAGGGAGCGGGTGGGAACCGCTACACACAGAATAAATAGTGTAGGAAAATGGAAAAAAATAGTATAAAAAAATTAAAAAATCGGATAAAAAAGCAATCAGTTAGGTGGTGGGGGTTGGTCTGTGGGGAGGGGGAAGCTACACTACAGAAAAACCGGGCAAAAAATAAAAAAATACATATTTTTTTGCAAACTGGGTACTGCACGACAGCTGCCAGTACCCAAGATGGCCCCAAATAAGGCAGAGGGGAGGGTTAAGGAACGGTTTTTGGGGGGATCAGGGAAGTTGGGGGCTAAGGGGGGGATCCTACACAGTAGCATATGTAAATATGCTAAAAAACAATGTTTATTATTTTTAAAAACCCTTTTATTTTAGTACTGGCAGACTTTCTGCCAGTACTTAAGATGGCGGGGACAATTGTGGGGGAGGGAAGGGAGCTGTTTGGGAGGGATCAGGGGGTCTGATGTGTCAGGTGGGAGGCTGATCTCTACACTAAAGCTAAAATTAACCCTGCAAGCTCCCTACAAACTACCTAATTAACCCCTTCACTGCTAGCCATAATACACGTGTGATGCGCAGCAGCACTTAGCGGCCTTCTAATTACCAAAAAGCAACGCCAAAGTCATATGTGTCTGCTATTTCTGAACAAAGGGGATCCCAGAGAAGCATTTACAACCATTTGTGCCATAATTGCACAAGCTGTTTGTAAATAATTTCAGTGAGAAACCTAAAATTGTGAAAAATTTAGCGTTTTTTTTTAATTTGATTGCATTTGGCGGTGAAATGGTGGCATGAAATATACCAAAATGGGCCTAGATCAATACTTGGGGTTGTCTACTACACTACACTGAAGCTAAAATTAACCCTAGAAGCTCCCTACATGCTCCCTAATTAACCCCTTCACTGCTGGGCATAATACATGTGTGGTGCGCAGTCGCATTTAGCAGCCTTCTAATTAGTAAAAAGCAATACCAAAGCCATATATGTCTGCTATTTATGAACAAAGGGGATCCCAGAGAAGCATTTACAACCATGTATGCTATGCTATATAAGTTTTTTGTAAATAATTTCAGTGAGAAACCTAAAGTTTATGAAAAAAATTGTGAAAAAGTGAACAATTTTTTTTATTTGATCGCATTTGGTGGTGAAATGGTGGCATGAAATATACCAAAATGGGCCTAGATCAATACTTTGGGATGTCTTCTAAAAAAATATATATACATGTTAATGGATATTCAGGGATTCCTGAAAGATATCAGTGTCCCAATATAACTATCGCTAATTTTGAAAAAAAAATGGTTTTGAAATAGGAAAGTGCTACTTGTATTTATGGCCCTATAACTTGCAAAAAAAGCAAAGAACGTGTAAACATTGGGTATTTCTAAACTCAGGACAAAATTTAGAAACTATTTAGCATATTTTTTTTTTGGTGGTTGTAGATGTGTAACAGATTTTGGGGGTCAAAGTTAGAAAAAGTGTGTTTTTTTCCATTTTTTCCTCATATTTTATAATTTTTTTAATAGTAAATTATAAGATATGATGCAAATAATGGTATATTTTGAAAGTCCATTTAATGGCGAGAAAAACGGTATATAATATGTGTGGGTACAGTAAATGAGTAAGGGGAAAATTACAGCTAAACACAAACACCGCAGAAATGTAAAAATAGCCTTGGTCCCAAACGGACAGAAAATGGAAAAGTGTTGTGGTCATTAAAGGGTTAATATAGTTTAATTTAATTTTAGTATAATAGTTAGGGTAGGTTAATTAATAGTTTAATATAGTTTAATTTAATTTTAAAGGTAAGTTTAAATTTATTATAAGATAGGGATGAGTTAATATTTAATATAAAGTTAAGGGGTTGTTAGGTTTAGGGGTTAATAGGTTAATTTAGTTGCGGTGGGCTCCGGGAGCAGCGGGACAGGGGTTAATAACATAATGTAGGTGGCGGTGGTGTAGGGGGCAGCAGATTAGGGGTTAATAACATAATGTAGGTGGCGGTGGGCTCCGGAAGCAGCGGAATAGGGGTTAATAAGTTTATTAGAGTGGCGGTGGGCTCCGGGAGCAACAGGATAGGGGTTAATAACTTTATTTAGTTGTGGCGAGGTTCAGGAGCGGTGGGATAGGGGTTAAACAGTTTAGTATAGTGGCGGTGTTTATTGACAGTATACAAATAAAGCTGTGAAAAAGCAGAATAGCAGTGAGATCCATGACTTTTAGTTAACAACAGTCCGCTGCTCATCGCCCCGTACTTGGTGCATGGCTTTTTGACAGTTTTTTTGTTAAATATGGAGAGCGTATTCAGGTCTGCGGCCACGATTTTAGGTGATGTCAGGCAAGCGTATTGGTGCTGTTGAATGCAGCACAGTTGACGGCTTGATAAGTAGGCCTCATAGTGTGGTCTATTATATGTAACACAAATCCATATATAACTGTGACATTTTCCATACATTGACAGGCTTAGAGCGTAGCCTGTACAGCTTTAAGAGGTGTTTCAAACTTGTAACTCCATTGATTTAGTGGATCCTGCAAAGTTATATGTGACAACTGATATTTAAAAACACAACATTTGGAAACAAACGGCTAGATTTAGAGTTTTGTCGGTAACGACCCGCGTAGCTAACGCTGGCTTTTTTCTGGCCGCTCCTTTAAAATAACTCTGGTATTGAGAGTCCATATAATGTCAGCGTTAGGCTCCAAAAAAGGAGCGTAGAGCATATTTAACGCAGCTTCAACTCTCGATACCAGAGTTGCTTACGGACGCGGCCAGGCTCAAAAACGTGCTCGTGCACGATTCCCCCATAGGAAACAATGGGGCTGTTTGAGCTGAAAAAAAACCTAACACCTGCAAAAAAGCCGCGTTCAGCTCCTAACGCAGCCCCATTGTTTGCTATGCGGAAACACTTCCTACGTCTGCACCTAACACTCTAACATGTAACCCGAGTCTAAACACCCCTAACCTTACACTTATTAACCCCTATTCTGCCGCCCCCGCTATCGCTGACCCCTGTATATTATTTTTTACCCCTAATCTGCCGCTCCGTAAACCGCCGCTACTTACATTATACCTATGTACCCCTAATCTGCTGCCCCTAACACCGCCGACCCCTATATTATATTTATTAACCCCTAATCTGCCCCCCTCAACGTCGCCTCCACCTGCCTACACTTATTAACCCCTAATCTGCCGAGCGGACCGCACCGCTATTATTATAAAGTTATTAACCCCTAATCCGCCTCACTAATCCTATAATAAATAGTATTAACCTCTAATCTGCCCTCCCTAACATCGCCGACACCTAACTTCAATTATTAACCCCTAATCTGCCGACCGGAGCTCACCGCTATTCTAATAAATGTATTAACCCCTAAAGCTAAGTCTAACCCTAACACTAACACCCTCCTAAGTTAAATATAATTTAAATCTAACGAAATTAATTAACTCTTCTTAAATATATTATTCCTATTTAAAGCTAAATACTTACCTGTAAAATAAATCCTAATATAGCTACAATATAAATTAAAATTATATTATAGCTATTTTAGGATTAATATTTATTTTACAGGTAACTTTGTATTTATTTTAACCAGGTACAATAGCTATTAAATAGTTAAGAACTATTTAATAGTTACCTAGTTAAAATAATAACAAATTTACCTGTAAAATAAATCCTAACCTAAGTTATAATTAAACCTAACACTACACTATCATTAAATTAATTAAATACAATATCTACAATTATCTACAATTAAACCTAACACTACATTATCAATACATTAATTAAATACAATATCTACAAATAACTACAATGAAATAAACTAACTAAAGTACAAAAAATAAAAAAGAACTAAGTTACAAAAAATAAAAAAATATTTACAAACATAAGAAAAATCTTACAACAATTTTAAACTAATTACACCTACTCTAAGCCCCCTAATAAAATAACAAAGCCCCCCAAAATAAAAAAATACCCTACCCTATTCTAAATTACTAAAGTTCAAAGCTCTTTTACCTTACCAGCCCTGAACAGGGCCCTTTGCGGGGCATGCCCCAAGAAGTTCAGCTCTTTTGCCTGTAAAAAAAAACATACAATACCCCCCCCAACATTACAACCCACCACCCACATACCCCTAATCTAACCCAAACCCCCCTTAAATAAACCTAACACTAAGCCCCTGAAGATCATCCTACCTTGTCTTCACCATACTAGGTTCACCGATCGGTCCTGGCTCCAAAATCTTCATCCAACCCAAGCGGGGGCTGGCGATCCATCATCCGGTGGCTGAAGAGGTCCAGAAGAGGCTCCAAAGTCTTCATCCTATCCGGGAAGAAGAGTAGATCCGGACCGGCAACCATCATCTTCCAAGCGGCATCTTCTATCTTCATCCGATGAGGACCAGCTCCATCCTGAAGACCTCCACCGCGGACCCATCTTCATCCGGCGACGTCCAACTGAAGAATGACGGTTCCTTTAAGGGACGTCATCCAAGATGGCGTCCCTCGAATTCCGATTGGCTGATAGGATTCTATCAGCCAATCGGAATTAAGGTAGGAATATTCTGATTGGCTGATGGAATCAGCCAATCAGAATCAAGATCAATCCGATTGGCTGATCCAATCAGCCAATCAGATTGAGCTTGCATTCTATTGGCTGATCGGAACAGCCAATAGAATGCGAGCTCAATCTGATTGGCTGATTGGATCAGCCAATCGGATTGATCTTGATTCTGATTGGCTGATTCCATCAGCCAATCAGAATATTCCTACCTTAATTCCGATTGGCTGATAGAATCCTATCAGCCAATCGGAATTCGAGGGACGCCATCTTGGATGAAGTCCCTTAAAGGAACCGTCATTCTTCAGTTGGACGTCGCCGGATGAAGATGGGTCCACGGTGGAGGTCTTCAGGATGGAGCCGGTCCTCATCGGATGAAGATAGAAGATGCCGCTTGGAAGATGATGGTTGCCGGTCTGGATCTACTCTTCTTCCCGGATAGGATGAAGACTTTGGAGCCTCTTCTGGACCTCTTCAGCCATCGGATGATGGATCGCCAGCCCCCGCTTGGGTTGGATGAAGATTTTGGAGCCAGGACCGATCGGTGAACCTGGTATGGTGAAGACAAGGTAGGATGATCTTCAGGGGCTTAGTGTTAGGTTTATTTAAGGGGGGTTTGGGTTAGATTAGGGGTATGTGGGTGGTGGGTTGTAATGTTGGGGGGGTATTGTATGTTTTTTTTTACAGGCAAAAGAGCTGAACTTCTTGGGGCATGCCCCGCAAAGGGCCCTGTTCAGGGCTGGTAAGGTAAAAGAGCTTTGAACTTTAGTAATTTAGAATAGGGTAGGGCATTTTTTTATTTTGGGGGGCTTTGTTATTTTATTAGGGGGCTTAGAGTAGGTGTAATTAGTTTAAAATTGTTGTAAGATTTTTCTTATGTTTGTAAATATTTTTTTATTTTTTGTAACTTAGTTCTTTTTTATTTTTTGTACTTTAGTTAGTTTATTTCATTGTATTTATTTGTAGATATTGTATTTAATTAATTTATTGATAGTGTAGTGTTAGGTTTAATTGTAGATAATTGTAGATATTGTATTTAATTAATTTAATGATAGTGTAGTGTTAGGTTTAATTGTAACTTAGGTTAGGATTTATTTTACAGGTAATTTTGTTATTATTTTAACTAGGTAACTATTAAATAGTTCTTAACTATTTAATAGCTATTGTACCTGGTTAAAATAAATACAAAGTTACCTGTAAAATAAATATTAATCCTAAAATAGCTATAATATAATTTTAATTTATATTGTAGCTATATTAGGATTTATTTTACAGGTAAGTATTTAGCTTTAAATAGGAATAATATATTTAAGAAGAGTTAATTAATTTCGTTAGATTTAAATTATATTTAACTTAGGGGGGTGTTAGTGTTAGGGTTAGACTTAGCTTTAGGGGTTAATACATTTATTAGAATAGAGGTGAGCTCCGGTCGGCAGATTAGGGGTTAATAATTGAAGTTAGGTGTCGGCGATGTTAGGGAGGGCAGATTAGGGGTTAATACTATTTATTATAGGGTTAGTGAGGCGGATTAGGGGTTAATAACTTTATAATAATAGCGGTGCGGTCCGCTCGGCAGATTAGGGGTTAATAAGTGTAGGCAGGTGGAGGCGACGTTGAGGGGGGCAGATTAGGGATTAATAAATATAATATAGGGGTCGGTGGTGTTAGGGGCAGCAGATTAGGGGTACATAAGGATAACTTAAGTAGCGGCGCTTTGCAGTCAGCAGATTAGGGGTTAATCATTGTAGGTAGCTGGCGGCGACGTTGTGGGGGGCAGGTTAGGGGTTAATAAATATAATATAGGGGTCGGCGGTGTTAGGGGCAGCAGATTAGGGGTACATAAGGATAACGTAGGTGGCGGTCGGAAGATTAGGGGTTAAAAATTTTTTATCGAGTGGCTGCGATGTGGGGGGGGCCTCGGTTTAGGGGTACATAGGTAGTTTATGGGTGTTAGTGTACTTTAGAGTACAGTAGTTAAGAGCTTTATGAACCGGCGTTAGCCCAGAAAGCTCTTAACTACTGACTTTTTTCTGCGGCTGGAGTTTTGTCGTTAGAATTCTAACGCTCACTTCAGACACGACTCTAAATACCGGAGTTAGAAAAATCCCATTGAAAAGATAGGATACGCAATTGGTATGGAAAAGTCGCGGCTGAAAAGTGAGCGTTAGACCCTTTTTTGAGTGACTCCAAATACCGGAGGTAGCCTAAAACCAGCGTTAGGAGCCTCTAACGCTGGTTTTTACGGCTACCGCCAAACTCCAAATCTAGGCCCAAGTGTCTATTTGTTATGAACTTTCATTGTCATTCAGTGTTACAGTCAAACGTTGTTTTGAGCACATTTTTATACTACTTGGACTTAAGTGCTTTGTTTGCATAAAAATAAAACCCACCCAACAAACCCTTAAAAAAAACTAACACTAACCCCCAACGATCCACTTACATTTTTTGAAGACAGGAAGTCCTCCTCGAAGCCAGCAGAAGTCTTCATACAAGCAGGCAGAAGTCTTCATCCAGGCGGCATCTTCTATCTTCATCTATCCAGCATCTTCTATCTTCATCCATCTGGCTCGGAGCGGGTCCATCTTCAAGACATCCGGCGCGGAGCATCCTCTTCTTCCAATGGTCAACAAAGAATGAAGTTTCCCTTTAAGGTACATCATCATCCAATACGGCATCCCTTACATTCCAATTGGCTAATAGAATTCTATCAGCCAATAGGAATTAAAGGGTAAAAAATCA
Organism: Bombina bombina; assembly: GCF_027579735.1. Taxonomy (NCBI): domain Eukaryota; kingdom Metazoa; phylum Chordata; class Amphibia; order Anura; family Bombinatoridae; genus Bombina; species Bombina bombina. Next base: position 1,208,507,926 of record NC_069502.1, on the reverse strand, counting down.
TATTGGCTGTTGCAATCAGCCAATAGGATTGAGCTTTCATGATCAGCCAATAGGATTAAAGTTCAATCCTATTGGCTAATTGCATCAGCCAATAGGATTTTTTACTCTTTAATTCCGATTGGCTGATAGAATTCTATCAGCCAATTGGAATTCAAAGGATGCCATCTTGGATGACATCCCTTAAAGGGAACCTTCAGTGTACGGCTGGGACCGTATGAAGAGGATGCTCTGCACCAGATGTCTTGAAGATGGAGTCGCTCCGCGTTGGAAGGATGAAGATAGAAGATGCCGTCTGGATGAAGACTTCTGCCCGCCTGGAGGACGACTTCTTGGCGCTTGGATGAAGACTTCTCCCGGCTTTGTTGAGGACTTCTTGCCGCTTGGATGAAGACTTCTCCCAGCTTCGTTGAGGATGGATGTCCGGTCTTCAAAAACTGTAAGTTGATCTTTGGGGGTTAGTGTTAGGTTTTTTAAGGTTTATTGGGTGGGTTTTATTTTTAGCTTAGGGTTTTGGGAAATGTAAAAGAGCTAAATGCCCTTTTGAGGGCAATGTCCATCCAAATGCCCTTTTCAGGGCAATGGGGAGCTTAGGTTTATTTAGATAGGATTTTATTTGGGGGGTTGGTTTTGTAGGTGGTGGGTTTTACTGTTGGGGGGTTGTTTGTATTTTTTTACAGGTAAAAGAGCTGATTTCTTTGGGGCAATGTCCCGCTAAAAATCCCTTTTAAGGGCTATTGGCAGTTTAGTGTAGGCTAAGGGTTTCATTATTTTTGGGGGGGCTTTTTTATTTTGATAGGGCTATTTGATTAGGTGTAATTAGTTTAAATATTTGATCATTTATTTTTTATTTTTTGTAATTTAGTGTTTATTATTTTTGTAATTTAGTTAATTGTATTTCATTAATGTAATTTATTTAATTTTAGTGTAATGTTAATTTTAACTGTAAAACAGGTTAGGTTTTATTTCACAGGTAAGTTTGTATTTATTTTAACTAGGTAGTTATTAAATAGTTAATAACTATTTACTAACTAATCAACCTAGTTAAAATAAATACAAACTTACCTGTGAAATAAAAATAAAACATAAGCTAGAGACAATATAACTATTAGTTATATTGTAGCTAGCTTAGGTTTTATTTTACAGGTAAGTATTTATTTAGTTATAAATAGGAATAATTTAGGTATTAATTGTAATATTTATTTGGAATTATTTTAATTAGGTTAAAGTTAGTGGGTGTTAGGGTTACGTTAGGGTTAGACTTAGGGTTAAGTTTAGGGGTTAATAACTTTAGTATAGTGGCGGCGACATTGGGGGCAGCAGATTAGGGGTTAATAATATTTAACTAGTTTTTGCGATGCGGGAGTGCGGCGGTTTAGGGGTTAATATGTTTATTATAGTGGCGGCGATGTCCAGAGTGGCAGATAAGGCGTTAATAATTTTATTTTAGTGTTTGCGATGCGGGAGGGACTCGGTTTAGGGGTTAATAGGTAGTTTATGAGTGTTAGTGTACTTTGTAACACTTTAGTTATGAGTTTTATGGTACAGCTTTGTAGCGTAAAATTCATAACTGCTGACTTTCAGGTGGCGGTACAGATCTTGTAGTTATAGGCTGTACCGTTTACTTTTTGGCCGGACAGGCAAACTCGTAATACCGGCGCTATGGAAGTCCCAGCGGTATTGAAAAACAGTGTTATGAGCCATAACGCAAAACTCGTAATCTAGCTGAGTGTTATTTTGAGTGTAACTGTACTGTGTAATGTATATTTATTAGATAATGTTATTATGAGTGTAACTGTACTGTGTAATGTATATTTATTAGATGGTGTTATTATGAGTGTAACTGTACTGTGTAATGTATATTTATTAGATGGTGTTATTATGTGAGTAACTGTACTGTGTTGTATATTTATTAAATGGTGTTATTATGAGTGTAACTGTACTGTGTAATGTATATTTATTAGACGTGTTATTATGAGTGTAACTGTACTGTGTAATGTATATTTATTAGATAGTGTTATTATTTGTGCAACTGTACTGTGTAATGTATATTTATTAGATGGTGTTATTATGTGTATAACTGTACTGTGTAATGTATATTTATTAGATAGTGTTATTATGTGTAACTGTACTGTGTAATGTATATTTATTAGATAATGTTATTATGAGTGTAACTGTACTGTGTAATGTATATTTATTAGATAGGGTTATTATGTGTGTAACTGTACTGTGTAATGTATATTTATTAGATAGTGTTATGAGTGTAACTGTACTGTGTAATGTATATTTATTAGATGGTGTTACTATAAGTGTAACTGTACTGTGTAATTTATATTTATTAGATGGTGTTATTATGAGTGTAACTGTACTGTGTAATGTATATTTATTAGATGGTGTTATTATGAGTGTAACTGTACTGTGTAATGTATATTTATTAGATAGTGTTATTATGAGTGTAACGGTACTGTGTAATGTATATTTATTAGATGGTGTTATTATGAGTCTAACTGTACTTTGTAATGTATTTTTAGATGTATTTTTGTAATTTATTATCAGTGTAACTGTACTGTGTAATGTATATTTATTAGATGGTGTTATTATGAGTGTAACTGTACTGTGTAATGTATATTTATTAGATAGTGTTATTATGAGTGTAACTGTACTGTGTAATGTATATTTATTAGATAGTGTTATTATGAGTGTAACTGTACTGTGTAATGTATATTTATTAGATAGTGTTATTATGAGTGTAACTGTACTGTGTAATGTATATTTATTACATGATGTTATTATGTGTGTAACTGTACTGTGTAATGTATATTTATTAGATAGTGTTATTATAAGTGTAACTGTACTGTGTAATGTATATTTATTAGACAGTGTTATTATAAGTGTAACTGTACTGTGTAATGTATATTTATTAGATAGTGTTATTATGAGTGTAACTGTACTGTGTAATGTATATTTATTAGATTGTGCTATTATGAGTGTAACTGTACTGTGTAATGCATATTTCTTAGATGGTGTTATTATCGGTGTAACTGTACTGTGTAATGTATATTTATTAGATGGTGTTATTATGAGTCTAACTGTACTTTGTAATGTATTTTTAGATGTGTTTTATGCAACCTTTTAGTTTTCACAAAACAGTTAACCAGAGTTTTGAGATCACAGTAATCATTCTAGGGTAAATCTCGGTTGTGCTCAAGCAATTGCATTAACTTTCAACTCGTAATACGAGAGGGAAGACCGAAGAACAGAAACACTCACGGTAAACCCCTTATTGCTCTTTGCGCTGCACTAGTAATCTGGCCGGTGTAAGGTACTGCACAATAATCCTGACCAGCAGTCCTACGTCCTATGAAGGGTGCAGGGAAAATTGGTTAAGGCTTTTATAACCTGTTCTATAGGATTATTTTTTTAAATACATTACCTTTATTGCAAAAGTTATAAAGCTGATACTATCATAATTTATTTACTGTGATATTCCAAAGATTATTTTTTTGTTTCCTGCTGTCTGTGCACATTTAAAGCCAAAGAGTTATTTAACTTATTATTATTTTAATAAAGTTGGACTCCACTGGTCTGTTGGTCAAGTTCCATGACTATGAACATTACACTGGATGTTTTTACTCTGTCTTCAATAATTCCTCTGAATTGGGCATCTTCTGGATTCATCCTTGCTCCTGTTATAAATAAAAAGTGCAACCACCCTTGGTACCAGGACGGGGCCCCTCTAAGCGCCAGGCCCTAGGCAGCCATCTCGATTGATCAGAGAGTCATACAAAGACATAAAGACTTTGGGTTCATAATGATACATATATTGGCTATCATATGAATGTGCATAATTCCCTATGCTGCCCAGATATTGGCTTATACACTTTCATTGAGCAGAAAAATGATCAAGGTGTCAGGATATTGGTTTTGCGGGCTTTAGGAAAAGGTCACATGTATGTATATGTTTCTGTGGAAGTTGACTGTAGTAAATAGATCATGCACACACTGGATAATATAAGTGGGGTCCCCAAGCAACCCCAGTATTGTGTACATTATTTTTAATGATTGACTGAGAAAGGAATTGAAAGCAGCTTCTTTATTTTTACAGATACAACGTAGAGGATATAACTGCTCCGTAAGGAATTGGCAAACACTGGAAGAATGGGCTGGCAAGTGGTAAAACATAATTATCACTGGCAAATGTAAGATTATACATTTCTAAGCACAAAATAAGCATCCTACCTTCTACTGAAATAGGAAAGGTTTGGGAAAAACAAAGGTGTACAAAAGAGTTTATGGATTTGTACAAAAAACTAACAAGGCAATTGAGATATTAGCATGAATAAGGCATTTGGCCACGGAGGGAGGCAGAACTAAGTATGCCCCTATAAAATTACCTGCTAAGGTCTCACCTTAAGTGTGCAGTGGGGTTTTGTAGACATTTGGGGACAATTAGAAAAGGTACTTGTGTTATCAAATTTACTTTAACTCTTGGTATCCTTTGTTGAAAGTATACCTAGGTAGGCTCAGGAGCAGCAATGCACTGCTGTGAGCTAGCTGGTGATTGCTGGCTGCACGTGTATGCCTCTTGTCATTGTCTCACTCAGTGTGTTCAGCTAGCTCACAGCAGTGCATTGCTGTTCTGGAGCTGTCTTTAACTATGTGTTTAATCCATTTGCTTGTGACATACAAGCAACAGTGTGATAATAAAATGATCTAACACATTGTATAGCATTTTCTTCTTGCACTTTCATATAACTAATTCTCACTGATGCCCCCCCCCACATGTCTTAACTTATTAACAAATATACTCCAGCCTGCCCACTGAGATCCAACAATGACCTGCTCCTTGCATCTTCTACCATTTCCTCCTCAATTGCTAGACTACAGGACTTCTCTCACTCTGCACCAACCTTCTGGAACGCACTTCCTCGAGCGTTCAGACTTTGCCCTAAGCTGTCCTCCTTTAAACGCTCCCTAAAGACCTTTTTGTCCAGGGAAGCTTATCACCCGACTCAATAACAAATTAAATTCACTTACCTAACAGTTGCCCTCATCTAACTCCGCATTAACATCAATATTACCTTTTACAGTCGGCACTTCCTGTTTCTCATCCTCCTACCCACCTAGATTGTAAGTTCCAATGGGAATTGGACCCTAAAACCCCCTGTATTTGTTTGTTATGTTTTGTCTTATATTGTAATGTCTCACCGTTGTACTGTCATCTCTGTACTCATGGACAGCCCTGCAGAATCTGTTTGCGCTTTATAAATAAAGACACAGAGGCCTATCTATCAAGCTGTCAACCTAAAATACGCCAGAATTCCGCATCGTAATTGTTGCGAGATTGATCCAACCTAGTTATCAAAGCCTTAAGACCGGCAAAAGTTGAAATTTGTGATGTAACATACGAACCAGCGATCTCAATCCGAAGCAGATCGATGCTTACGTCATTACAGATTTTCCGAAAACACATTCGGCTCTATCTGACTTTTTCGTAGTTATCAAACTTTTAACAGGTATGATCACGTCTTTTCCGACCTAGTGTACCTGGTTTTCAATCCGCCACCATGGAGGCCACGGATGCCATAGAAATCAATGGGAGTCTGAAAGCAGCGAAAGCTTATGTTCGATGCTGCAAGACAAAGAAATATAACCCATTGATTTCTATGGTAGAAAACAAGTAACAATTACACCTAACACCCTAACATAATCCCTGAGTCTAAACACCCCTAATCTGTCGCCCGACACCACCGCAACCTAAATAAAGTTATTAACCCCTATCCCGCCGCTCCTCGACATAGATGCAACCTAAATAAAGTTATTAACCCCTATTCCGCCACTCCCTGACACCTCCGCCACTAAATAAACATATTAACCCCTAAACCTCTGGCCTCCCACATCCTCACCACTAACTAAACCTATTAACCCCTAAACCGTCAGCCCCCCACATCGCAAAAGACTAAATTAAGCTATTAACCCCTAAACCTAGCAACCCCCTAATTTTAAATTAAAATTACAAAATCCCTATCTTAATATAAATTAAAACTTATCTGTAGAATTAAAATAAACTATTTTAAACTATATTTAACCTACCCTAACTATTATCCTACAATTGAATTAAACTACCAATTAAATAAACTTAATTACATATTAAAGAAACCTAACCCTACTCAAATTATTTAAATATACTAATAAACATTATTAAAAGTACTAAATTACCAACAAAAAAAACTAAGTTACAAAAACAAACACTAAATTACAACCAAATGGTCAAAAATAAAATAGAATTACACCTAATCTAATAGCCCTAGCAAAATAAAGAAGCCCCCCCAAAATAAAAAAAAACAACTCTAACCTACAATAAACTAACAATGGCCCTTAAAATCCCAAAGATATCAGTTCTTTTACATTGCAAAAAAATAAAAACACCCCCCCCCAACAGGTAAACCCACCCAACCAACCCCCTAAATAAAAAACCTATCTAAAATAACCTAAGCTCCCCATTGCCCTAAAAAGGGCATTTGTATGGGCATTGCCCTTAAAAGGTCATTTAGCTCTTTTACATGCCCAGACCCTAATCTAAAAATAAAACCCACCTAAAAAAAACCTTAAAAAAAACCTAACACTTCCCCCGATGATCCACTTTCAGTTCTTGAAGTCCCGCTTGAAGGATCCATCCAGCTGGAGAAGTCCTCATCCAGGCGGCCTCTTCCATCTTCATTCCAATCAGCCAATAGGATTGAGCTATCATCCTATTGGCTGTTTCAATCAGCCAATAGGATTGAGCTCTCATCCCTTTAGCTGTTCCAATCAGCCAATAGGATGAGAGCTCAGTTCTATTGGCTGATTGGAACAGCCAATAGGATTTTAGCAGCTCTAATCCTATTGGCTGATTGAAATCTTTCAGCCAATAGGAATGCAAGGGACGCCATCTTGGATGGGTCACTTGCATTGAAGTTCCAGTTTACGGCGGCGTCTTCAGGATGGACCCGCTCCGCGCCAGATGGATGAAGATACAAGATGCCGTCTGGATGAAGACTTCTTGCCACCTGGATGAGGACCTCTCCGGCTGGATGAAGATGGAAGAGGCCGTCTGGATGAAGACATCTTGCTGCCTGGATGATGACTTCTCCGGCTGGATGGATCCTTCAAGCGGGACTTTGAAGAACTGTGGATCATCGGGGGTTAGTGTTAGGTTTTTTTAAGGCTTTTTTGGGTGGGTTTTATTTTTAGATTAGGGTCAGGGCATGTAAAAGAGTTTAATGCCCCTTTAAGGGAAATTCCTTTTCAGGTTTCAGGTTATTTTAGATAGGTTTTTTATTTGCGGGAGTTGGTTGGTTGGTTGGGTTGTGGGTTTAACTGTTGGGGGGGTGTTTGTATTTTTTGCAATGTAAAAGAGCTGATATCTTTGGAGCAAAGCCCCACAAAAGGTCCTTTTAAGGGCCATTGGTAGTTTATTGTAGGCTAGGGTTTTTTTTATTTATTTTTTTATTTGATAGGGCTATTAGATTAGGTGTAATTCTTTATTATTTTTGATAATGTGTTCTTTTATTTTTCGTAATTTAGTGGGGGGGGTGGGGGTTGTAACAGGTTTTTTTGTGATAATTTAGTACTTTTAATAATGTTTAATTGTATATTTAAATAATTTAGGGTTAGGTTTCTTTAATATGTAATTAAGTTTATTTAATTGGTAATTTGATTTAATTGTGGGATAATAGTTAGGGTAGGTTAATTAATAGTTTAAAATAGTTTATTTTAACTCTACAGGTAAGTTTAAATTTATTTGAAGATAGGGATGTTGTCATTTTAATTTAAAGTTAGCGGGTCGTTAGGTTTAGGGGTTAAATAGCTTAATTTTGTTTTTTTGTGATGTGGGAGGCCAGAGGTTTAATATATATATATATATATATATATATATATATATATATATATATATATATATATATATATATATATATATATATATATATATATATATATATAGGGGTTAATAACTTTATTTAGGTTGCGGCAGTGTTGGGGAGCAGCGGAATAGGGGTTAATAACTTTGTTTAGTTTGTGGCGGTGTTGGAGAGTGGCGGGATAGGGGTTAAACATTTTAGTATAGTGGCAGCGTTTGAAAAGCTAAATAGACGTGAGATCGATGACTGCTAGTTAACAACAGTCCAATGCTCATCTCCTCGTACTTGGTGCGTGTCTTTTTGCTGGCTTTTTTCATAAATAAGGAGAGTGTATTGAGATACGCGGCCGCAATGTTAGGCGATGTTAGGCGAGCGTATTGATGCCGACGAATGCAACATAGTTGACAGCTTGATACATATCCCCCTAATAATAAATAACAAGCTATGAGGTGAGTCAAGCTTGGTCTGTTTCCTACAAAGCAGAGGATATGATTACTTTATATAAATATATCCATGAGCTGTATAGAGATTGGCAGGAATACAGGTTATTCCAAGGAGCATGTTTGTGACACCTGTTCACACTGTGAGACTAGATAAAAAAAATAAAAGAGCCATGAAACCCAAATTGTTTTCTTTCATGATTCAGATGGAACATACATTTGTAAAAAAATCTACTTCTATTATCTAATTTGTTCAGTTCTCTTTGTATCCTTTGCTGAAAAGCATATCTAGGTAGGCTCAGGAGCTTGGAGGTAGCTGCTGATTGGTGGCTGCACATATATGCCTGTTCAGCTAGCTCCCAGTAGTGCATTGCTACTCCTTCAATAAAAGATACCAAGATAATTAAGCAAAATTGTTTATTGAAGTAAATTGGAAAGTTCTTTAAAAATGAATGATCTATCTGAATTATAAAAATAAAAATTTTGGGTTTTAGGTCCCTTTAATTCTCCAGCAAAAGGAAAAAAAATATTAAACTAAGGAACTGTTCCCTAAGAAACTGACTACCAATATTAGGCTAGATTACAAGTGGCGCGCTTTTTAGCGCTTTTGCTTGTATGCAATTAGCGCCAGAAAAAAACTAACTCCTATCGCTTGCCCGCTAACCAGATCACGTTTAACCAAGGGTGCTATAATAATAGCACCCTGATAGCTCTACACACCCTCTCACGGAGAACAGTCTTAATAAAGGTCCCTGTGAGGACCGAAACGTTGACTGACTGAATTAATGAAATATTAATAAAATTTGTGTCAATTAAGTCCTGTGTGTGCCTCTTCTCTACATGAAAGTTTCTATCTACCATAGAGTGCACCCAGGCATTTCTACTTACAGTGAGCACTTGGATCCCTAAACCAGAACATATTTATATATATAGATATATCAATAGAAATTATTGCATAGGTAATTAGCATTTCTAATTTGCATATCTTACTCAGGCTCCTTCTGTGCAATGGTAATAGCGTATATGGGGTTTTACTGGGTAAAGGCAAGCGGGGATACTTGCCTAGATGTGCTAATTACCTATGCAATAATTTCTATTCATTTACTTTTGCGATATGGAGGATTTTAATCTCATACTTTTTATCTCCACCATATTTTTAATGAATGTAAATATATATATATATGTATACATGTGTATTTATGACTTTATATGTGTATACACATATAAATACACATGCATACATACATATGTATGTATGTATGTATATGTGTATGTGTATATATATATATATATATACACACACACATACACAATAAACATATTTAGACATGTGTATGTATGTATATATACATTATAGCAATTTGCAGTCAAACACCTTGTCATATACCTTTGAACCCTTATAACTTTTTTTAATAATATTTATAAATATACTTTCTTTCATGTAATTGTCAAGAGTCCATGATTTTATGGGATATACAATCCTACCAGGAGGGGCAAAGTTTCCCAAACCTCAAAATGCCTATAAATACACCCCTCACCACACTCACAATTCAGTTTTACAAACGTTGCTATGGAGGTGGTGAAGTAAGTTTGTGCTAAGATTTCTACGTTGATATGCGCTTCTCAGTATTTTGAAGCCCGATTCCTCTCAGAGTACAGTGAATGTCAGAGGGATGTGAAGGGAGAATCACCTATTGAATGCAATGGTTTTCCTCACGGGAGATCTATTTCATAGGTTCTCTGTTATCGGTAGTAGAGATTCTTCTCCTACCTCCCTTTTCAGATTGATGATAAACTCTCATATTCCATTACCTCTACTGATAACCGTTTCATTACTGGTTTGGCTATCTACTATATGTGGATGGGTGTCTTTTGGTAAGTATGTTTTCATTACTTAAGATACTCTAAGCTATGGTTTGGCACTTTATGCATTTATATATAAATTTATATTATCTAAATATATGTATTGTACTTATATTTGCCATGATTCAGGTTTTCAGTATATTTCCTTTTGCAGACTGTCAGTTTCATATCTGGGAAATGCTTTTTTAAGGAAAAATGTATTTCTTACCTGGGGTATAGTCTTTTTTCAGTGGACTGTCTTTTAAATTTGCGGGCACAATTAGGCTTGCAAGGGCGCAAAATGCCAAAGTATATTGTGTAATTTTTGGCGCGAGATTTTTTGCCGCAAAGTTAAGTTCGATGACGCAAATTCATCATTTCCAGCGTCTTAGTCGACGCCGAGTCCTTTCACAAGGTTGCATCATCTATGACATGGGTGTGTCATTTCCGGATGTTGTTAGCTCCAAAAAAAAAAATTCTGTTTGTATTGTGCGTCATACTTGGCGCCAACTATTTCCATTATTTAAAACCCCAATCCTATATGCCTCTTGCCTTTTTTCTCTATCAGAGGGCTATGCTGTTTGCATTTTTTCCCATCCCTGAAACTGCCATATAAGGAAACTGATAATTTTGCTTTATATGTTGTTTTATTTTGCAAGATGTCTCAATCTGATCCTGTCTCAGAAATCACTGTTGGAACCCTGCTGCCTGATAACAGTTCTACCAAAGCTAAGTGCATTTGCTGTAAACTTGTGGAGATTATATCTCCAGCTGTGGTTTGTCATGATAAACTTTTACATGCAGAGAATGTGTAAATCAGTAGTAGTACATTGCCTGTTGCTGTTCCTTCAACATCTAATGCACAAGATATACCTGTAAATTTAAAATAATTTATTGCTGATTCTATTCAGAAGGCTTTGTCTGCCACCCCGCCTTCTAATGAACGTAAAAGGTCTTTTAAAACTTCTCATAAAGTTGCTGAAATGTCAAATGACCGACAACATACTGATTTATCCTCCTCTGATGAGGATCTATCTGGTTCAGACGATCCTGCCTCAGATATTGACACTGAAATTTTTTATTGAAAATGGAGTATATTCATTCTTTGTTAAAAGAAGTGTTGATTACATTGGATATGGAGGAAACTAGTCCTCTTGATATTAAAACTAGTAAACATTTAAATTCTATTTATAAACCTCCTGTGGTTATTCCAGAGGTTTTTCCAGTTCCTAAAGCTATTTCTGATATGATTTCTAACTAATGGAATAGGCCTGGTACTTCTTTTATTCCTTCTTCAAGGTTTAAAAAATTGTATCCTTTGCCAGCAGTTACTTTAGAGTTTTGGGAAAAGATCCCCAAAGTTGATGGGGCTATCTCTACTCTTGCTAAACGTACTACTATTCCTATGGAAGATAGTACTTCTTTTAAAGATCCTTTAGATAGGAAACTTGAATCTTATCTAAGGAAAGCCTATTTATATTCAGGTCATCTTCTCAGGCCTGCAATTTATTTGGCTGATGTTGCAGCTGCATCAAGTTTTTGGTTGGAAAATTTAGCGCAACAAGAATTGGATTCTGATTTGTCTAGCATTGTTCGCTTGCTTCAACATGCTAATCATTTTATTTGTGGTGCCATTTTTGATATCATCAAAATTGATGTTAAATCTATGTCTTTAGTTATTTTAGCTAGAAGAGCTTTCTGGCTTAAATCTTGAAATGCTGACATGACTTCTAAGTCCAGATTGCTATCTATTTCTTTCCAAGGTAATAAGTTTTTTTTTTCTCAGTTGGATTTGATTATTTCAACTGTCACTGGGGGGGGGGGGGAGTTATTTTTGCCTCAGGATTAAAGACCTAAGGGTAAATCTAAAGCTTCTAACCGTTTTCCTTCCTTTCGACAGAATAAGGAACAGAAACCTAATCCTTCCCCCAAAGAATCTGTTTCCAATTGGAAGCCTTCCTCAAATTGGAATAACTCAAAGCCATTTAAGAGACTAAAGCCAGCCCCCAAGTCCTCATGAAGGTGCGGCCCTCATTCCAGCTCAGCTGGTAAGGGGCAGATTAAGATTTTTCAAGGATGTTTGGACAAATTCTGTCCAAAATCAATGGATTCTGAGTATTGTCTCTCAGGGGTACAGAATATGATTCAGAGTAAGACCGCCTGTGAGAAGATTTTTTCTCTCACGCATCCCAGCAAACCCAGTAAAGGCTCAGGCTTTCCTGAAGTGTGTTTCAGACCTGGAGTTTTCAGGGGTAATCATGCCAGTTCTGTTTCAGGAACAGGGTCTGGGGTTTTATTCAATCTATTCATTGTTCCAAAGAAAGAAAATTCATTTAGACCAGTTTTGGATCTAAAAATTTTGAATCCTTATGTAAGAGAACCAACTTTCAAAATGGTGACTATAAGGACTATTCTGCCTTTTGTTCAGCAAGGGCATTATATGTCCACAATAGACTTACAGGATGTCCACAATAGACTTACAGGATGCATATTCATATCCAGATCACTATCGGTTTCTGAGATTCTCTTTTCTAGACAAGCACTACCAATTTGTTGCTCTTCCTTTTGGCCAAGCTCCAAGAATCTTTTCAAAGGTTCTCAGTGCCCTACTCTATGTAATCAGAGAGCGGGGTATTGCAGTGTTTCCTTATTTGGATGATATCTTGGTACTAGCTCAGTCTTTACGTTCTGCAGAATCTCACACAAATCATCTAGTGTTTTTTCTTCAAAAACATGGTTGGAGGATCAATTTTTCCAAAAAGTTCTTTGATTCCTCAGACAAGGGTCACCTTTTTAGGTTTCTAGATAGATTCAGTGTCCATGACTGTCTCTAACATACAAGAGACAACTAAAATTGGTTGCAGCCTGTCACAATCTTCAGTCTCAGGCATTCCCTTCAGTAGCTACTGTATGTGCATGGAAGTTTTAGTCTCATGACTGCAGCATCAGACACGATCCCCTTTGCTCATTTTCATATGAGACCTCTCCAGCTTTGTATGCTGAACCAATGTTGCAGGGATTATACAAGAATATCACAATTAATATTTTTAAATCCCAATGTTTGACTATCTCTGACTTAGTGGTTAGATCACCATCGTATAGTTCTAGGGGCCTCTTTTGTTCGTCCAACCTGGACTGTGATCACAACAGATGCAAGTCTTTCAGGTTGGGGAGCTGTTTGGGGATCTCTGACAGCACAAGGGGTGTGGAAATCTCAAGAGGCGAGATTACCAATTAATATTTTGGAACTCCGTGCGATTTTCAGGGCTCTTCAGTTTCGGCCTCTGTTGAAGAGAGAACCATTCATTTGTTTTCAGACAGACAATATCACAACTGTGGCATATGTCAATCATCACGGTGGGACTCAAAGTCCCCAAGCTATAAAAGAAGTATCCCGGATACTTGCTAGGGCGGAATCCAGCTCCTGTCTAATTTCTGTGGTTCATATCCCAGGTATAGACAATTGGGAAGTGTATTATCTCAGTCGTCAGACTTTACACCCGGGGGAGTGGTCTCTCTATCCAGATGTGTTTTCTCAGGTTGTTCAGATGTGGGGTCTTCCAGAAATAGATCTGATGGCATCTCATCTAAACAAGAAACTTCCCAGGTACCTGTCCAGGTCCAGGGATCCTCAGGTGGAAGCAGTGGATGCGTTGACACTTCCTTGGTGTTATCAACCTGCTTATATTTTCCTGCCTTTAGTTCTTCTTCCAAGAGTGATCTCCAAAATCATCATGGAACATTTGTTTGTGCTGCTGGTGGCTCCAGCATGGCCTCACAGGTTTTGGTATGTGGATCTTGTTTGGATGTCCAGTTGCCAACCTTGGCCACTTCCATTAAGGCCGAACCTTCTGTCTCAAGGTCCGTTTTCCCATCAGGATCTCAAATCATTAAATTTGAAGGTATGGAAATTGAACGCTTAGGGCTTAGTCATAGAAATTTCTCTGATTCTGTGATTAATACTATGTTGCAGGCTTGTAAATCTGTTTCTAGAAAGATTTATTATTGAGTTTGGAAGACTTACATTTCATGGTGTTCCTCTCCTAAATTCACTTGGGGGGGGGGGAGTATTTTTGCCTCAGGATAAAAGACCTAAGGGTAAATCTAAAGCTTCTCACCGTTTTCGTTCCTTTCGACAGAATAAGGAACAGAAACCTAATCCTTCCCCCAAAGAATCTGTTTCCAATTGGAAGCCGTCCTCAAATTGGAATAAATCCAAGCCATTTAAGAGACTAAAGCCAGCCCCCAAGTCCACATGAAGGTGCGGCCCTCAGTCCAGCTCAGCTGGTAGGGGGCAGATTAAGATTTTTCAAGGATGTTTGGACAAATTCTGTCCAAAATCAATGGATTCTGAGTATTCTTTTAGAATTCCTAGAATTTTACAGTTTCATTGAAAGGACAAATCTCTGCTCTTTCTGTTTTATTTCACAGAAAGATTGCTAAACTTTCTGATATTCACTGTTTTGTTCAGGCTTTGGTTCATATCAAGCCTGTCATTAAATCAATCTCTTCTCCTTGGAGTCTTAATTTGGTTTTGAAGGCTTTATAGGCTCCTACATTTGAGCCTATGCATTCTTTGGACATTAAGATACTTTCTTGGAAAGTGTTGTTTCTTTTGGCCATCTCTTCTGCTAGAAGAGTTTCTGAATTATCTGCTCTCTCTTGTGAATCTCCTTTTCTGATTTTTCATCAGGATAAGGCAGTTTTGTGGACTTCATTTAAATTCTTACCTTAGGTTGTGAATTCTAACAACATTAATAGAGAAACTGTTGTCCTTTCCTTGTGTCCTAATTCTAAGAATTCTTTGGAGAGATCTTTACATTCTTTGGATGTGGTGAGAGCTCTGAAATATGATGTTGAAGCTACCAAAGATTCCAGGAAGACTTCTAGTCTATTTGTTATCTTTTCTGGTTCCAGGATAGGTCAGAAGGCTTCTACCTCAGAGAATTACAGCTCATTCTACTCGATCAGTCTCAACTTCGTAGGCTTTTAAGATTGAATCTTCAGTTGATCAGATTTACAAAGCAGGAACTTGGTTTTCTTTGCATACATTTACTAAATTCTACCATTTTGATGTATTTGCTTCTTTGGAAGCAGTTTTGTGGTAGAACATTTTTTCAGGCAGCTATTTACTTTCTACTTGTAATATGAGCATAAGTTAGCGTGGGTGCAATATTTCTATATCACGCATGCACTGTCTAATAGGCTTGTAGGCTAGATTTACTAAGGGCTGGGAGGACATCTACTCCCTTATACACTTCCTGCATTTATCATTGCACAAGCTGCCATGGTTTCAACACTGCCCCTGTATGTATGCACCCAATCGCGCACAACCAGTAACTGTCAAGTACCCTGGTCAGAGAAGTACAGGGTGGTTGAAAAACGCCACTTTAGAGTTTATTATAAAACCTGCGATTAAAAGGGATCCGAAGGTTGAACTCATTGAACTTTTGGCATCTTTCAACCTTATCCGCTCTTACTATTAAATGAAAAATCAGATGTGCAAACCTCTTCCTGTGTTATCACCCAGAATGAAGAAATCTGCAGCATGTTTATATTTGTTATAGAGGATGTTATGTCACATTACACTCACAAAAATGTTACTGAAATAGTAAAAAAAAAACAACTAGATTTCATAAAATGTATAACCATAGATATATTACGCTTTCTAAAATCATAAAATAAAAAATTAGATTTATCAATGTACAATAAATTGCTGTTACATTTATAATATCTTATGACACTTCAACTACAATATATTCCACTTTACATAATGCGAAGCACAGCCAGCCAGGTGGTGATAGTTTGGGCCATTTACTTGCTATAGTGCTTGCTCGCTATGATGTCATGCATGCACAGTAGCTTCCTTTCAGCTAATGTAAACTTTTAACTTAAAGGACGTTATTGCACAGTATCACCACAAGCAAGTGCTATCTCAAGGGAATGTGCCCCCTGCTGGTTGGGTATGCAGCCTCTATTGAAATGGGGGGGGGGAGATAGCTGGAGGGCCCTTTCAGCAGGAAAAATAAAAGGTTTTACTTATAACAGATTGATTCTGAATATGATCTGAAAATTCATTACATGTGTTTGCTTTGAACTATATTTTTTTTCATGCTTACTGTCCAATTAAACTTGCATTAATGTTTAATATTAAAAATGAATATAGTTTAAAAACAAAATGATATTAACCATTTATTTTTATTTAATAATAAAAATATTTACATTTTAGATAACTACATTTATCTCATTCTCAAAAATATTGATATTCATTTAAGTTATGGTGGAGATAAAAGTGTGAGATTAAAATCCTCCATTTCACAAAAGTAAGAGCCATAGATTTATTGTATAGACAATAAGCACCACATCTTAGCAAGTATCCTGCTTGCTTTTCTCCAGAATTCCTCTGTATACATTGTTAAAAATGCACTATAGGATTCTAGGTAAGATACACAATATCTCATGCTTTTTGCTTCTGGTACCATGTTTATAACCAACAATCCCCTTATGGGGTAGTTGCAACAAAAAAACAAAACTACTTCTGGACAGTTGTTTAGAGAGCTTTCATCAGCAGAATGTAGGTTTGATTTGCTGCTAAGTGAAGCTCATTTCCAGGGCAAAAGCAATATTCATTTATGTTATGGTGGAGCTAAATGTATTCATAGTAATTCTGGGGGAAACAAGCAGATATACTTGCCTAGATGTGCTAATTGCCTATACAATAATTCTATGGCTCAAAATATTGAGCAACAGGTTCCAATAATATATTGAATAAAACAATATTTCTGATATATACATAATAAGAGGGTATACACTTTATATTTTATAGTAAATGTATTTTTGTTACACCACCAGATATGCAAATTAATCCTCACTATAAAATCCTTAAAGTTGTCAGGCCTGAGAATTGATGCTATTCTGTGCTTAATTCAGAATTTACATCTTGCAGCAAGACCTTTGTTCGTCCCTGAAAAGGTTAACAGGACTGATGTCTGTAGGGCTGGGCGGTCTGATGATCGGAGGCTCTTTAAAACCCCGATAAACACGCCAGTGCAGTCAGCGTGAAATGAAGAAGTATTGCTCCCAGCAGATATTTATTTTATATCAGAAATTAGCATACCAAATGTAATTAAAAGCCACATTATGCTGGGAATCTACTACTGTTATTTTTTTCTCTTTCTCTGGCCTGTCAAGCCACATCTCGAAAAACACTGATAGAGAATGTAGCATAATTGGCAGGCACCTCCCTTGACTCTCTGTGGCTTTGGTAATTACTTTGCAATGAGCCGCGGAAATGAGGATTTCGTTTTTAGCCCCTGCTAATTATATCTTTTGGGTTTTGTGTTAATATCCGGAAGGAAGGCACATTAGGAACTATTGTAAAGTGACCTGAGATAATGTGCAGGGCCTCTTGGAAGAAGTTAAAGGCAATAAAGTACATAGCTCTGAGGCCGCCACCTGGCATACGATTAAAGGCGACATCTGCGGTCGTGGCAGGGATTCACGTTACTGCTCACCGCCAGCAAAGACTTCAGCTGTCCTTATGCTGAAGAGGGGGAAGCAGGGAAAATCCTGGCTGGTACATCAATATAAAGTGATGGAGCAATAAAGTCTTAAGCTGGAGTGGATTTTAGTCTTCTACTTTTCACCTTTGGGCATCACTCACTGAGGAGAAATAGGAACAGAAAATGAGTGCATAAAGATTTGTTAAAGGGACACTGAACCCAATTTTTTTTTCTTTCGTGATTCAGATAGAGAAGCAATTTTAAGCAACTTTCTAATTTACTCCAATTATCTTTTTTTTCCTTCTCTTGGTATCTTTATTTGAAAAGTAAGAATGTAAGTTTAGATGCTGGACAATGTTTGGTAAACAACCTGGGTTGTTCTTGCTAATTGGTGGATAAATTCACCCACCAATAAACAAGTGCTGTCCAGTGTTTTCTGAACCATAAATTGGCTGGCTACTTAGCTTAGATGCCTTCTTTTTCAAATGAAGATAGCAAGAAAACGAAGAAAAAATGATAATAGGAGTAAATTAGGAAGTTGCTAAAAATTGCATGCTCTATCTGAATCACGAAAATGTGGGTTCAGTGTCCCTTTAAGTTTGTACCCATTTCCAAAGACATAAACAAGATATATGAAATACACAGTAATGTATTTGAATATCATTAGACAGATTTTGCTTTATACCTTTTGCTAGTGGTTATCACTCCTATCTGACCATTAATTTGTAAGGCTAAAAAACACAAGAGGATCCTTGCAGAGGATACTGTCAGAGATTCATACAACTGAATAAATCATTGGCTTCCAATCCTTTCTTTTCACATTTGCTAAATTAAAATATCGTACTCAACTCAAGCCAGTTTTGGCTTCTTTTTCTATGATAATTCAAATAGTTATAAATGGCTCCATTCTAATTAGTTAACAGGACATAAAAGTCAATATTACAATATACTTTCATAGACCAAATAGTGTGTCATTTTAACCCTTTCACTACTAAGCCTTTTTTTCACTTCTCAGTGCTAAGAAAGTTTTGTGCTTTTTTTTGCTACTTACATTTAAACACTTTTGTCACATTTCAGGGAGTGACACAAACTATATATTGTTTTTTTCAGCAGGCTCAGCAGATTCATTCAAAATATACCATTTTTATATTTATATTCCATGACATGTAATTGTAACACATATATATATTTGTTGTTAAGATTTTAGTAAATAATATTGAAAATGGCCAAGTTAATAATTTTGTTGTGATCACCTTACTAAATTGTCATCAAGAGTAGCCGCATGTAAAATACGTTCCATACAACTTTTAGGGGTTATAATATAGTTTAGCGAGGCCTCTTTGTGCAGTAAAGAAATAAAGGCACTTTTTTTCTTGCAAGGTGATCACTTTTACAGACAAAAGTCAATTGTTTTTTAAAGAGCGGGACTTTATTAGAGTTCTTTATAAAGTCCATTTCCCCTGCAAAACCCATCTGTTGTGTTTTTACTTTTTGAAAAAGATCTGTGTGATACTCTTTCATTTGAGGGGGTCTTGGAGGTCTACAGCAGGTAAGGGAGCTGAGACTGCTGGGTTTAAACAACCTCATCCCCATTCAGCTCCGTTACCTGCCTGTCATATCCTTGCCCTCCCCTCTATGATGTCACCACACACTAGAGATCTGCATTCATTTGACAAAATGATTGTCAGTATTAATTTGTTTCCTTTCATTTTTTTTATGAGTTTATACTTACCTTTTGTGCGCAGGAGAGCGCACTAACCCTATCCTCTTCTTGCAAGAGGCCTGGTCGCTCTAACAATCAGTTCCCAGGAGTTAGTGCAGCTCCTGTGAGCTGAGCGTGTTCAGCCTGCTGGTTCTCTTGCTTCATGAAAGCAACGGGTCATCATGCTCTCTTGCTTCATGACAAGAACGGGTCATCATGCTCTCTTGCTTCATGACAAGAACGGGTCGTCATGCTCTCTTGCTTCATGAAAGCAACGGGTCATCATGCTCTCTTGCTTCATGACCAGAATAGGTCACCATGATCTCTTGCTTCATGACAAGAACAGGTAGCCATGCTCTCTTGCTTCATGACAAGAATGGGTCGTCATGCTCTTTTGCTTCATGACAAGAACGGGTCGTCATGCTCTCTTGCTTCATGACAAGAATAGGTTGTCATGCTCTCTTGCTTCATGACAAGAACAGGTAGCCATGCTCTCTTGCTTCATGACAAGAATAGGTCACCATGATCTTTTGCTTCATGACAAGAACGGGTCGCCATGCTCTCTTGCTTCATGACAAGAATGGGTCGTCATGCTCTTTTGCTTCATGACAAGAACGGGTCGTCATGCTCTCTTGCTTCATGACAAGAATAGGTTGTCATGCTCTCTTGCTTCATGACAAGAACGGGTCGTCATGCTCTCTTGCTTCATGACAAGAATAGGTTGTCATGCTCTCTTGCTTCATGACAAGAACAGGTAGCCATGCTCTCTTGCTTCATGACAAGAATAGGTCACCATGATCTTTTGCTTCATGACAAGAACGGGTCGCCATGCTCTCTTGCTTCATGACAAGAAACGGGTCGTCATGCTCTTTTGCTTCATGACAAGAACGGGTCGTCATGCTCTCTTGCTTCATGACAAGAACGGGTCGTCATGCTCTCTTGCTTCATGAAAGCAACGGGTCATCATGCTCTCTTGCTTCATGACCAGAATAGGTCACCATGATCTCTTGCTTCATGACAAGAACAGGTAGCCATGCTCTCTTGCTTCATGACAAGAATGGGTCGTCATGCTCTTTTGCTTCATGACAAGAACGGGTCGTCATGCTCTCTTGCTTCATGACAAGAATAGGTTGTCATGCTCTCTTGCTTCATGACAAGAACGGGTCGTCATGCTCTCTTGCTTCATGACAAGAATAGGTTGTCATGCTCTCTTGCTTCATGACAAGAACAGGTAGCCATGCTCTCTTGCTTCATGACAAGAATAGGTCACCATGATCTTTTGCTTCATGACAAGAACGGGTCGCCATGCTCTCTTGCTTCATGACAAGAAACGGGTCGTCATGCTCTTTTGCTTCATGACAAGAACGGGTCGTCATGCTCTCTTGCTTCATGACAAGAATAGGTCGTCATACTCTCTTGCTTCATGACAAGAACGGGTCATCATGCTCTCTTGCTTCATGACAAGAACAGGTAGCCATGCTCTCTTGCTTCATGACAAGAATAGGTCATCATGATCTCTCGCTTCATGACAAGAATAGGTCATCATGATCTCTTGCTTCATGACAAGAACGGGTCGTCATGCTCTCTTGCTTCATGACAGGAATAGGTCATCATGCTCTCTTGCTTCATGACAAGAATAAGTCGACATGCTCTCTTGCTTCATGACAAGAACAGGTCCTCAAGCTCTTTTGCTTCATGACAAGAACGGGTCGCCATGCTCTCTTGCTTCATGACAAGAAACGGGTCGTCATGCTCTTTTGCTTCATGACAAGAACGGGTCGTCATGTTCTCTTGCTTCATGACAAGAACGGGTCGTCATGCTCTCTTGCTTCATGACAAGAACAGGTAGCCATGCTCTATTGCTTCATGACAAGAATAGGTCATCATGATCTCTTGCTTCATGACAAGAATAGGTCATCATGATCTCTTGCTTCATGACAAGAACGGGTCGTCATGCTCTCTTGCTTCATGTCAAGACTAGGTCATCATGCTCTCTTACTTCATGACAAGAATAGGTCGTCATGCTCTCTTGCTTCATGACAGGAATAGGTCATCATGCTCTCTTGCTTCATGACAAGAATAAGTCGACATGCTCTTTTGCTTCATGACAAGAACGGGTAGTCATGCTCTCTTGCTTCATGACAAGAATAGGTCATCATGCTCTCTTGCTTCATGACAAGAACGGGTCGTCATGCTCTCTTGCTTCATGACAAGAATAGGTTGCCATGCTCTCTTGCTTCATGACAAGAATAGGTCATCATGCTCTCTTACTTCATGACAAAAACGGGTCGTCATGCTCTCTTGCTTCATGACAAGAATAGGTCATCATGCTCTCTTGCTTCATGACAAGAACAAGTAGCCATGCTCTTTTGCTTCATGACAAGAATGGGTCGTCATGCTCTCTTGCTTCATGACAAGAATAGGTCGTCATGCTCTCTTGCTTCATGACAAGAATAGGTAGCCATGCTCTCTTGCTTCATGACAAGAATGGGTTGTCATGCTCTTTTGCTTCATGACAAGAACAGGTAGCCATGCTCTCTTGCTTCATGACAAGAACAGGTCGTCATGCTCTTTTGCTTCATGACAAGAACAGGTCGTCATGCTCTCTTGCTTCATGACAAGAAAGGGTTGTCATGCTCTTTTGCTTCATGACAAGAACGAGTCATCATGCTCTCTTGCTTCATGACAAGAATAGCTCGTCATGTTCTCTTGCTTAATGACAAGAACGGGTCATCATGCTCTCTTGCTTCATGACAAGAACAGGTAGCCATGCTCTCTTACTTCATGACAAGAATAGGTCATCATGTTCTCTTTCTTCATGACAAGAATGGGTTGGCATGCTCTCTTGCTACATGACAAGAACGTGTCGTCATGCTCTCTTGCTTCCTGACAGGAATGGATTGTTATTCTCTCTTGCTTCTAACAAGAACAGTTTGTCATGTTCTCTTGCTTCATTACAAGAATGGGCCATTATGCTCTCTTGCTTCTTGACAAGAACTAGTCATCATGCCCTCTGGTCTACTGACAAGAACAGGTCATCATGCTCTCTTGCTTCATGACAAGAACAGGTTGTCATGCTCTCTTGCTTCTAACAAGAATGAGTTGTCGTGCTCTCTTGCTTCATGACAAGAACAAGTCATCATGCTCTCTTCCTTCATGACAAGAACGGGTCATCATGCTCTCTTCCTCCATGACAAGAATGGGTCATCATGCTCTCTTGCCTCATGACAAGAACGGGTAGTCATGCTTTCTTGCTTCATGACAAGAATGAGTTGTCATACTCTCTTGCTTCATGACAAGAACAGGTCATCATGCTCTCTTGCTTCTTGACAAGAATGAGTCATTATGCTCTCTTGCTTCATGACAAGAATAGGTCATCATGCTCTCTTGCTTCTAACAAGAATGAATTGTCATGCTCTCTTGCTTCATGACAAGAACAGGTCATCATGCTCTCTTGCTTCATGGCAAGAACAGGTCATCATGCTCTCTTGCTTCTAACAAGAATGAGTTGTCATGCTCTCTTGCTTCATCGCAAGAACAGGTCATCATGCTCTCTTGCTTCATGACAAGAACAGGCCGTTATGCTCTCTTCCTTCTTAACAAGAACGGGTCATCATGCCCTCTGGTCTACTGACAAGGACAGGTTGTCATACTCTCTTGCTCCATAACAAGAACAGGTCATTATGCTCTCTTCCTTCATAACAAGAATGGGTCATCATGCCCTCTGGTCTACTGACAAGAACTGGTCATCATGCTCTCCTCCTTCATAACAAGAACAGGTCGTCATGCTCTCTTCCTTCATGACAAGAACTGGTCATCATGCTCTCTTGCTTCATGACAAGAACAGGTTGTCATGCTCTCTTGCTTCTAACAAAAATGAGTTGTCATGCCCTCTTGCTTCATAACAAGAACTGGTCGTCATGCTCTCTTGCTTCATGGCAAGAATGGGTCGTTATGTTCTCTTGCTTCATGACAAGAATGGGTCATCATGCTCTCTTGCTTCATGACAAGAACGGGTCGTCATGCTCTCTTGCTACATGACAAGAATAGGTTGTCATGCTCTCTTGCTTCATGACAAGAACAGGTTGCAATGCTCTCTTGGTTCATGACAAGAATAGGTCATCATTTTCTCTTGCTTCATGACAAAAATAGGTCGTCATGCTCTCTTGCTTCATGACAAGAACAGGTTACCATGTTCTCTTGCTACATGACCAGAACAGGTTGCCATGCTCTCTTGCTACATGACAAGAATAGGTCATCATGCTCTCTTGCTTCATGACAAGAATAGGTCATCATGTTCTCTTGCTTCATGACAAGAACGGGTCGTCATGCTCTCTTGCTTCATGACAAGAATAGGTCATCATGCTCTCTTGCTTAATGACAAGAACGGGTTGGCATGTTCTCTTGCTACATGACAAGAATAGGTTGTTATTCTCTCTTGCTTCTAACAAGAACAGTTTGTCATGTTCTCTTGCTTCATTACAAGAATGGGTTGTCATGCCCTCTTGCTTCCTTGCAAGAACGAGTCATCATGCCCTCTGGTCTACTGACAAGTACTGGTCATCATGCTCTCTTGCTTCATGATAAGAACAGGTCGTCATGCTCTCTTCCTTCATGACAAGAACGGGTCATCATGCTCTCTTCCTCCATGACAAAAATGGGTCATCATGCTCTCTGGCTTCCTTGCAAGAACAGGTCATCATGCCCTCTGGTCTACTGACAAGAACAGGTTACCATGTTCTCTTGCTACATGACAAGAACAGGTTGCCATGCTCTCTTGCTACATGACAAGAATAGGTCATCATGCTCTCTTGCTTCATGACAAGAATAGGTCATCATGTCCTCTTGCTTCATGACAAGAACGGGTCGTCATGCTCTCTTGCTTCATGACAAGAATAGGTCATCATGCTCTCTTGCTTAATGACAAGAACGGGTTGGCATGTTCTCTTGCTACATGACAAGAATAGGTTGTTATTCTCTCTTGCTTCTAACAAGAACAGTTTGTCATGTTCTCTTGCTTCATTACAAGAATGGGTTGTCATGCCCTCTTGCTTCCTTGCAAGAACGAGTCATCATGCCCTCTGGTCTACTGACAAGTACTGGTCATCATGCTCTCTTCCTTCATGACAAGAACGGGTCATCATGCTCTCTTCCTCCATGACAAAAATGGGTCATCATGCTCTCTGGCTTCCTTGCAAGAACAGGTCATCATGCCCTCTGGTCTACTGACAAGAACAGGTCGTCATGCTCTCTTGCTTCATGACAAGAATGGGTCATCATGCTCTCTTGTTTCATGACAAGAACAGGTCATCATGCTCTCTTTCTTCTAGCAAGAATGAGTTGTTATGGTCTCTTGCTTCATGACAAGAACTGGTCATCATGCTCTCTTGCTTCTAACAACAATGAGTTGTCTTGCTCTCTTGCTTCATGACAAGAACAGGTCATCATGCTCTCTTGCTTCATGACAAGAACAGGTCGTCATGCTTTCTTCCTTCATAATAAGAACGGGTCATCATGCCCTCTGGTCTACTGACAAGGACAGGTTGTAATGCTTTCTTGCTTCATGACAAGAACAGGTCATCATGCTCTCTTGCTACATGACAAAAATAGGTCATCATGCTCTCTTGCTTCATGACAAGAACATGTCATCATGCTCTCTTGCTTCATGACAAGAATGGGTCATCATGCTCTCTTGCTTCATGACAAGAATAGGTCTTCATGTTCTCTTGCTTCATGACAAGAATAGGTTGTCATGCTCTCTTGCTTCATGACAAGAACAGGTTGCCATGCTCTCTTGCTACATGACAAGAACAGATTGTCATGCTCTCTTGCTACATGACAAGAATAGGTCATCATGCTCTCTTGCTTCATGACAAGAGGGGGTCGTCAAGCTCTCTTGCTTCATGACAAGAACTGGTCATCATGCTCTCTTGCTTCATGACAAGAATGGTCATCATGCTCTCTTGCTTCATGACAAGAATGGGTCATCATGCTCTCTTGATTTATGACAAGAATGGTCATGCTCTCTTGCTTCATGACAAGAATGGGTCATCATGCTCTCTTGCTTCATGACAAGAATGGGTCATCATGCTCTCTTGCTTCATGACAAGAATGGTCATCATGCTCTCTTGCTTCATTACAAGAATAGTCATCATGCTCTCTTGCTTCATTACAAGAATGGTCATCATGCTCTCTTGCTTCATGACAAGAATGGGTCATCATGCTCTCTTGCTTCATGACAAGAATGGATCATCATGCTCTCTTGCTTCATGGCAAGAATGAGTCATCATGCTCTCTTGCTTCATGACAAGAATGGTCATCATGCTCTCTTGCTTCATTACAAGAATGGTCATCATGCTCTTTTGCTTCATTACAAGAATGGTCATCATGCTCTCTTGCTTCATGACGAGAATGGTCATCATGCTCTCTTGCTTCATTACAAGAATGGTCATCATGCTCTCTTGCTTCATTACAAGAATGGTCATCATGCTCTCTTGCTTCATTACAAGAATGGCCATCATGCTCTCTTGCTTCATTACAAGAATGGTCATCATGCTCTCTTGTTTTATGACAAGAATTGTCATCATGCTCTCTTGTTTTATGACAAGAATGGGTCATCATGCTCTCTTGTTTTATGACAATAATGGGTCATCATGCTCTCTTGCTTCATTACAAGAATGGTCATTATGCTCTCTTGTTTTATGACAATAATGGGTCATCATGCTCTCTTGCTTCATGAAAAGAATGGTTGCCAAACTCTCTTGATTAATGACAAGAATGGTGGTCAAGCTCTCTTGCTTCATGACAAGAATGGGTCGTCATGCCCTCTTGCTTTATTACAAGTACGGGTCATCATGCTCTCATAGGCAGAGATTTTTAAACGGCCTGTTCTCATTACACATATGGAAGAAGTTAATAGACATTTCAATTTACTTCTGCTATTAAATTGACTTTGTTTACTTGGTATCCTTTGCTGTAAAGAAGAGGCAATGCACTACTGGGAGTTAGCTGTCGATAAGGGACTACACACATATGCCTCCTGTCATTGCCTGGCCAGGTGTGTTCAGCTAGCTTCCATTAGTGCATTGCTGCTCTGGTTTTTATTTTAACTATGTGTTTAACCCCTATGCAATTGGATGGTAAATACAATTATATTCCAATATTAATAAAATGCTTTGACACATAGCATGTTCTTCTTGTAAGTCTCTTTAAGTCTCAAAAAATAAGTATGTGATAAATTTTTAAAAAAAATCTGTCTTTCAATTATATAGGATAAATAAAATACTCAAAAAATTATAAGAAACTATTTTTTTTTCATGAAGATACTTTTCATAGAGGTTTCTGCAGAACATCCCAAACTCAAGATGGACTAACCCATAGCAAATAAAACATGATAGCTAATTAATTCATTATTGATTAAAAACTGTGTAATGTGCTTTTTTGCCCACTTAACCAGTAATGGCCCAGATTACAAGAGGAGCACTTACGATAAGTGCAGGGTGCAATATAAGTACCGCTGGACTGTGCTAAAATGTTCTTTACATATTGATATTATAAGTCCATGGTAAAACAGATTTATCAGAGAAGGTTTAGCGTGGTCAACATCGCTCTAGCGCACCCATTACTACTTGGGTATTGCAAATGCACTAAATAGCTCTGATTTTACAAGTTGAAAGTTATGTCTTACACTTGAAAGCCAAAATATTGCTAGAAGTAAAGTGTAAGGGCTAAAATAAAAGTATCACAAAAGACATGAATGAAATACATATTAAAATAAAGTATTAAACTCATATATATATAAACATTTTTGTTAAAAAATATCAGTTTTATATTAAAAAAATGTTTTAAAAAGTTTAGAAAGGGATTTGGTATATGACGAGGTGTTTGACTGGGAAAGGCATAAAACGATATCTAAATATGTGTATATATTTATAAATATCTGGAATGGGAATTTGGCAGTTTCCTTAGCTCTTTTTGGAGCCAGACTTCTGTATATGCACAGCTCTTAGTCTGTTGCACTTTCAAAAAAAGAAATCTGTTCCCGATAAGAGCCAAAAAAGGCAAGAGCGGCAGCCTTTTTTCACATACATATATATATATATATATATATATATATATATATATATATATATATATATATATATATATATATATATACTGTATATATACACAGTATCTCACAAAAGTGAGTACACCCCTCACATTTTTGTAAATATTTTATTCTATCTTTTCATGTGACAACACTAAAGAAATCACACTTTGCTACAATGTAAAGTAGTATATATATATATATATATATATATATATACACACATATAAACATTTATACAGTATATATATATATATATATATATATATATATATATATATATATATACGCACACTTTTGAGCCCTTCCTATTCAAATAACTTAAGGGAGTGCAGAATTATTAGGCAAGTTGTATTTTTGAGGATTAATTTTATTATTGAACAACAACCATGTTCTCAATGAACCCAAAAAACTCATTAATATCAAAGCTGAATAGTTTTGGAAGTAGTTTTTAGTTTGTTTTTAGTTATAGCTATTTTAGGGGGATATCTGTGTGTGCAGGTTACTATTACTGTGCATAATTATTAGGCAACTTAACAAAAAACAAATATATACCCATTTCAATTATTTATTTTTACCAGTGAAACCAATATAACATCTCAACATTCACAAATATACATTTCTGACATTCAAAAACAAAACAAAAACAAATCAGTGACCAATATAGCCACCTTTCTTTGCAAGGACACTCAAAAGCCTGCCATCCATGGATTCTGTCAGTGTTTTGATCTGTTCACCATCAACATTGCGTGCAGCAGCAACCACAGCCTCCCAGACACTGTTCAGAGAGGTGTACTGTTTTCCCTCCTTGTAAATCTCACATTTGATGATGGACCACAGGTTCTCAATGGGGTTCAGATCACGTGAACAAGGAGGCCATGTCATTAGATTTTCTTCTTTTATACCCTTTCTTGCCAGCCACGCTGTGGAGTACTTGGACGCGTGTGATGGAGAATTGTCCTGCATGAAAATCATGTTTTTCTTGAAGGATGCAGACTTCTTCCTGTACCACTGCTTGAAGAAGGTGTCTTCCAGAAACTGGCAGTAGGACTGGGAGTTGAGCTTGACTCCATCCTCAACCCGAAAAGGCCCCACAAGCTCATCTTTGATGATACCAGCCCAAACCAGTACTCCACCTCCACCTTGCTGGCATCTGAGTCGGACTGGAGCTCTCTGCCCTTTACCAATCCAGCCACGGGCCCATCCATCTGGCCCATCAAGACTCACTCTCATTTGATCAGTCCATAAAACATTAGAAAAATCAGTCTTGAGATATTTCTTGGCCCAGTCTTGACGTTTCAGCTTGTGTGTCTTGTTCAGTGGTGGTCGTCTTTCAGCCTTTCTTACCTTGGCCATGTCTCTGAGTATTGCACACCTTGTGCTTTTGGGCACTCCAGTGATGTTGCAGCTCTGAAATATGGCCAAACTGGTGGCAAGTGGCATCTTGGCAGCTGCACGCTTGACTTTTCTCAGTTCATGGGCAGTTATTTTGCGCCTTGGTTTTTCCACACGCTTCTTGCGACCCTGTTGACTATTTTGAATGAAACGCTTGATTGTTCGATGATCACGCTTCAGAAGGGTTGCAATTTTAAGAGTGCTGCATCCCTCTGCAAGATATCTCACTATTTTTTACTTTTCTGAGCCTGTCAAGTCCTTCTTTTGACCCATTTTGCCAAATGAAAGGAAGTTGCCTAATAATTATGCACACCTGATATAGGGTGTTGATGTCATTAGACCACACCCCTTCTCATTACAGAGATGCACATCACCTAATATGCTTAATTGGTAGTAGGCTTTCGAGCCTATACAGCTTGGAGTAAGACAACATGCATAAAGAGCCTAATAATTCTGCACTCCCTGTATATATATATATATTTAAAAATAAAATGCAAATTTTATTGTGAAGAACATAATTATTTGAAGTATTTTTAACTAACCTTCGTCTTTAGCGCAGTTAGTCTAGCGCACCTTCAGGTTAGCGTGCAAGTGATAAAAACAAAAGGCTTTTTTAGCATGCCCCATGGAAGTTTATGTGGAAAGGGAGTTAGCTCAGTCGCAATATACAACCTCCAGATGTTAGCGTGCCTGAGTCTTTCCCTTTCCCTTGCAGATAGCGCTCAAGAGCGAGTGTAATCTAGCCCAGTATCATTTCATGATGCTTAATCATTCTGTATTCATTGTTAGTTTATATTTTTAAATTGTCTGATCACTTAATTGCAAACATATATTAAATGTATTTTAGTTGTGTAAGAGTTTCATTGTTTTTATTAAATGGGAGTGAGAATGAAACAGGCCATGATGGATTTTGAAGTTGTCAATGTTATTGAGTTAGTTACATTTATACATTAACATCATCACGATCTGATCTGCATCTAGGTACTCTGCTGAATAGCATTGACATTCTGTTGAATTCAACTAGTGAGCCTTTTGTGATTGGACGCCATATGCAGCCCAGATCGTGATGTCATTAGTGGGCGGAGCTTGGCAGCCATTTCAAAGTGTCCAGAAACAATTTTCATTTTAAAATAACTTTTTTACCATTCCTGCTGCATGACATAGAAAAGGTGCAAGAGGCTTTTTGCAGCTAATCTAGAGTAAGACTTAAGATGACTAAGGTGTAGACTGTCCCTTTAAAATACACCCCAAAAAGGTGTAACTCTAAACACCCCTCTCTGGCACCACTCTCTACTTTCCTGAATTCCAGACTACCTATATAAATTAAAATAAATAATAGTTAAATGTTTTATAAAACACCGGGGGCCTAATGATCAAATCTCGCCAGCAAGGAGAGAATTCTCGCCATATCTTTGGGGGCTTATTGTTTATCTCTCCTTCACATACAGAACTCTGCATAGAGAGATAAACATCCCTCTCTCTGGAAAAATAAAATATTGCATTTTTAAAAGTCTTTGAGGGATGTTGCAGTACTGACAAGACGTATTAGATCATCTGGCCAGAGCAGAGAGGTTTAGATCATCAGACCCAGAGACAGCTGTACAGGATGTATTTATGTGACACACTAACCCTTTAATTTAAACCATTAACCCCTTAAATGTATTACTTCACAGGCACATTAACCCCTTCTGTGCCCCTTAAACCCTTCCTACAATGGATTCTCAAAGTCTCATTGCGTACTGCATTAACGTGTCCTAAGATTGGAAGCTGAAATTACATATTACTGGATAAGAGTCCTATGCGGGCATATTTTGCTTTTTTCACACGTGTTTGGGCAACAGCTATGTTTTACATAACATGGATGGGATATATTTTTGGTATAAGAGCACACAGTTTAGGAACTTACTGAAGACAATGGGAGATTGTGTTAGTGACACGTCAAGTGTACATGGGAAGACGTTTGGGAAGGTTTGTTGTGGCCAGCAAAGGGTTACACTCAGCTTCTCATGTTAACTTGCTGTGATATGGTAAAAAGAAGCTACTGAATATGTAATAACCTAACTGTTACACAAGTGCCTTTCTGTGAGGAAAATCAAATGTCCTTCATCTCCACAATAACATGTTGAGTTGTCGGCGTGCAGTCTGTTTACATTATAAAATACTGGCATGCTGCTGGTTTGTAGATATCTACGTTTTTATACCTCTCTTTATGTTTGTACACGTTGAACTGACTTTATGATTATTGTTTCATTTAACGCAGCCTGACAAATAGTACGGAACAGGTGTTGCTTCCTGCACGCCTCGTTTAATTACTGAAACAGTCAGCTCAACTCCGTTTGAAGTGATTGGTGTAATAAATGTGTTGTCACAATTTCAGTGTTTATATTTTACCCCATTATACGCCCAGACCTCACACTAAAACTATGATGAAAAGATGAGACTGTTCTGACAACTTGCATTGAAGCTAATTAGACTAATAAGAGACACAGAACAAATTCCGGTTGTAGAGTCATTGAAGGACCTTCATTAGCCTTAAGAAAATGTTAGATAGAGCAAATATTATTTATTTAAATTTGGAAGATTTTAGAACACTTCTCTACTATTGTCTTAAATTTAACCCATTCACTGCTAAGCCTTTTTTAGCCTTTTTTGTTGCTTAAATTTAAACACTTTTGTAAGTCATATTATATGTCCCTAAATATCTCCTCCCCAGTAAAATCCAATGTTTAGTTACTATAACTGATCATTTATTTTTTCAGGGCGTGTTGCTTTTCTAGATCATCAAATGAAAGAGCTGACAATTCTCTTTAAAATGAGGAGTCTTGATTGTCTGTAGCTGCTAATGGAGCTGAAATGGAAGGGTTTGAATAATGTCTCATCCTGCTCCCTTAAAGGGACACTCAGGTTAAATTAAATGTTCACGATTCAGATACATCATGTAATTTTAAACAACTTTCCAATTTACTTCCATTAAAAAAAATGTGCACAGTCTTTTATATTTACAATTTTAGAGTCACCAGATCCTACTGAGCATGTGCAAGAATTCACAGACTATACGTATATGCATTTGTGATTCGCTAATTGCTATCACATGGTACAAGGGGAGTGGAAATATACATAACTTTTAAAATTGTCAGGAAAAAAATCTACTACTCATTTGAAGTTCAGACTAAGTGCTATTGCATTGTCTTATTATCTCGCATTTGTTGATTATGCAAATCTAATGTGTTGACTGGTCTTTTAATGTAACTACACTATCTCAACCCATTTGTGACATCACCACTGGTCACCAACACTCTCATTGAAGCCTTGGGAGTTCTGCCCACTAGGCCACAGTGACCTGTACTGCGAGGGATCAACAAAAACAACTTTGTTTCGCTGTTTCCCTTCATGACAAACAATCATACGAGCTCCAGCTGTGAAACTCATGGTAATGGTGCATTGAAGCGGTTATTATAAGGAATTATGCATACAGATGTTATTGCAGTGGCATTGTAACTAGACATGTGCATTCAGAGGTTTCAGATGCAAACAAATGACGGAAAAGGCAGCCACATGCGGAATCCAGCTCTTTTCTTCTTGTGAAAGTGCTACAAACTAAGATCTGTGCAAATCCACACACACGCACACTAACATATATCCACTCATGCATGCACACACATACACATATACACACACATATATACTCATAAATGTACACGCACACACACATACATAACACACACGCCAACACATACACATATACACACATATATATACTCATACAGGCACACACACATACATAACACACACATAGACACACACACATGCCAACATATACACACATAAATGTGCACACACACAGACATATAAAATGCAAGCATATGCACATACACACATAGACATACACATATACATGTATACTCACACACACTTACACACAGACATATACATGCACACATGCACATACACACATAGAACTACACATACATGTATACTTACACACAGACATATACATGCATGCACATATACACATAGACATACATACATGTATACTCTCACACACACAAAGACATATACATGCACATGCATGCACATGCACACATAGACATACATGTATAATCACACACACACAGACATATACATGCACACACGTGCACATACACACACATAGACATGAGCACATACATGTATACTCACACAGACATATACTTGCACACACATGCACGTACACAGATAGACATACATACATACATGTATACACACACACATACAACCACACATATACATGCACACACATATACATACAAAGATGTATGCTCACACACATAGGCACACTTTGTCTTTGCACATCCTTTAATTATTATGCAGAATTGTGACAGTGTTGTGCAATAGTTATGGTGAGAGTCAGAATGATAAAGGAAGTGACAGAGGGAGAGAGATAAAAGTATGATATATGAATGAGATTGTAAGAATCAGGAGAAGTGAGCGGATAATATAAGTAAGAAGTGAATCAGACAGGAGAAATAGGATTGTAAGGAGTAGGTACAAGTAGGTAAACACAGACGACATAGGAGCTCAGAGGAGAAAGGAGGCTGATGGTGCTGACTAAAATGATAGTGTAGGGCACATTTGTACCTTCAGTGTCATATAGGTTAACCTACTTCTGTAATTTGAAGTTTGTGTGTTGGGCAACGTTATTGCAAATGGTGGGGTGGAATCTCCCTACCTAATATAAGGTCTGAGTTCCTGTCCTCTTCCTCTTTTGCCTTTCTGAATTGCTGATTTTTTTCTCCCATCCCTCCCCTCCCTCGTTAGTAATTGGCTAATTGTTTTGCTGCATGTGTGGTAGGTGGCACCACTTAGCTTTCTGGCTGCCATAGGGCTGTTTGAGTTGCTTTGTCATATGCACGGTTAATCAAGAGGTACATTTTTTTCCCTTTGGTGCTGCACGTTGATACGACTCACATTTAAAGAGCCCTTATTGTTTGGAATGTTCTTCTTTCTCACTGAATTTTATTGGGGTCATCTCAAAAAGCAGTTCTTATGGGCGTGGTGGTGCTAATTGGAGGTGGCATGATGTAACAAGTCAAGGCTTGGAGTACCTCTCCCCAAGGGTTTGCTGCCCAACCAAACTCCTAATGAGTTGTCTTTAATTTTTAATGGTTTGAGCTCAGAAGGGGGCAGATACGGTATAGGAGCGCCAAAGGCTTATGTATACGCCAGGTTACAAACGTTAATAAAAATTGTTAAAGGGGGGCGGAGCCAGCGCTTGTTGAAGATGGCCGCACTCTAGGTGAGCTCCGGAGTGTTAGCCCACAAAGACAGTACCGGCACCTCTAAATTACCAGCAACAGACCAGGCAACATCACCCCTGTAATCCGGATGGCACGCTGACTGCGAGGAGGCTAGTAAAATTAATAAAGGACATCAGTTTTCACTTCTGAGAGCAATAATAGCAGACGGCACTACAGGAATGTGTGAGTAAAGTACTACTATAAATTTGAGTCACAAACACCCCTGAAATACAAAGAAACAGGAATAGCAAATAAGAACAAAGCTCCTACCCTGAAACGCCTGCAAGATCACTTACATGGAGCTGCACACGCATAACAGAGCCGGGCGCCATTTTAGATAACCAGCACACGCAGCATAGAATACACAGCACGGATATTTGCGCTATATGAGAGCATCTACCTGTTGGTTGTATCCCTAATAGAAGCATGGTATAGCAGGCTCACATTCTGGGGACAGAGGTTTGGCGAGACTCACAAGTGAGATAAACCGCCACGCTGCCTTCACAACAGCTAAAGCAGGGGAACTCTGTCACAACATAAAGAGAGAGACATTGATCAGTACATCAAAGCAGTACAACACAGCAGCGTTTACTTGCAAAATTCCTCTCATAGCTTCTGTTTTAGCCACGCAGTCGGTGGCTTATTAAACAAACAAAGTTCACATGTTATGTTTATGCTTGTTTTAATTTTTATTCCCATGGGAAACCGACAAATAAAGCAGAGATCCCCTCATCATCGCTGAAGTTATGAAGCATTGAACAGGAGTGGGGATACAGAAATATCATGACAGTCCTTCACTTAATACTAGTTTAACACACAGCTGCCCTGTCTCGTCCCTCTTACTTTGAAAAAAGGGGAATAGTTTCTAAATCTCTATGAAAGATAAAAGGGAGCGGATCTCACACAGGCCTCAGGCCTTAATAAATGCATAAAGGCTGTCAGGAGATTAGGAGGCAACAGGACATTTGAATCACTCAATGTGAAATAAAGGGAGTCTTAGCTCAGCATTGAAATTTTACAGCACAGCAGCTGAAATTGGAATACCTCTTTTCACTTTTGATTTTTTTAGTGTTGTCAGAAGATGTCTCCCAGGAAAACTTTACAGAAGGGAAAATCAAGCAAAGGGGGGGGGGGGTGTTCCTTAAAACCGACAGTGGATGAATATTTCAAAGCCACCCCATTACCATCACCTAAAGATATGACACAAGTATCGTTAAGACACCAACCTTCCTCTGGTTCATCGGAGTCAGACTCTGATGATGAAAATGACATGGTGTCAGTACCTAAAAATTTAATTTCTTCTATCCCATCAAAGAAAGACTTCTCAACTCTCATTGTGCAAGTCAAACAGTGCATAAAAGATGAGATAGCAGACCTTAAAAGAGACATAGTGGAGATTGGGAACAGGGTGGAAGGCTTAGAAGAAACCACACAGGCCCAATCCTTGGACCTGACTAAACTGAGTGACCAGATGGAACAACAAGACAAAGTGATTCTACAGCTAGAAGACAAACTGGAAGATTTGGAAAACCGCTCCAGACGACATAATATACGGATAAGAGGCATTCCAGAGGCCATAGAAGTTTCTAACCTACAAGAATATCTGCAAATTCACCTGACACCATGGAAGTGGCCATAGACCGAGCCCACAGAGCCTTGAGGCCTAAACCCCCAGAATCTGCTCCCCCCAGGGACGTGATAGCGAGGATCAACAACTATCAAATGAAGGAAAGCATTATGACAGCGGCGAGAGAGAAACGTCCGATACAGAAAGATGGTTCAATTCTGCAGCTTTTTGCTGATTTGTCCACCAGAACTCTCATTAGAAGGAAAGAATTATCGCTGCTCACGAAACACCTGCAAACAAAGAACATCAATTACAGATGGGGCCATCCCTTTCACTTATTGGCAGTATGGAAGAATAGGAGGGCAATATGTACTTTTCCATCAGAAATTGGAGATTTTTGCAGGAAGCTAGAAATCCTACCCCCTCCTGGAGACACAGATTCAGGACAAGCTACCACTACACACCCATCTGCCCCTGCTGCTACTTTGCCTCAGCGAAGGGAATGGCAGACGGTCAAGTCTAAGAAAACAACTCCCCAGAAAATAACATCTCAATCCTCAGTGAACTCAGGGACCCAAATGGGCTGAAAAGAGACTGCCATAGGACATTCCGTTTCAGTGGTGAGACCAGTAGTAGAGTGTATGGTATACATCTTTAATGTGTATGATGAGTGGAAAAGTGAGTTTCATATGTCATAGGTTGAATGCTAAATGACTTCAGTAGGATAGCACTCATGTGAATATGGCAAACTTTTGAGAAGTGACTAGTTAATAACCAACATTATGGTGCTTTTTGTTTAATGTTTAGGGTAATTTTTCAAGTTTCAAGTGTTTGAATTGCCTAGTTAATTTACAAATTGAAGGTGATGAGAGGTGAATGGTATGAAAAGAATTTGAAAAATAATATGTGGGCTAAGTAAATTCCGCTTGGAATTGTTTAGCCATTCCCCCACACAATTGCCATTATTTTGTTCAGTTAATTTTTCTATATGTTGTTAGAGTTCATGTTGTTAGAATTTTGTTAGGATTTATATTTCAGAATCATTTCATCCTACATACAGGTGAAGAACCATGCTGAAAAAGAGGAGGAGGGTAAAAGGTAAATAAATGGCTGATACATGTATTCAATTGGTAACACAAAATGTAAAAGACTTTAATACCCCACATAAGAGATCATTAGCTCTTAGAGATATAGGTCACAAAGGGGGGGGGGGAAATATTAGGCATCCAGGAAACTCACTTTAAAAGTGGCTCCATACCTAAATGTATGCACAGTACTTATCCGCAGCATTATCATAGTGCACATAACAAGAAAAAGATTAACGGCGTGAGCATCCTTATACATAAATCTACCCCATTCACATTGATAGATCAGAAAAAAGACAGGGAAGGTAGATTTCTAGCCATAAGCGGAATCTTATATAATAAAATAGTAACAATAGTTAATATATATGCCCCCAACCACAAACAAGCTATTTTCTTCAAATCTATAATTCCCCTTATACGGGATATTCAGAAGGGACAATTGATAGTACTAGGGGACTTCAATATGCCAATCAACCCTTCATTAGATAGCTCAAATGCAAATATACACATTGCAAAGAATACATTGAGGTCACTTTGGCATTTTTTACATGCATTTGGATTACATGATCCTTGGAGAATCGCTAATCCTGATAGAAGGGATTATACATTCTTCTCTAGTCCCAATGGATCCTACTCGAGAATAGACTATATTCTGTTAGACCATTTAACCTTATCCAATGCTGCACTAGCAAGCATTTCACATACAGCATGGTCAGACCACTCCATGGTCAAATGCTCTGTGACCTGGCCCTCAGCGCCAATAAGGGATTTTAATTGGAGACTAGATGAGACACTACTGTTGGACCTTGGGGTTTGCGAGAAGCTAGAAGGTGAAATACAAGAATTTTTTGTTTACAACGTTAAAGGGGACATTGCACCAGCCATGGTGTGGGAGGCCCATAAGAGCTTTATAAGGGGATCATTAATTAAAATTAGGGCCAATAAAAATAAACAATTAAGGGAAGAATATAATCACATTGCTAAAGAGATTGAGCATCTGGACCTTTCACATAAACTTCATCCACAAGATGATAGGATCCTACAACAACTAAAATATTATAGAGCTAAAATGCTATCACATTTACATATAAAAGCACAATCGACTGCATTCAAACTGAAGCAGAAATACTATTGCGAGGCTAACAAACCAGGATGTTAGCTAGCTAGGTTACTCAAGTCCAAACAAACAAAAAATGATATATATTCCATAAAAACCCCTACGGGAGAAAGAGTAGAAGACACAAAAAATATAGCCGACACCTTCAAAAACTATTACCACGCTTTGTACAACCTCTTTCCTAGGAGAGTTAACACAGATCATGAATTTAAATGTCTAGATTACCTAGAGACCGTGCAGGTCCCGAAAGTGTCCGAGGCGGACAGGGTAATGCTACAAGCCCCCATAAGTTACAAAGAGATCATAGTAGCCATTAAATCTTTAAAACCTGAAAAAGCTCCGGGCCCGGATGGATTTACCGGGTCGTATTACAAAACATTCTCTCACATTTTGACTCCTCATCTACTAAACACCTTTAGCCAAATAGATGATGGAAGTACATTGCCTGACACCATGCTACAGGCCTATATCACAGTCCTCCCCAAACCGGGCAAGAAACCTGACACCCCTGCGAACTACCGACCAATATCCTTACTGAATATAGATTTGAAAATACTAGCTAAGGTATTGGCATACAGACTTTATAATTTGCTCCCAACTCTGATCTCCCCGAACCAGGTGGGTTTTGTACCGCGGAGGGAAGCCAAAGATAATACTGTTAAATTATTGAACATTCTAGAATATATTAATACTAATAAAACCCCCTCAATATTACTCTCCACAGACGCTGAGAAAGCGTTCGATAGATTAGATTGGACCTTTCTACAGACAACTCTAAATAAATTCAATTTTCCTCTCCCTTTTATAAATAGAATCATGGCCCTATACTCTTTCCCCACGGCCCCAGTTAGAATAAATGGTACACTGTCAGAACAATTCGAAATACGAAACGGCACGCGCCAGGGATGTCCACTCTCCCCACTTTAATTTATTCTTTCCCTAGAAACATTGGCAAGCAGAATTAGGTTAAACAACAACATAAAGGGCATAATTATTAAAAATAGAGAATATAAATTATCAATGTTTGCGGACGATGTTCTGATGTCCTTGACATGCCCTTTGGAATCTCTCTCAGCGGTGCAATCAGAGATGTTGGAGTATGGAGGGGTCTCAAACTTTCTGGTAAATTCCAGCAAATCAGAGTTATTACCATTACACATACCACAGGCAGAATTGATTAATATCAAACAGAACAGTCCATTCGCAATACAACAGAAACATATTAAGTATTTAGGTATATATTTACTTCACAATCTAGACCTAATCCGCACCTTTAAGTACTCCAAACTCCTGAACAGGCATCTTCGTGGCTATCTAAAAATATATCGTGGATAGGGAGAGTGAGCACAGTAAAAATGGTATTATTGCCAAAAATTCTGTATATACTACAGACATTACCACTCCCCCATACGCAGTTATACCTTCAAAAAATACAAACGGCTAGATTTAGAGTTGGGCGGTAGCCGTCAAAACCAGCGTTAGAGGCTCCAAACGCTGTTTTTTTTTTTTTTTTTTTCTTTTAAAGCTTTTTATTGAGGAATATGCATCACAACAAATATTACAACATAAATGTCCAGGAACTATACATGTATACATACAATAGTTTTGTTGTAGCAACATCGTGAGTATATACATTATTGGTGAACTAAAACATCTGGAATGAGCATATCAGAATTAAAATATAATGACATTTACATAAACCTCATTTTCAGTTATTATGAACATACCTAAATATAGGGACCAGGGTAAAATTCCAGTCCCATACATGAACTCAACTTTCTATAAACTTCATAGAGTCAGTTCGGAAATGCCTTTCAACACACTTCTACTAGTGACCCTAATGCGGATTCCCAGGCGGGGGAGATTTTCCTTAAGAGGGTGGAGAGGGGGGGG
Source organism: Bombina bombina (assembly GCF_027579735.1). Classification (NCBI taxonomy): domain Eukaryota; kingdom Metazoa; phylum Chordata; class Amphibia; order Anura; family Bombinatoridae; genus Bombina; species Bombina bombina. The sequence continues at coordinate 1,208,468,120 of NC_069502.1, read as the reverse complement.
GGAGAGAGACATGGGTTAGGGCAGAGCATATTATAGGAGGGGGGGGGGTAGAGGGGAAGGGGGGAGTGGGAAAGGGGAGAGGAGGATGGTCAGGCTTTGACAATAAATTCAAAAAGGCGGGAGTCGTCAATTACCCACCACATTATAACTAGGTATGAGAGATTAAATGCGTTAAAGTGGGTGGTCGGGGATTATCTCATGTCTACATGTTTAACTATGATTTCCCTGGTAAGTAAACCAAGGCTCCCAGATCTGCCAATATAGGTCTTCTTTGTCCATATTAAAATAGAAACTTTGTTCCATTTTGGCGTACATCTGTATTATGGATGTAACAGTTGAAATATCTGGAGGGATGGCCTGCTTCCATGCCCTTGCTATTGCCAGTTTCATGGCCGCTAGGACAAAGATGATCAGTTTGGAAACATGGGTTGGAACGCTTCTTGGAAAGATGTGCAGAAGAGCTATTGCGGGGGTGAGTGGGATAGAGAGCCCCAGGTTGGTACAAAGGTTAGCTATCTGACCCCACATGGGTGCAAGTGTTGGGCAGTCCCACCATACGTGTATATCTGAGCCTCTTTGCATGCATTCTCTCCAGCACAAAGGAGACGTTGTAGGAAACATTTGTGACAGTCTCGAGGGGGTGTAGTACCATTTCAGAAATAGCTTCATGTAGGCCTCCAAGGTGTTTGCACAGTGAACCGTCTTTTTAGTTAATGTCATAGCTGTGCGTAGGTCCTTATCTGTAATTGGTCTGGATAGGTCTCCCTCCCAGGCCCTTAGTTGCCAGGGTCTGTCTCTGTTAGTGGACATCTGTAGGAGGTCATAGTGAAACGATATGAGTCTAGGAGTTTTGATAGGAAGCTGCCACAGTTTTTCCCAGTTAGTCAGGGGTCTATTTAGGGTCTTGGTGAATCCCCAGGATGTCATAAAAGTGTAAAGTCTCGAGTATTCAAAAGAGACCCAAAGAGGGGGTTCTGGGATAATTGTTCCGATAGTATGTGGAGGGAGTAGAGTACCCGCGGGGTATAAGTGGGAAATCGAATGCAGGCCCCACTCACACCATTGTAGGACATGTGTGTCAGGTAGAGCTGTCAGCAAAGCTGACAGGGAATGAATGGGGGACGGATGTGGGGCAATGTCGCATAGGTTTCTAAGGTGATGCCAAACTTTTAGAGTATCTCTAACGATGGCGTTTTTTAGTCCCAGATCATCAAGGCAGTGGCTAGGGATCCAGGGTAGGTCCGCTAGCTCTAAGCCCAAAGGAAGGGCTAGTGCTTCTATATTTTTCCATCCCTGCGGTTCTCCTTTATTCGCCCATGCCATGATATGTGATAACCTGGTTGCTTCATAGTAACCACGTATGCTAGGCATTGCAACCCCTCCATGTTCATATTTTTTTTGTAGTATTTTCGCCGCAATCCGAGGCTTAGATTTGCCCCAAATATAGCGTTGTCCAAGAGATTGGAGCTTGTCTATTAAAGCATTGGGGACATTTAGTGGGATGCAATGAAAATAATATAGGATTTTAGGCAAGATCGTCATCTTAAAAGATGCAATACGACCCAGCCACAAAATCTCTTTAAGACTCCAGGAAGAGGTGAGCTCAGTGACCACTCTGATAAGATCTGTGTAGTTAACATTGATCACCATTTTCGGATCCGGACCAAGTTGTACCCCCAGGTGTCGAATAGTGGTTTGTGACCATCGGAAGGAGTATGATGTTTGTAATACATCCAATTCAAAGGTTGGAATGCATACCGGCAGAGCCTCCGTTTTGGAGACGTTAACTTTGTAGTAGCTGTGAGCTCCAAACTCGGCGACAATATCAAAAAGTGCCGGCAAGGAGCCTATTGGGTTCGTTAGGAATAGTGTCACATCATCCGCGTATAATGCTATCTTCACAGCCTCACTGCCAAGTTGGACACCTCTGATTGCGCGTGATTGCCTAATAGCCTGAGCCAAAGGTTCAATGGCCATGGAGAAAATTAGGGTTGACAGAGGGCATCCTTGCCTAGTGCCATTAGTGATATGAATGGTCGGAGAAGCAAATCCCAGACCTCTAACCGTTGCAGAGGGGTAAGAGTATAGGGCTTGTATTGCCGTGATCACTACGTCAGGTATGCCAAATTGGGCGAGCGTGTACCACAAGTATTCCCATCTGACCCTGTCAAACGCTTTCTCTGCGTCTAGTGACAGGGCCAGCATGGGTAACCTCAGCCGGGATGACTCTGTAAGTATGTTCAACATTTTCTGAGAGTTGTCTGGGCCTTCCCTACTGAACGTGAACCCGACCTGGTCCGTGTGGATCACCTTTGGAAGTAAGCTATTAAGGCGGTTAGCCCATAGTTTCGCATAAAGTTTAACATCGCCATTTATTAATGAGATTGGTCTATAACTCGTACATAACGAGGGGTCTTTGTCCGGTTTAGGGATGGGCAGGATCACTGCCTGTAAAAATTCTTTATGAAATTAACCTGCCTCTCGGGCTTCACAGAAGACCCTTAGGAGGATCTTGTTTAGTTCCGTTTTGAACAGTTTGTAAAAGGCTGCCGGGAAGCCATCAGGACCTGGAGCTTTGTTATTCTGAGTATGCTTAATGGCTAGGTTAAGTTCCGTGAGGGAGAATGGGGCTTTAAGTGCCTCTCTATCATCCTCTGGGAGAGTTGGCAAACCTAGGCCCTGCAGAAAGTCTATAACCTCCTGTGCGGAGGATTCCTTGTTAGCCATTGAAGGCTTAAGATGATATAGGTCAGAGTAGTAGGACGCAAACGTCTCTCCAATTTCTTTGGGTGAGGAGACCGAGGTAGTGTCTCTTTTGAGTGACAGAATTCTAGCTGCCGCTGTTCTGCCTTTTAATTTGTGAGCAAGAAGGGTCGAGGCTTTGTTGCTTTGACAGTACATCAGCTGTCGGAATCGGGCATAGGAGTCTTTAACTCTCTGCAGTTCCCTATCTGCCAGTTGTGCTCTTAGTTTCCCAATTTTATCAGCTAGATCTGTAGTTGGAGAATTTTTATTCTCTTGTTCTGCAGAGCGTAGCTCAACCATGAGGAGACCCAGAGGTAGACCGGCTTGGCGTCGTAATATTGCCTTTCTTCTGATACATATCCCTCTTATGTATGCTTTCAAAGCAGCCCACACTGTTTGAGGGGACATATCTGGGGTCTCATTTATTCTCAAGAACTCTATAATAGAGGCTTGAAGTAAGGCTCTAAAGGTTTTATCTTGGAGCATTTGTTTCGGGAGTTTCCAACTAGGTCTAGATTCTGTGGTGAAGTCTGTAGAGAGAGTAAACGTAAGAATGTCATGGTCCGACCAAGGGCAAACCCTAATATGTGACGTTAAGACTCTATTCAAGGTCCACGAGTCAGTGAAGAAATGATCAAGTCTTGAGTATGAATTATGGGGTCTGGAGAAGTATGTATAGTCTCTGTCATCGTGGTGGAGCGCCCTCCATATGTCGTATAGATTATGCTGGATAATGTATTGTCGAAATTTATTAGCAGTGGTTATAGAGTATGCGTCAATTTTTTTCCCTTTCTGAACTTTCTTATCTAGTAGGGGATCCAAAATCATATTGAAGTCGCCCCCTAGGATTGTCGTTCCTGTCCTGTGTTTCTCAATTTTGACCAGTATCCCTTTCAAGAATTTAGATTGTAATTGATTTGGGGCGTATATATTGGCAAGAGTAAACAGGATACCATTTAACCTGCAGTTAAGCAAGATGAATCGTCCCTGGTTATCTTTCTCTGCATGGATATGTTCGAAATGTAGGGATTTATGTATGGCAATTGCTACACCTCTTGTTTTCTCAGTATGGGAGGCTAGGACCACTATAGGATATTCAGGGGTTCTGTATGGGTTCTGGGTTGTCGCAAGCCAATGAGTCTCTTGCAGAAATACAACTTGTACTTTCAGAGACCTCATGATATTGGTAAGCATGCTTCTCTTTTCTTGTGAATTAAGTCCTTTGACATTTAAGGTTGCAAAGGAAATACTATTAGAAGTCGCCGCCATCTTTAAGTTTAAGAAGGGTAAGGGGGGGGGATAGGCAATAGGGGACAAGGAAAAGGAGAGGAATTAGGTATGTAACTCACCCCGCCTGGGTCTGCGCACCTGAATATGGCACTTGATGAGCCCTAAGTTCAACGTTCGTATTAGTGGGCAATAACAACACCTGGGGTGCAATGAGAAAAAAGTAAAAGAGAGAACGTGAAAATGTTGAACAAAAGAACTGGACAAACAACTGTTGAACACAGACAGTACAAAGTAAGACTATAGGTTTGAGCCAATCGTAATTGTATGAATTAGGTGAGATTTAAAAACTGTAGCCAGTATGGTGAACCAATGGATCACCAAGAGGAGAAGTGTGTCTGAATACAAAACTGACTTCTCCAGTCCCCGTACAAGGGGATAGCACAAATATATTTGCGTATATGGAGGGGGGGGGTTAGTACAAGTATGTGACTTGTAGATGTAGATTGACTGTCATTGGGGGAGTATGAACAAAAAGAACAAACCATTGTCTTTACAACAGACTGAATAGCATATTACCTTTCTACTAGCATAGTGATAGATATCATTAGTGTTATGAAATGCACCATGGTTTCTACTATCCCTAGGAATAATTCAATTTAGCAACAAGTAAATGTTCAAGGGAGATCTAGCTACCTGGATAGTATAATGGGGCAGGGAGCACCCTTGAGTCCCAACCGCGAGGAGATAATTACTTAGGAAATCAGGTATCTCTGGGCAAACAGCCCCTCCTTCACGGGGAATCCCGGGTCGCCCTACACCATTTAGATAATGAACAATTAATACATGATAAATATATTCAACAATATATACATTTTGCTCAATTTCAGATGTAGAAACATTGTGGTAACAGGAGCTGTTAGGTGTAAAGACCAGAGCTATCTATCTCTCATTTAGTAGGCTTTTGGAGTCCAGGAGTGAAATCTAGGGCACTAGCTCGGATTCTTGTGACCTGCGGGGTGTCGGTACGACTAGGTTTCTGCGATGATTGAGCCGTGCTCGTGGTTTCAGAGCAGTCTCTAGAGGTCGAAAAATTTGCTTCTGATCGGGGTTTAGCTGAAGTTAGGCCCCAACTCTGTAGCAGGTCAAACCCTTCTTTAGGGGTAAAAATTGTGAGTCTCACCATTCTTAGAAACTATGAGCCTTGTTGGGTATCCCCATCTATATCTGACATTATCCGCTCTTAGGATTTGAGTAATATTCCTGAAGGATCTCCTTTTCTGCAAGGTGTAACTGGAGATGTCCGGGAATACAGTAATTTGGAGGAATTTATCCGGGAGTTGAGGTTTATTAACCAGCTCTCTCAGTATCTTCTCTTTATGGGTGAAGAAATGAATCCTAGCTAGGACATCCCTGGGCTTGTCTTGGGAAACAGATCTAGGCCGTGCTACTCTGTGGACTCTGTCTAACAAGAGACCGGGCGGATCCAAAGAAGGTAGCAAGATATTGCAGAACTCCAAAACATAAGACTCCAGTTCTTGGGGGCCGATTTCCTCTGATATTCCACGAAATCTCAGATTATTTCGTCTGGAGCGGTCCTCCATATCGGCTAGTTTTAACTCCAGATCAGATATCTGTATCGCTAGGTTTTGAGAGTAAGCTTGTAGGTGGGCATGATCCACAGCTAGGTCTTCTTGTTTGCGTTCTAAAGTTTCAGTGCGCTCTCCTAATGCCCCAATTTCTCTACGAAGCTCAGCTGTAGAACCTTTAATTTCTTTTGTTAGCGTGTCTTGAAGGAGGTTCATACTCCTGGTTAGGACATCAACAATGTTGGCAGACAGAGCATCTGGCATAGGGGATTGGGAGTCCATGCTGCCCTCAGATTCGCTGCCCTCCAGTGCAGAAGCAGATTCCCTATACATTTGGGATTTCCCAGCGTGGTGATTCTTAAAATGATCTGCAACTGTTTTCCGGGGTGGGTGGGACGGTTTTGATTTTCTCTTAGAAGCCTGGGACATATTTTAGAGCCTGTTTTCCATGACAGACCAGTGTGGTTGGGCCTTTGCTCTATAGTATAGAGAATAGTAAGTAGGACAATGGTGAGGAGTGTCTAACTAAAGTCCCCCTGACGTCAATCTTGATTTAGGCGGCCATTTCCAGCAGGTTGTTTACTGCCAGAGTGGATTTTGTGGGTATGCCCTTGAGTATGAGTAGATCCCAATCAGTCCGCTGCGGAGGTCAGCAGAGCGAAATTCTCAATGTACACCCTCTCCAGGGGAAATTACCCACACTGGGTCAAGACGGAGAAAGGAATGGGGGTATGACCTACTGTGACTGCGCACAGCAGGAAAGGGGTGGAGAGAGTGCTCAAATTGTTATAGTGGTGAGCTTCTGGTCTTTAACACCTAGTGAAAAATAACATCTCTAGACCTGTAAAACAGTGATACATTTGAGAGGACAAGATACCACCTTATACTATATATCTGTGGAAAGGTAACCTCTTATAGTAATAGGTCTGTAATGAGAGAACTAAGGTTAGGTTAAACATTAAACATTATGAACCAGATATGTAACCTAAAACATAAAAAATAGATGTTAATAGGCAAACACATTACTGAAATGTTGCACCACTCAAGGTCTAGTACAATTAAATTAGTTCTTTTCCTGCAGAAGGAAGAGAGAAAGAAAAAAGAAAAAAAAGGGCATGGGTTAAGACACTCCACTCTGAGTTTAAACTGCAGAGATACACATGCTGACGCAGCAGCCTAAATTTTGTAGCAGTAATGTTACCCAAGTTCTGAATAGTGCACTAAGCAGGATGTGCCACAAAATGGATCTGAGGCTTGTTAGTGCTCAAATATTACAGTTCCTTAATGTAGCTCGGTTGCAGTTCTGTTGCCTATGGTGTTAAAGTTTATGTATTCCAGCAGGGCCTAGCTTGTCAGAAGTATTGTGCGCAGGCAAACCATAAAGAATTTAGATAGAGCACCGACAGTTTAAAATGTTAAATCCCTGTTTGGAGGTATTGGGTGTCGGGTCACAGGTGACAGAGAGGCAGACGTTATCTTAGTCTCACACAGTGTAGGTGTTAACAAGTATAGCAGGGTTCAAACAAAGGCCTGTGTCTTGATATGCGCTCTAGAGCACTTGAGGTATAGTACAAGCAACACAGTTCTTATAGGAGAGCTCCCAATAATGTGTCTCTATAGTTCAGGGTTATATGAGGAATCAGGGACTGACAGATTGAGATGGTAGCTCAGGATGTTAGGCGTGGGGCAGTGTGACGTACTTAATATATAGGGCCTCAGTAGACCCTATTTATGCTGTGCGTAGTGTGGATGGAAAACTTTCCAGTCTTACCCTTCAGGATATTTCATCAGTCGGGTGAGTAGTGCCGAGTGTGCACGCCGTGTGAGCCATAGGTCTGCAGCAGCAGTGGGCTGCTTGCTCACAGGAGGTCCGGTGTGTAAGGCTCCACTCTCAAGATGGCGGCAATGTGCGGTGCGCGGCTCCCAGGAAGCACGCAGGGCTGTCTTCAACGACACTCTCCACAGGTATTAGGCCCCGGCTTCAACAACCCAGGAGCCCGTTGCAGTCCCAGGTTAGTCTTGTGTCGGCCCCTCCGTAGTGGATCCGACGTGTGTATGCGCTGTCTTGTTCACCCGCCACGTGGGCTCGATAGTTCCTCAGACGGCAGCAACGCTGATGTCCCCTTCTCAGGGACCGATTAGAGCTTCTATGTAGGTGGCAGCTCCGGAGCGGATCCCCGACCCTCCGGAGCTTAGGCAGGAGAGAGAGAGCTCAGATGCAAAGATAGGCCTAGGTCTAAAGGCGCCTGGCTTAGCTCTTAAGTTCTTGCCCAGTTAACTCCTCAGTCCGGCCGGACCAAGATGAAGTTTGTTCAGTAAGGTGACCGTAACACCAGGGATGTTTTTTGATGCAAATAAAGCTCTTTCACAGGCTGTAATAAAAGTTTAACTTTAGAAATCACACAGAGCTCCACACTGATGCGACTGTCCTGCACGGCAGTTGGCTCCGCCCCCCCTCCAAACGCTGGTTTTTACCGCCCTCTGGTATTTGGAGTCAGTCAGGAAAGGGTCTAACGCTCACTTTACAGCCGCGACTTTTCCATACCGCAGATCCCCCTACGCCATTTGCGTATCCTATCTATTCAATGGGATATTTCTAACGCTGGTATTTAGAGTCGTGGCTGAAGTGAGCGTTAGAAATCTAACGACAAAACTCCAGCCGCAGAAAAAAAACAGGAGTTAAGAGCTTTCTGGGCTAACGCCGGTTTATAAAGCTCTTAACTACTGTGCTCTAAAGTACACTAACACCCATAAACTACCTATGCACCCACCACTTTTTTAATTTTTTTAACCCCTAATCTGCCGCTCCGTACACCGCCGCCAGCTAAATTATCCCTATGTACCCCTAATCTGCTGCCCCTAATACCGCCGACCCCTAGATTATATTTATTAACCCCTAATCTGCCCCCCCCAACTTCGTCGCCACCTACCTACACTTATTAACCCCTAATATGCCAAGCGGACCGCACCGCTACTATAATAAAGTTATTAACCCCTAATCCGCCTCACTCCCGCCTCAATAACCCTATAATAATTAGTATTAACCCCTAATCTGCCCTCCCTAACATCACCGACACCTAACTTCAAACATTAACCCCTAATCTGCCGACCGGAGCTCACCGCTATTCTAATAAATTTTTTAACCCCTAAAGCTAAGTCTAACCCTAACACTAACACCCCCCTAAATTAAATATAATTTAAATCTAACAAAATAAATTAACTCTTATTATATAAATTATTCCTATTTAAAGCTAAATACTTACCTGTAAAATAAACCCTTGTATAGCTACAATATAAATTATAATTATATTGTAGCTATTTTAGGTTTAATATTTATTTTACAGGCAACTTTGTAATTATTTTAACCAGGTACAATAGCTATTAAATAGTTAATAACTATTTAATAGTTACCTAGTTAAAATAATTACAAAATTACCTGTAAAATAAATCCTAACCTAAGTTACAATTAAACCTAACACTACACTATCAATAAATAAATTAAATAAACTACCTACAATTACCTACAATTAAACCTAACACTACACAATCAATAAATTTATTAAATAAAATACCTACAAATAACTACAATTAAATAAACTAACTAAAGTACAAAAAATAAAAAAGAACTAAGTTACAAAAAATAAAAAAATATTTACAAACATTAGAAAAATATTACAACAATTTTAAACTAATTACACCTACTCTAAGCCCCCTAATAAAACAACAAATACCCCCAAAATAAAAAAAATGCCCTACCCTATTCTAAATTAAAAAAGTTCAAAGCTCTTTTACCTTACCAGCCCTGAAAAGGGCCATTTGCAGGGTATGCCCCAAAGAATTCAGCTCTTTTGCCTGTAAAAAAAAAAACATACAATACCCCCCCCAACATTACAACCCACCACCCACATACCCCTAATCTAACCCAAACCCCCCTTAAATAAACCTAACACTAAGCCCCTGAAGATCTTCCTACCTTATCTTCACCATGCCAGGTTCACCGATCCGTCCTCGGAAGTATTGATCCAAGCCTCGGAAGTGTTGATCCAAGCCCAAGCGGGGGCTGAAGAGTGACGTCCATCCTCCGGCTGAAGTCTTGATCCAAGCGGGCAGAAGAGGACATCCGGACCGGCAAACATCTTCTTCCAAGCCGCATCTTCTATGTTCTTCAATCCGATGACGACCGGCTGATCTTCAAGACCTCCAGCGCGGATCCATCCATCTTCACCGACGACTTCCCGGCGAATGACGGTTCCTTTAAGGGACGTCATCCAAGATGGCGTCCCTCGAATTCCGATTGGCTGATAGGATTCTATCAGCCAATCGGAATTAAGGTAGGAAAATTCTGATTGGCTGATGGAATCAGCCAATCAGAATCAAGTTCAATCCGATTGGCTGATCCAATCAGCCAATCAGATTGAGCTTGCATTCTATTGGCAGATTAGGGGTTAATTATTGTAGGTAGCTGGCGGCGACATTGTGGGGGGCAGATTAGGGGTTAATAAATATAATATAGGGGTCGGTGGTGTTAGGGGAAGCAGATTAGGGGTACATAACTATAATGTATGTTGCGGCGGTATACGTAGCGGCAGATTAGGGGTTAATAATAATATGCAGGTGTCAGCGATAGCGGGGGCGGCAGATTAGGGGTTAATAAGTGTAAGGTTAGGGGTGTTTAGACTCGGGGTACATGTTAGGGTGTTAGGTGCAGACGTAGGAAGTGTTTCCCCATAGAAAACAATGGGGCTGCGTTAGGAGCTGAACGCTGCTTTTTTGCAGGTGTTAGGTTTTTTTTCAGCTCAAACTGCCCCATTGTTTTCTATGGGGGAATCGTGCACGAGCACGTTTTTGAAGCTGGCCGCGTCCGTAAGCACCGCTGGTATCGAGAGTTGCAGTGGCGTTAAATTATGCTCTACGCTCCCTTTTTGGAGCCTAACGCACTGAAAACGCAGCCCTTCTGTGAACTCTAAATACTAGCGGTATTTAAAAGGTGTGGCCAGAAAAAAGCACGTGTAGCTAACGCACCCCTTTGGCCGCAGAACTCTAAATCTAGCTGAAAGAGTGTTGTTTAGCTTTATATGGAAAAAAAAAAACCTGCACGGGTAAATAAATTCTCCTTATATGCCAGTAAGATCATGGGGGGACTGGGAGTACCTAACATAGCATTATACAAACAGGGTATTTCACTACAGAGATTAGTAGAGTGGTGTAGGCATAACTCGGATGAGCCAAAACATTGGATTCAAATAGAATGTGACATTAGTAATGTACTACAATTGGGAGGGATATGTTGGATACCCAAATTATTATCCAAGATACAGAGTAATACCTCACACACGGTTTCAAATTCCCTGTCAGATTGGAAACACATACGGGATAATTATAGAGGCATCTCTAGCACTTACTCACCCCTAACCCCAATACTGATGAATCCTGAATTTAAAGAAGGTCAAGGGTATCAGCCAAATAGTGGATATGGTTTGAGGGAATTCATTCCTATCACTCTTATAACTACCTCAGGGAAAATGAATTAGAGAAATGAAATACAAGAGAAAGGAGTTGACTTCCTTGACAAATGGTTTCGGCACCATCAGGCAAATCATTACATAATGACTCATAGAGATAAGAATAGTTTGTTGAGACAGCTAACACCTCTTGAACCGATGTGTATGTCAAATATACCACAAAAATGGTTAATCTCATCCATATATAAATTACTTCTCACAGCAACAACCCCAAAACCACACAACTTCACAAAAGGGTGGGAGAGAGAACTACTAGGGGCTCAGAGCCCAAAAGTTTTTGGATGAGATCTTTCATGGCCTAGCTCACGCGGCCCACACAACATTTGCCTTGGAAACAAATTATAAAATATTGTTTCGTTGGTATCTGACACCTAATAGAATGAAACATTTATTTCCATCTGCCAACGAGAAATGTTGGAGATGCAAACAGGAAGCAGGTAATATGGGCCACATATGGTGGTCGTGTGAGAAGATAAAAACTTTCTGGGAAAAAATAATTGAAGAAATAAACATTGCAGTGTCCTGTAATATTTCTTGTGACCCATTGGTCTGCCTTTTCAATAAGCTGAGAGGTGTACAGTGTGTTATTAGAAGGAATGTTATACACATCATGCTAAATTCAGCAAAACAGCTCATAGCCTCTATGTGGAGATCGGATACGGTCCCCACAGTTGATTCATGGAAAGAAAAAGTTAAGGGAGCCCTGATGCTAGAGAGATACTTTTATCTTAAAACAAATAGATTGGCACTGTTTCAGGATATGATGTTCTACTGGGAATCCTATGCAGGTATTTAATAAAGAATATAGTGAGGTAGCTACCCATAAATATTTCTTAAACAAAAAATAAGAAGCATAGATTGAAGCTAACAAACAGGTTAACAGGATGTTTTATTGTCACCTGTAAACGCACAGAAATGATTTAAAGTCTGCAAGTTGTTGTTTTGGTTAGTGATGTTAATGATGATTTATTTTATGTTTAGCAAAATGTTCTTGATCAATACATTGACATGCATCAAGGGAAGTGCATATGTAAAGAAGAACTTTTCAGAATATCCAACATTGGGTTTGTCAATAACTAAACAAGCTATCTCAGATATAGTTGTAAGAGAATACAGAATAGAGTATTAGAATTGACTTTTGTTCATTTGTACTATTGTAACCCATTGATGTCTGCATATTGTATTTCTTGAAAATTTCAATAAAGAAATAATAAATTAAAAAAAAAAAAAAATTGTTAAAGGGACACTGTACCCAAATTTTTAATTTCGTGATTCAGATAGAGCATGACATTTTAAGTAACTTTTTAATTTACTCCTATTATCAAATTTTCTTCATTCTCTTGGTATATTTATTTGAAATGCAAGAAAGTAAGTTTAGATGCCGGCCCATTTTCGGTGATCAACCTGGGTTGTTCTTGCTGATTGGTGGATAAACTCATCCACCAATAAAAAAAGTGCTGTTCAGAGTTCTGAATAAAAAAAAAGCTTAGATGTCTTCTTTTTAAAATAAAGATAGCAAGAGAACGAAGAAAAATTGATAATAGAAATAAATTAGAAAGTGGCTTAAAATTGCATGTTCTATCTGAATCATGAAAGAAAAAATTTGGGTTCAGTGTCCCTTTAATAGAGATTATTATAAATACCAATATGGTGCTAATTGACAATAGTAAATCCAACAAGATAGATACTCATACAAAAAAGTAATGGATACCACCAACCATAAAGTTTAAAGCAACGGGGAATAGACAAGACCCATGAGTCTTGATCTATAATATCAAAGACTAATTCAGTGAAAGGGAAATATAATATATTTAATAGATAAAATGATGAAGCTACATCAATTTAAGAACAAGATAGTTACTCAGGATAGGATATTAAAAACATTGGATTAAATGTGTCCTAAATAGAATTCAGATTACAGTTGATAAAATAGAAATAGATGCTGCAGGTCAGAGCTTGGAGTACCTTTCCCCAAGGGTTTGCTGTCCAACCAAACTCCTAATGAGTTGTCTTTAATGTTTAATGCCTTTGATATTATTGATTTAGGGTTCTCAGTTCCTGACACCTTTTGAGTTCTGAATTTACTTCAAAAGTTTAGTAAACTGATTTAACGTAACCATATTTATGGTCTTCCTTCATAGCTGTGTGGTTATTGGGCAAGGATTAAAGGTATCAGGAGATGAAGATAGGGGAATAATTAGGGGTCCTCTTGAATATTCAGGGTAGATAAGATGGAAATGGAGCGAATGGTGGTTTAACCTTTAAGAAAAATGAAGCACCAAAAACATAATACAAATAGTTAAAATAAAAAATAAATTTATTGAGACAGATTAAGAGTCTGAGCTAATGATGCTCCAAAGTCTGGATTTAGGTTCTCCCCACTAGCAGCCAGACAAACACAGGAGACGTAGATTTAACCATGATGAAAATGTAAGATTAACTGAGGGCGTAATTAACGGGGTGCAAACGTATGGTATGATTTTCAAAGGTGGAACTCTTAACAAATGTAACATTTCAATTGGCTGCATAATACCTAAAAACATATATTTCTTATGATCTCATGCTATATATCAGCAGTTAAGCTGTTATAAGAAATAACAAAAAACTATAATTTGTATTATCCCTTTAACAAGTGCTATGGGCTAATATGGACACTCTCAAAAAAACGTTCTTCACCCCTGATAGAAAACTCCCAAATCTAATTTGTTGTATCAGTGAGTAATAAAACTGCCTGGTGATCTCAGGTAAGAAATGTTAACAGAATAGAATATGTACAAAAAGGTTCTATGTTTGTAAAGCTGTAAAAATTGTTATTGTAGTAAAAATAATAAAAACAGCTGGTGGTTCTTCTGCAGAAATCATCTTAATAATTGGGTAGAAATTATAATGATGCATCATCTAAAATAAAATATAGAAATCAACCACTTGAAGTAATGCCTGGTGAGTAAAATAAATGTACACAAGATTGCATTTTGTTTAACTCTTTATTTTACAGATAAAAGCTAGAGATAATGTCATATTAAACTTAAGCATTGGATATACATTTATTTATTTACATCCAAGAACTTTGTGAGCAGAAAAATAACTCTGCAAGACCAAGTACATTAGAAAAAGCCCAACAACATATTCCCCGTCATATGGACATGTAGATACAACACAGGGACATAAAATATCTATGTATTATTCAGAAACACAGAAAATTAACCTGCAGAAACAACCTGCATAATTCAAACAGGTGAAAAACTATCACATATAATTCAGGAGGACTCTCGTAATGGACCACTCAATGCAGTAGAACTGCATAATTAACAAGTGCATAATAAGAAAAACAATGCAACAACACCTACTCTGAATTTCAAATAAGCAGTAGATTTTTTTGACAAATGTATTTTTTCTTCCATTTTCCGGCCCCCTGTGTCATGTGACAGACATCAGCCAATCACAGACTAGTATACATATACCCTGTAAGCTTGTGCACATGCTCAGTATGATCTTGTTCACCAAAAGTCTTTCATAAAAAGTCACTGCAAAATTTGATAATGGAAGTAAATTAGAAAGTGTCTTAAAACTGCATATTCTTTATGAATCATAAAAGTTTATTTTGACTTGAGTGTCCCTTTAAGAGATTTCCCTGTAGAATTAATTTAAAACAGTGAAACACTTAGCAGTCACCACAAAGAAATACACTGCTCTGACTATATGTTACACTGAAGAAAATGTAGTCTACAACCTCATATACATTAAAGGGACATTAAACCCACATTTTTTCTTCCATGATTCAGATAGAGAATACAATTTTAAACAACATTCCAATTTACTTCTATTATCTAATTTGCTTCATCCTTTAGATATCCTTTGGTAAATAAATAGCAATGCACATGGGTGAGCCAATCACACGAGGCATATATGTGCAGCCACCAATCAGCAGCTACTGAGCCTATCTAGATATGCTTTTCAGCAAAGGGTATCAAGAGAATTAAGGTAATTAGATAATAGAAGTAAATTAGAAAGTTGTTTAAAATTGTATTCTCTATCTGAATCATGAAAGAAAAAATTTGGGTTTCATGTCCCTTTAATGAAACGTTATCAGTACATAATAGTTTCTATAACAAATTATTGGTACAGTTAGGAACATACAGTGAAGCCTTCTAGAGCTTTGATTATAGTCACAACAATTGAAGCATCTTCTTGAATAGATTACTTCCAGACTGAGAGAATAAAGCAGAGAATAAAGCATTGGTTAACCTAATATGAAGGTATATTTGGTTTAGTTGTTACTTTTGCAAAGGATGCAGGACCCAGCAGTGAGGCAACATCTTGTGAACTTTACTTGCGAAAGGAGCTTCTAATGTCTAGCAGAATTCCCAGCTTCCTACAGTCTAATGACGCTTCTGAGCATCAATGAGGGGGCTGGTGAAAGAAAAAGATGGCCAATAACCATTTAATTCTGCCTTGGTTACCCTGGGCTTTTTTCCTTACATTATTCCACGTGCTTATTCTGTTTATGGAGTGATTTGTGGCTACTGATGCATAATTCAAACTTATTTGTCATTCTTCCAATATTCCTACTTTTTCTGGGGTCCTTTAAGTAATGTATAATTCCTGAAATCCTGTTTTTATTTTTAATTTTTTGACTACTAATTTTATATTTACAGTATTTGTACTAGTTTTTCCTAGATTAAGTGGAGTGATAAATTTGTATTGCTCCCTAGCATTATCTGTGCTCAAGGTAAAAAATGTAGCACTCTCAGGTTAGCACTTGAATTACAAATTGAAAGTAAAAATTACTGTGCAAGCAAAAGACTCAGAAGCTCTAACATCAGGACTTTGGCTATCGCAACTACGCTAACTCCCTCTCCCCATAGATTCTATGGGGCATCCTAAAGAAAGCTGTTTCTATTTATCGCTCGCGTGCTAACTCAAAACTTCACCAAATCAACTGCGCTTCAAATACTTCATATTCCTATATTTTTCACATAGAAAAAAATATATATATATTTTTTAAATATACATTTCAATATATACCTGAGGTGCATATACATACAGGGAGTGCAGAATTATTAGGCAAATGAGTATTTTGACCACATCATCCTCTTTATGCATGTTGTCTTACTCCAAGCTGTATAGGCTCGAAAGCCTACTACCAATTAAGCATATTAGGTGATGTGCATCTCTGTAATGAGAAGGGGTGTGGTCTAATGACATCAACACCCTATATCAGGGGTGCATAATTATTAGGCAACTTCCTTTCCTTTGGCAAAATGGGTCAAAAGAAATACTTGACAGGCTCAGAAAAGTCAAAAATAGTGAGATATCTTGCAGAGGGATGCAGCACTCTTAAAATTGCAAAGCTTCTGAAGCGTGATCATCGAACAATCAAGCGTTTCATTCAAAATAGTCAACAGGGTCGCAAGAAGCGTGTGGAAAAAGCAAGGCGCAAAATAACTGCCCATGAACTGAGAAAAGTCAAGCGTGCAGCTGCCAAGATGCCACTTGCCACCAGTTTGGCCATATTTCAGAGCTGCAACATCACTGGAGTGCCCAAAAGCACAAGGTGTGCAATACTCAGAGACATGGCCAAGGTAAGAAAGGCTGAAAGACGACCACCACTGAACAAGACGCACAAGCTGAAACGTCAAGACTGGGCCAAGAAATATCTCAAGACTGATTTTTCTAAGGTTTTATGGACTGATGAAATGAGAGTGAGTCTTGATGGGCCAGATGGATGGGCCTGTGGCTGGATTGGTAAAGGGCAGAGAGCTCCAGTCCGACTCAGACGCCAGCAAGGTGGAGGTGGAGTACTGGTTTGGGCTGGAATCATCAAAGATGAGCTTGTGGGGCCTTTTCGGGTTGAGGATGGAGTCAAGCTCAACTCCCAGTCCTACTGCCAGTTGCTGGAAGACACCTTCTTCAAGCAGTGGTACAGGAAGAAGTCTGCATCCTTCAAAAAAACCATGATTTTCATGCAGGACAATGCTCCATCACACGCGTCCAAGTACTCCACAGCGTGGCTGGCAAGAAAGGGTATAAAAGAAAAAAATCTAATGACATGGCCTCCTTGTTCACCTGATCTGAACCCCATTGAGAACCTGTGGTCCATCATCAAATGTGAGATTTACAAGGAGGGAAAACAGTACACCTCTCTGAACAGTGTCTGGGAGGCTGTGGTTGCTGCTGCACGCAATGTTGATGGTGAACAGATCAAAACACTGACAGAATCCATGGATGGCAGGCTTTTGAGTGTCCTTGCAAAGAAAGGTGTCTATATTGGTCACTGA
Organism: Bombina bombina; assembly: GCF_027579735.1. Classification (NCBI taxonomy): domain Eukaryota; kingdom Metazoa; phylum Chordata; class Amphibia; order Anura; family Bombinatoridae; genus Bombina; species Bombina bombina. The sequence goes on along the minus strand of NC_069502.1, from coordinate 1,208,450,759 downwards.
TTTGTTTTTGTTTTGTTTTTGAATGTCAGAAATGTATATTTGTGAATGTTGAGATGTTATATTGGTTTCACTGGTAAAAATAAATAATTGAAATGGGTATATATTTGTTTTTTGTTAATTTGCCTAATAATTATGCACAGTAATAGTCACCTGCACACACAGATATCCCGCTAAAATAGCTAAAACTAAAAACAAACTAAAAACTACTTCCAAAAATATTCAGCTTTGATATTAATGAGTTTTTTGGGTTCATTGAGAACATGGTTGTTGTTCAATAATAAAATTAATCCTCAAAAATACAACTTGCCTAATAATTCTGCACTCCCTGTATATACACACATACATACCTCATTTTATTACGCTTTGCAGATATTGCTCTTTTTACAAATTGAAGATTTGTGGCAACCCTGTGTCGAGCAAGTCTATCGGCACCATTATACACATGCATGTACACACCTATATATAAACACATAAATACACATGCATGTACACACCAATATATAAACACATAAATACACATGCATGTACACACCAATATATAAACACATAAATACACATGCATGTACACACCTATATATAAACACATAAATACACATGCATGTACGCACCTATATATAAACACATAAATACACATGCATGTACGCACCAATATATAAACACATAAATACACATGCATGTACATACCTATATATAAACACATAAATACACATGCAAACACACCTATATATACACACATAAATACACATGCATGTACACACCTATATATAAACACATAAATACACATGCATGTACACACCTATATATAAACACATAAATACACATGATTGTACACACTTATATATAAACACATAAATACACATGCATGTACGCACCAATATATAAACACATAAATACACATGATTGTACACACTTATATATAAACACATAAATACACATGCATGTACGCACCAATATATAAACACATAAATACACATGCATGTACATACCTATATATAAACACATAAATACACATGCAAACACACCTATATATACACACATAAATACACATGCATGTACACACCTATATATAAACACATAAATACACATGCATGTACACACCTATATATAAACACATAAATACACATGCATGTACACACCTATATATAAACACATAAATACACATGCATGTACGCACCAATATATAAACACATAAATACACATGCATGTACACACCTATATATAAACACATAAATACACATGCATGTACACACCTATATATATAAACACATAAATACACATGCATGTACGCACCAATATATAAACACATAAATACACATGATTGTACACACTTATATATAAACACATAAATACACATGCATGTACGCACCAATATATAAACACATAAATACACATGCATGTACATACCTATATATAAACACATAAATACACATGCAAACACACCTATATATAAACACATAAATACACATGCATGTACACACCTATATATAAACACATAAATACACATGATTGTACACACTTATATATAAACACATAAATACACATGCATGTACGCACCAATATATAAACACATAAATACACATGCATGTACATACCTATATATAAACACATAAATACACATGCAAACACACCTATATATAAACACATAAATACACATGCATGTACACACCTATATATAAACACATAAATACACATGCATGTACACACCTATATATAAACACATAAATACACATCATTGTACATACTTATATATAAACACATAAATACACATGCATGTACGCACCAATATATAAACACATAAATACACATGCATGTACATACCAATATATAAACACATAAATACACATGCATGTACATACCTATATATAAACACATAAATACACATGCAAACACACCTATATATAAACACATAAATACACATGCATGTACAAACCTATATATAAACACATAAATACACATGCATGTACACACCTATATATAAACACATAAATACACATGCATGTACACACCTATATATAAACACATAAATACACATGCAAACACATATATACACAACTGTATACAATATATACAGCACCAGCAAAACTATTACAACTCCCTGAAGGTGCAGATGATGGTTAGGATTTTTTTGCAATAAACTATTTTTTAATTAAAGGGATAGGAAACCCCAACATTTTCTTTTATGGTTTGGATAGAACATACAATTTTAAACAACATTGCAAATTACTTCTTCTATCACATTCGCTTCATTCTTTTGTTATCCTTTGCTGAGGGAACAGCATTGCACTACTGGCAGCTAGCTGAACACATCTAGTTAGCCAATCACAAGAGACAAATGTGTGCAGGCACCAATCAGCAGCAGCTCCCGCTAGTGTAAGATATGTGAGTATTCTTTTTCAACAAGGGATACCAAGAGAACGAAGCACATTTGAAAATAGAATTGAATGTGAAAGTGTCTTAAAATGACCAGCTCTATCTGAAACATGCAATGTTAATTTTGACTTTCCTATCCCTTTAAGGTATGTACATTGCATTGTTTAGACAAAATGCTATTGCACACTTAATAGACTACAGTATAGTGTAAATATAACTGTTACATGCACTGGGGAACAAAACAATTAGTGTGACTCACTTTATTATATATATAGTGTATTACTTTATTTTAATGTTTCACTTGATTTTTTTTTTACCCCTACACTTATTTCAGTTCTCAGGTTGCACTAATTCCTCTAGTGCAGGGCTTTTCGAACCTGTCCTCAAAATCTGACCTGATACGAGGCATGAGGATAGGTTTGAAGACCCCTGTTCAAGCGCTATTAGGGCTTTTGCTTGAGCGCAACCTATAACTTTCACCTTGTAGTATCAGCTCTATTTAGTTTTATATTTTTATATCCATTGAAAGTAAGGGGAGCGATGTCAGTCGCACTATACCTTCTCTGTTAAATCTGATTTATTATATACTTCTAGTATCAAATAGTGCGCTAATTTTAGCAAAGTCCAGCGATACTGCTTATCACGTTCAGTGCTATCATGACTGCGCCACTTGGAATCTTGGCATTTGTCTTTTTTAGAGATCCTTGTTGTACCTCCATAAGATCTGACTTTTGTTATAAAGCATCACCCTTTTGAATTACTTCAGCAACTGTTGCAAAAGACCTCTTTTCAGCCTACATTCTTCTGTGTCTTGTAATTGTATTTCTTACAGCTCTCCATACCATATTTTCTGCCTTCTCTTGTACCTTTAATGTTGGCATCTATTGCTTTGCCCAAGACCCTCCTTCACAGTCTTGATGCTCTTCATACTTATAATGGGATTACGAGTGGAACGCAAACGTTTGGGAGCAAGCGATTTTGGGTTTTTGTTATTGTTTGCACGCAGGTTAAATTGCGCTGGTATGACAAGCTGAAAGTAAATGTGAGCGCTTGAGCGCAATTCAAGTTAATGCTCGTTGGGTCCTCAGAGCTGTGGTTAACTATTTCACAAAATAAAAAAGTCTCACGGAAAACATATAAAAAATACATTACAAAGTACACATACACTCATAAAATTAATAAAAAATAATATTGCATAAAAAAGTTATAAGGCTCAAAGATAGGAGGTCTACAAAGGTCTTTAACATAAATACACATCTATAAAGGTGGATAAGTGTATATATATATATATATATATATATATATATATGTATGTATAGTATATATACCAGTATGTATATAGGTACATATGTGCTTATGTATTTATATGTGTATATATGTATTTACAAACATATATACATATACAAACACATAAATACATATGTATACATATATAAACATATGCAATATATAAGTGCTTTGGAGCTCTTTACAGTTAAGTAGATGAAAACATGTAAAAGCATATTTAAGCAATATTCATATTTAATAAAGTGTTATACTCTTTATTTAGTGTAAATATTTCACATTCCTATGTTCTGCACATAGCAGAATATGTTCTAAGTAGTGATGTCGCGAATAGTTCGCCGACGAATAGTTCCCGGCGAACATAGCATGTTCGCGTTCGCCGCGGCGGGCGAACATATGCGATGTTCGATCTGCCCCCTATTCGTCATTATTGAGTAAACTTTGACCCTGTATCTCACAGTCTGCAGACACATTCCAGCCAATCAGCAGCAGACCCTCCCTCCCAGACCCTCCCAGCTCCTGGAAAGCAGCCATTTTAGATTCATCGGAAGCTGCATTGTTAGTGAGAGGAGGGACAGTGTAGCTGCTGGTGATTTAATAGGGAAATTGATAGCTAGGCTAGTGTATTCAGTGTCCACTACAGTCCTAAAGGACTCATCTGATCTCTGCTGTAAGGACAGCACCCCAAAAAGCCCTTTTTAGGGCTAGAACATCATTTTTATTTAAAAAAAAAATTCCCTGTGTAATCTAATTGCAGTTGCCTGCCTGCCAAGCCACTTGCCCAGTGCCACCACTCATATCTGGTGTAACAGTAGTGTAAAGTTAAAAAAAACAAACTTTTTTGACTGTGAAACTTCAGTCTGCTAGTGTAATCTAATTGCAGTTGCCTGCCTGCCAGGGTGTGTGCCAGACCCACTGGCCCAGTGCCACCACCTATAGCTGGTGTAACAGTAGTGTAAATTTAAAAAAAACAAAACTTTTTTGACTGTGAAACATCAGTCTGCTAGTGTAATCTAATTGCAGTTGCATGCCTGCCTGCCTGCCAGAGTGTGTGCCAGGCTCACTTGCCCAGTGCCACCACTCATATCTGGTGTAACAGTGGTGTAAATATAAAAAAAAAACTTTTTTGACTGTGAAACATCAGTCTGCTAGTGTAATCTAATTGCAGTTGCCTGCCTGCCAGCGTGTGTGCCAGACCCACTTGCCCAGTGCCACCACTCATATCTGGTGTAACAGTAGTGTAAATTTAAAAAAAAAACTTTTTTGACTGTGAAACATCAGTCTGCTTGTGTAATCTAATTGCAGTTGCCTGCCTGCCAGCGTGTGTGCCAGGCCCACTTGCCCAGTGCCACCACTCATATCTGGTGTAACAGTAGTGTAAATTTAAAAAAAAAACTTTTTTGACTGTGAAACATCAGTCTGCTAGTGTAATCTAATTGCAATTGCCTGCCTGCCAGCGTGTGTGCCAGGCCCACTTGCCCAGTGCCACCACTCATATCTGGTGTAACAGTAGTGTAAATTTAAAAAAAAAACTTTTTTGACTGTGAAACATCAGTCTGCTTGTGTAATCTAATTGCAGTTGCCTGCCTGCGAACGTGTGTGCCAGGCTCACAGCATATACTGTGCCCACTTGCCCAGTGCCACCACTCATATCTGGAGTAACAGTATTGTAAATTTAAAAACAAAAAACTTTTTGGACTGTGAAACATCAGTCTGCTTTTTTGTGACAGGCTCACAGAGTATACTGTGCCCCCTTGCCCAGTGCCACCACTCATATCTTGTTTAATAGTAGTGTAAGTGTACATTTAAAAAAAAAAAAAAAAACTTTTTGGACTGTGAAACAGCAGTCTGCTTTTTTGTTTCAGGCTCACAGCTTATACTGGGCCCACTTGCCCAGTGCCACCACTCATATCTTGTTTAATAGTAGTGTAAGTGTACATTTAAAAAAATAAAAACTTTTTGGACTGTGAAACATCAGTCTGCTTTTTTTTGTCAGGCTCACAGCTTTTACTGGGCCCACTTGCCCAGTGCTACCACTCATATCTTGTTTAATAGTAGTGTAAGTGTACATTTAAAAAAATAAAAACTTTTTGGGCTGTGAAACATCAGTCTGCTTTTTTGTGTCAGGCTCACAGCGTATACTGTGCCCACTTGCCCAGTGCCACCACTCATATCTTGTTTAATAGTAGTGTAAGTGTACATTTAAAAAAATAAAAACTTTTTGGGCTGTGAAACATCAGTCTGCTTTTTTGTGTCAGGCTCACAGCGTATACTGTGCCCACTTGCCCAGTGCCACCACTCATATCTTTTTTAATAGTATTGTAAGTGTACATTTAAAAAAATAAAAACTTTTTGGACTGTGAAACATCAGTCTGCTTTTTTGTGTCAGGCTCACAGCTTATACTGTTCTCACTTGCCCATTGCCACTACTCATATCTTGTTTAATAGTAGTGTAAGTGTACATTTAAAAAAAAAAAAACTTTTTGGACTGTGAAACACCAGTCTGCTTTTTTTGTGTCAGACTCACAGCGTATACTGTGCCCACTTGCCCAGTGCCACCACTCATATCTTGTTTAATAGTAGTGTAAGTGTATATTTAAAAAAAAAAAAAAACTTTTTGGACTGTGAAACATCAGTCTGCTTTTTTGTTTAAGGCTCACAGCTTATACTGGGCCCACTTGCCCAGTGCCACCACTCATATCTTGTTTAATAGTAGTGTAAGTGTACATTTAAAAACAAATAATACTTTATGGACTGTGAAACATCAGTCTGCTTTTTTGTGTCAGGCTCACAGCTTATACTGGGCCCACTTGCCCAGTGCCACCACTCATATCTTGTTTAATAGTAGTGTAAGTGTACATTTAAAAAAATTAAAACTTTTTGGACTGTGAAACATCAGTCTGCTTTTTTGTGTCAGGCTCACAGCATATACTGTGCCCACTTGCCCAGTGCCACCACTCATATCTTGTTTAATAGTAGTGTAAGTGTACATTTAAAAACAAAAAAACTTTTTGGACTGTGAAACATCAGTCTGCTTTTCTGTGTCAAGCTTCAGAGGAGTCTGAAGAAGAGGAGTCAGAGGAGGAAGGTGGCTTGGAGGAGGTGGAAGACTAAACACAGCAGGCGTCCCAGGGGGCTTGTTGTCACCTTTCGGGGACCCTTGGTGTTGTACGTGGCTGGGTGGAGGAAGAGACCTTCAATGACATCAGTGAGGACAAGGAACGGGACATGGCTAGCTTGGTATCTAACCTTGTACAAATGGCGAGTTTGCGGTTGTGCAAATGGACTGCGGTGCGTTAAACGGGGAGTTTGGTCTGTCACTGTGAAGCGGGCATAACCCTTACACTACCTGATCGATACAACATCATACCTGATGTTTTAAAGCACGTTATTCCAAACAATTTAGGAATGTTAGGTGATTTCTGCCCTATATGGATTAAAACCAGACTTTGCATCAACTATGTAATTTTCCGTGGGAGTTTTGCCATTGGATCCCCCTCCGGCATGCCACAGTCCAGGTATTAGTACCCTTGAAACAACGTTTCCATCACTATTGTGGCCAGAAAGAGTCCCTGTGGGTTTTAAAGTTTGCCTACCTATTGAAGTCAATGGCGGTTCGCCCGGTTCGCCGTTCGCGAACATTTGCGGACGTTCGCGTTCGCGAACGGAAAATTTTAAGTTCGCGACATTACTAGTTCTAAGTATGTGTAGTATTTGTAAATACATATTCCTATATATATCTGAATATATCTATACCTATATAAATAATCATAATATAAAATAGATATAAAGGTATAGATATATATTGTACCAAAATACCATATCTATAAATGAGTATTTATGAATAAATGTGAAAAACATTGAAATGTGAAATAATCATATTTTGATGTGGGGTATAGCTCACATGAGAATATGAGATTGGGTTTGAGCTTGAGTAGGGTGTAGTATATTTTCCACTTTTTTTTTGCTCTATTGACTTCTATGGGGGAAATAGGTTATCGCATGTGCGATATTCTAAGTTCAGCTTTTTTCACGTGTCGGGTTAGCATGAGCAATAACTTTTTACTTTCAACTCGTAATACCAGCGCAATCCGAAGGGCGCAAAAGTTTACTTCTAGCGCAATTAGCTCTCTAGCGAAAGTGCTAAATAGTGCTCCACTCATAATCTGATTCAATATTTTTTAAATATGGTTTATGTTATGAAATACCAATTGTAAATGGTATTTTAATACTTTACACCTAGTACCTAAGAACCCTAACATCAACAACAAACCATTATGAGAGAATGACTCGCTTTGAAATGAGAAGTTTGAGACCCAAAAATTGGAAAGACAGGGGCTCCCCTCATTTCCATCTGGGGTCTCATATCCTTTGTGCCTTATGGGGGAGAATAGGCTCTCTGAAAGTGCAAGTGATCCCTATCACTATTCTCTTTCACATCAGAGTGAGAGATAGGAGCCCAATAGTAGCACATTACTCCAGTAGAAATAACCCGGTTTCTAGTCGAGCAAGTGATCATTATTTTTAACAGCTATTCCCAGCTTTTTAAGGGGACAGAGTGAGCTGTCTGTGGCTTGTGCCATACAAATTGAGTCATCGCCTGAGCAATACATTTGCTAACACGAAAATAGTGCAAAAATGCTTCTATACCAAATTTAAATGTCTAGAATGTCCCTTTAAACAAGCAGTAAGAAAAGGGGATTTTGTTTAAAAATGTAATCACATACCACAATTAAATATTGTTACACTATAATGTTCCTGTGTAAGTCAATTGTAATTAAACTCAGTTAAAAAACAAAACTGATTCATTTGATTCTTTTCTTTTTACATCTATGATGGACGTCTGGTAAATCTATCTACACGATCTCTCATTTGTGATAGTGTTTAACCCTTACTGCATATGCTGGGAGCTGCCGCACTATGCTGGTTATGACTGTAGATGAGCAGATCTGCTGGTCTCACTACTATATCTGCGCTGAGTCATTACAAGTGTTTGTACAGTTATCTCACACCCTATTATTTATTGCCGCTCCTCCAGGTGATTCCTGCAGTGTTAAAACTTGATTGAAATGTCAGGGCTGTGAATTGACCATGGCCATTAAACTAAAACTAGGTTGTTATAACAAAGGACACATTTTTAGTGGCGATCTTCTGGCAGACTGCAAATCTCACAAAGTGCAGAGACAACAAATAAATCTTTATTTAACTTTTCAAACAATAAGGGATTGTGTGACACTGCAGCTCTGAGATCTCACATTGTATCATGGGATTAGTTTAAAGGGACATGAAACCCAAATTTTTTCTTTCATGAATCAGATAGAGAATACAATTTTAAACAACATTCCAAATTACTTCTAGTATCTAATTTGCTTCATTCTATAGGTATCATTTGTTGAAGAAATATCAATGCACATGAACGAGCCAATCAGACGAGACATCTATGTGCACCCACCAATCAGCAGCTGCTGAGCCTATTTAGATATTCTTTTCAACAAAGGATATCAAGGGAATGAAGTAAATTAGGTAATAGAATATAAAATGGAAAGTATTTTAAAATTGCTGCTCTTTCTAAATCATGAAATAAAAATTTGGGCTTCATGTCACTTTTAGTCTAGTATTCATCTGCAAGGAAAAAAGCATTAAATTCATTACTAAAGGGGTGATTTTAGCCAACCTGATTAGGCAAAACCATTATATTTTACGATCAAGGGCGCGATCCGATATAGATCGTAGTTTGCGTCGCAAGCGAGGGAACCCCCGTTGCCCGTAGATTCAGCTCGCAACTCGAGCTATCCAATATACCCCGCCGGCAGTTGCTAAAGTGCCGTAAGTCGGATAAACCAGCGATGTCCAGAAATCTGCATAAGTACAAATTTCTGGAGTCGCCAGTGACTTACGGCACTTTAGAAACTGCCGGCGCCTACAAAACCTAACGGCTAGATTTAGAGTTCTGCTTTAGCCGTCAAAACCAGCGTTAGAGGCTCCTAACGCTGGTTTTGGGCTACCGCTGGTATTTAGAGTCTTGTAGGTAAGGGTCTAACGCTCACGTTCCAGCCGCTACTTTTCCATACCGCAGATCCCCCTACGCCATTTGCGTATCCTATCTTTTCAATGGGATCTTTCTAGCGCCTTGGCTGAAGTGAGCGTTAGAAATCTAACGACAAAACTCCAGCCGCAGAAAAAAGTCAGGAGTTAAGAGCTTTCTGGGCTAACGCCGGTTCATAAAGCTCTTAACTACTGTGCTCTAAAGTACACTAACACCCATCAACTACCTATGTACCCCTAAACCGAGGTCCCACCACATCGCCGCCACTCTATTAAATTTTTTTAACCCCTAATCTGCCGACCGCATACCGCCGCCACCTACATTATCCCTATGCACCCCTAATCTGCTGCCCCTAACACCGCTGACCCCTATATTATATTTATTAACCCCTAATCTGCCGCCCCCAACGTCGCCTCCACCTACCTACAATTATTAACCCCTAATCTGCCGACCGGACCTCACTGCTATTATAATAACGTTATTAACCCCTAATCCGCCTCACTCCCGCCTCAATAACCCTATACTAAATAGTATTAACCCCTAATCTGCCCTCCCTAACAATGCCGACACCTAACTTCAAGTATTAACCCCTAATCTGCCGACTGGACCTCACCGCTACTCTAATAAATTTATTAACCCCTAAAGCTAAGTCTAACCTTAACACTAACACCCCCCTAAATTAAATATAATTTTTATCTAACAAAATAAATTAACTCTTATTAAATAAATTATTCCTATTTAAAGCTAAATACTTACCTGTAAAATAAACCCTAATATAGCTACAATATAAATAATAATTATATTGTAGCTATCTTAGGATTTATTTTTATTTTACAGGCAACTTTCAATTTATTTTAACTAGGTACAATAGCTATTAAATAGTTATTAACTATTTAATAGCTACCTAGCTAAAATAAAGAGAAATTTACCTGTAAAATAAAAACTAACCTAAGTTACAATTACACCTAACACTACACTATACTTAAATAAATTATTCCTATTTAAAACTAAATACTTACCTGTAAAATAAACCCTAATATAGCTACAATGTAATTAATAATTACATTGTAGCTATTTTAGGATTTATATTTATTTTACAGGTAACTTTGTATTTATTTTAGCTAGTTAGAATAGTTATTAAATAGTTATTAACTATTTAATAACTACCTAGCTAAAAGAAATACAAAATTACCTGTAAAATAAATCCTAACCTAAGTTACAATTAAACCTAACACTACACTATCATTAAATTAATTAAATAAATTAACTACAAATAACTACAATTAAATACAATTACATAAACTAACTAAAGTACAAAAAATAAAAAAAGCTAAGTTACAAAAAATAAAAAAAAATAAGTTACAAAAATTTTAAAAATATTTCAACAATTTTAAGCTAATTACACCTAATCGAAGCCCCCTAATAAAATAACAAAGCCCCCCAAAATAAAAAAATGCCCTACCCTATTCTAAATTTAAAAAGTTCAAAGCTCTTTTACCTTACCAGCCCTTAAAAGGGCCTTTTGCGGGGCATGCCCCAAAGAAAACTGCTCTTTTGCCTGTAAAGGAAAAATACAACCCCCCCCACATTAAAACCCACCACCCACATACCCCTAATCTAACCCAAACCCCCTTTAAATAAACCTAACACTACCCCCCTGAAGATCATCCTACCTTGAGTTGTCTTCAGCCAGCCGACCCACCGATGGAACCGAAGAGGAGATCCGGAGCGGCAGAAGTGATCCTCCAAGGGGCGCTGAAGAAGTCTTCCATCCGATGAAGTCATCAGCCAGGCGGCGCTGAAGAAGTCTTCCATCCGGGCAATGTCATCTTCCAAGCGGCACTGAAGAAGTCTTCCATCCGGGTGATGTCATCTTCCAAGCGGGGTCTTCAATCTTCTTCTTCAGGATCCATCTTCATTACGCCGATGCGGAACATCATTCTTCCCCGACGGACTACTGATGAATGAAGGCTCCTTTAAGGGACGTCATCCAAGATGGCGTCCCTCGAATTCCGATTGGCTGATAGGATTCTATCAGCCAATCGGAATTAAGGTAGGAAAAATCTGATTGGCTGATTGGATCAGCCAATCAGATTCAAGTTCAATCCGATTGGCTGATCCAATCAGCCAATCAGATTGAGCTCGCATTCTATTGGCTGATCGGAACAGCCAATAGAATGCGAGCTCAATCTGATTGGCTGATTGAATCAGCCAATCAGATTCAAGTTCAATCCGATTGGCTGATCCAATCAGCCAATCAGATTGAGCTCGCATTCTATTGGCTGATCGGAACAGCCAATAGAATGGAAGCTCAATCTGATTGGCTGATTGGATCAGCCAATTGGATTGAACTTGAATCTGATTGGCTGACTCCATCAGCCAATCAGAATTTTCCTTTAATTTGAAAAAGTTACCAATGGCACTACCTATGTGTGATAGACCTATTTATATCTTCAATTATGCCACTATAGTACGGCAAGATGTGGGTGCATTGTGTATGAATATGAGTATTGAAATTACAGAGAAAAGCATACACTTGGGTTGCACTCCTAGGTCAAATTACGGAATAGTTGCAAATAATAATCACTTAGTTGCTGATCCAAGATTGCAATGTGGGAATAGGAATAGACACTACATTAAAATATAACTTTTATTGGGTTTTACAATTAAAATAGGAAAAATCATTAAAACCACACTTAAGTACCGAATGTAGTATATAGAAATATAATGAGCGAATTAATGGTTCAGTTAAGCAGTTATACCTGCTTGCATGCAAGCCTATTATACCTATCTACCGTTATACCTAACTTGTAAATTACCAGTAGTAGAGATCGGTTGGCTTAACACTCTATATTAATAAGTGTTTGCGGGAATGGAGTATAGGGTAAGACCACTTTTATTTAGACAGGTAGTTAAACCGTGACTGATTGAATATTGTCATATATGAGCTTAGTAGACTAGCGTTATGATGGCACGCAATATTGTGACTCAATTGAAATACACTATATACACTATGTAATGTGCCGTGGGTAAACACTAACGTCACGTAATTTGAAATGTTTATCTAACTTTTAATCTAAGTATTCTCTATTCGTCTGAAGCTGTCCACAATAATGCAAATGTTTGCTATTAATTTGATAGTCAATAAAAGTGCTTTTTTATTGTACCCAGCCATTTAACAGTTAACTATCACAGTGACTATCCTGCTAATCCCCTCCTCATTATGACACATACACCTCAAGCGTCATTGATAGGTCAGAAGGTGTATGCACGCCTTTTGTGGGTGTGATTCTAAGCAGCCTTAAATAGCCGACTACTGAGCGGCGCGTTCACCTTTGAAAAAGCCACGCTAAGTGGCGAAACATGTTAGGGACGTTAGGGCATTGGTGAGGAGTCCTAGGAGCTCCTGTGTTTTAGATTAGCCTTAAGCTACCGAACTTTTACTGTAGTCATTAGATGGAGTAACTCTCTCCTTTATCAAGATTTATCACGAAATTACAATTTCAGTTATCTGAGTTATCCTGCATACATTTATAAGTGTGTTTGAGAGTGAATGTATGGGACCCTAGCCCAGCACGCTGAAGTGAATAATTTACATTAGAACTGAGTGTGTGAGGACGTGTTTGGCCGAGAAACGGCACGACTAATATAATTCAGTTTCAACTGAGTCCACGCCACTCACACCTGACTGATACCTTACCCACTTAAAGACCGCACGGCTGTCATTTATTTAGCTCTATTAGAGCCCATGCTACAAATAACTAACCGGCACTTCACTTGCCTTACTAAGTCTAGTAATCTATATGAGAACTAAGTGGGTGACAGGTATTGGATCTAGACATTACACGACGTATGTCCATTCAGTTTCGACTGAATTTACGCTATTCACTTCTGACTGTGACTATATTTGCTTAAGACGCCGCACGGCTAATGTCTGCTGAGCTATTTGGGGCCCACGCCACAAATAGCTGACTGGCACTTTACTTACCTCGTACTATTCACAGTAATTTGGGTTAACACTATAGGAGTGCATACCGGCTAAACAATATTGAGCTCATACAGCTCACATCTGACTGGTATTTCAATTGAGTCACAATATTGCGTGCCATCATAACGCTAGTCTACTAAGCTCATATATGACAATATTCAATCAGTCACGGTTTAACTACCTGTCTAAATAAAAGTGGTCTTACCCTATACTCCATTCCCGCAAACACTTATTAATATAGAGTGTTAAGCCAACCGATCTCTACTACTGGTAATTTACAAGTTAGGTATAACGGTAGATAGGTATAATAGGCTTGCATGCAAGCAGGTATAACTGCTTAACTGAACCATTAATTCGCTCATTATATTTCTATATACTACATTCGGTACTTAAGTGTGGTTTTAATGATTTTTCCTATTTTAATTGTAAAACCCAATAAAAGTTATATTTTAATGTAGTGTCTATTACTATTCCCACATTGCAATCTTGGATCAGCAACTAAGTGATTATTATTTGCAACTATTCCGTAATTTGACCTAGGAGTGCAACCCAAGTGTATGCTTTTCTCTGTAATTTCAATCAGAATTTTCCTACCTTAATTCCGATTGGCTGATAGAATCCCATCTTGGATGACGTCCCTTAAAGGAGCCTTCATTCGTTAGTAGTCTGTCGGGGAAGAAGGATGTTCCGCGTCGGCGGAATGAAGATGGATCCTGAAGAAGAAGATTGGAGACCCCGCTTGGAAGATGACATCGCCCGGATGGAAGACTTCTTCAGCGCCGCTTGGAAGATGACATCGCCCGGATGGAAGACTTCTTCAGTGCCACCTGGATGATGACTTCATCGGATGGAAGACTTCTTCAGCGCCCCTTGGAGGATCACTTCTGCCGCTCCGGATCTCCTCTTCGGTTCCATCGGTGGGTCGGCTGGCTGAAGACAACTCAAGGTAGGATGATCTTCAGGGGGGTAGTGTTAGGTTTATTTAAGGGGGGTTTGGGTTAGATTAGGGGTATGTGGGTGGTGGGTTTTAATGTTGGGGGGGTTGCATTTTTCTTTTACAGGCAAAAAAACAGTTTTCTTTGGGGCATGCCCCGCAAAAGGCCATTTTAAGGGCTGGTAAGGTAAAAGAGCTTTGAACTTTTTTAATTTAGAATATTGTAGGGCATTTTTTTATTTTGGGGGGCTTTTTTATTTTATTAGGGGGCTTAGATTAGGTGTAATTAGCTTAAAATTGTTGTAATATTTTTAAAATGTTTGTAACTTATTTTTTTTATTTTTTGTAACTTAGCTTTTTTTATTTTTTGTAACTTAGCTTTTTTTATTTTTTGTACTTTAGTTAGTTTATGTAATTGTAGTTATTTGTAGTTAATTTATTTAATTAATTTAATGATAGTGTAGTGTTAGGTTTAATTGTAACTTAGGTTAGGATTTATTTTACAGGTAATTTTGTATTTCTTTTAGCTAGGTAGTTATTAAATAGTTAATAACTATTTAATAACTATTCTAACTAGCTAAAATAAATACAAAGTTACCTGTAAAATAAATATAAATCCTAAAATAGCTACAATGTAATTATTAATTACATTGTAGCTATATTAGGGTTTATTTTACAGGTAAGTATTTAGTTTTAAATAGGAATAATTTATTTAAGTATAGTGTAGTGTTAGGTGTAATTGTAACTTAGGTTAGTTTTTATTTTACAGGTAAATTTCTATTTTAGCTAGGTAGCTATTAAATAGTTAATAACTAATAGCTATTGTACCTAGTTAAAATAAATTGAAAGTTGCCTGTAAAATAAAAATAAATCCTAAGATAGCTACAATATAATTATTATTTATATTGTAGCTATATTAGGGTTTATTTTACAGGTAAGTATTTAGCTTTAAATAGGAATAATTTATTTAATAAGAGTTAATTTATTTCGTTAGATTTAAATTATATTTAACTTAGGGGGGTGTTAGTGTTAGGGTTAGACTTAGCTTTAGGGGTTAATAACTTTATTATAGTAGCGGTGAGGTCCGGTCGGCAGATTAGGGGTTAATACTTGAAGTTAGGTGTCGGTGATGTTAGGGAGGGCAGATTAGGGGTTAATACTATTTATTATAGGGTTATTGAGGCGGGAGTGAGGCGGATTAGGGGTTAATAACTTTATTATAGTAGCGGTGAGGTCCGGTTGGCAGATTAGGGGTTAATAAGTGTAGGTAGGTGGAGGCGACGTTGGGGGCGGCAGATTAGGGGTTAATAAATATAATATAGGGGTCAACGGTGTTAGGGGCAGCAGATTAGGGGTACATAGGTATAATGTAGGTTGCGGCGTTGTACGGAGCGGCAGATTAGGGGTTAAAAAAATATGCAGGGGTCAGCGATAGCGGGGGCGGCAGATTAGGGGTTAATAAGTGTAAGGTTAGGGGTGTTTAGACTCGGGGTTCATGTTAGGGTGTTAGGTGCAGACTTAGGAAGTGTTTCCCCATAGGAAACAATGGGGCTGCGTTAGGAGCTGAACGCTGCTTTTTTGCAGGTGTTAGGTTTTTTTTCTATGGGGGAATCGTGCACGAGCACGTTTTTGAAGCTGGCCGCGTCCGTAAGCACCGCTGGTATTGAGAGTTGCAGTGGCGGTAAATATGCTCTACGCTCTAGACATGTGCGGTTCGTTTCGGATTAATTCGGAAATTCGGGAAATTCGGTAAATTCGGAGATTCGGATCGATTCGGATTTCCGAATTAAAATACTTCCGAATCTACCGAATGAATCCGAAATAGCTACCGTATCTCCGAATAAATCCGAATTAGCTCGTTAAGATTCGGCATTTCCCCATAGGAAACAATGGGAGTTTCGGCTGAAAAAAAACCTAACACCGCAGCCCCATTGTTTCCTATGGGGAAACACTAAGTCTGCACCTAACACCCTAACATGTACCCCGAGTCTCTAAACACCCCTAATCTAACACTTATTAACCCCTAATCTGCCGCCCCCGCTATCGCTGACACCTACATTATTTTATTAACCCCTAATCTGCCGACCGAATATCGCCGCCACCTACATTATAGCTATTAACCCCTAATCTGCTGTCCCTAACACCGCCGACCCCTACATTATAGTTATTAACCCCTAATCTGCCTCCCCCAACGTCGCCGCAATCTAACTACAAGTATTAACCCCTAATCTGCCGACCCGATATCGCCGCCGCCTACATTATAGCTATTAACCCCTAATCTGCTGTCCCTAACACCGCCGACCCCTACATTATAGTTATTAACCCCTAATCTGCCTCCCCCCAACGTCGCCGCAATCTAACTATAAGTATTAACCCCTAATCTGCCGACCCGATATCGCCGCCGCCTACATTATAGCTATTAACCCCTAATCTGCTGTCCCTAACACCGCCGACCCCTACATTATAGTTATTAACCCCTAATCTGCCTCCCCCAACGTCGCCGCAATCTAACTACAAGTATTAACCCCTAATCTGCCGACCGCAAATCGCCGCCACTATAATAAATGTATTAACCCCTAAACCGCCGCACTCCCGCCTCGCAAACACTATAATACATTTTATTAACCCCTAATCTGCCCTCCCTAACATCGCCGCCACCTACCTACAATTATTAACCCCTAATCTCCCGCCCCCATCGTCGCCGCTACTATAATAAGGTTATTAACCCCTAAACCTAAGTCTAACCCTAACCCTAACACCCCCTAACTTAAATATAATTTAAATAAAACGAAATAAGTTTACTATAGTTAAATAAATGAATCCTATTTAAAACTAAAGACTTACCTGTAAAATAAACCCTAAGATAGCTGCAATATAACTAATAGTTACATTGTAGCTATCTTAGCATTTATATTTATTTTACAGGCAACTTTGTATTTATTTTAACTAGGTACAATAGTTATTAAATAGTTAATAACTATTTAATAACTACCTAGCTAAAATAAATACAAATTTACCTGTAAAATAAATCCTAACCTAAGTTACACTAACACCTAACACTACACTATCATTAAATTAACTAAATAAATGAATCATATTTAAAACAAAATACTTACCTGTAAAATAAACCCTAATATAGCTGCAATATAACTAATAGTTACATTGTAGCTATTTTAGCATTTATATTTATTTTACAGGCAACTTTGTATTTATTTTAACTAGGTACAAAAGCTATTAAATAGTTATTGACTAATTAATAGCTACCTAGTTAAAATAATTACAAAATTACCTGTAAAATAAATCCTAACCTAAGTTACAATTAAACCTAATTAACTACAAGTACCTACAATTATCTACAATTAAATAAACTAAAGTACAAAACCCCCCCACTAAATTACAAAAACAAACAAACACTAAATTACAAAAAATAAAAAAATATTACAAGAATTTTAAACTAATTACACCTAATCTAAGCCCCCTAATAAAATAACAAAGCCCCCCAAAATAAAAAAAATGCCCTACCCTATACTAAATTACAAAAGTTAACAGCTCTATTACCTTACCAGCCCTGAACAGGGCCCTTTGCGGGGCATGCCCCAAAGAAAACAGCTCTTTTGCCTGTAAAAAAAAAACACAATCCCCCCCCTACATTACAACCCACCACCCACATACCCCTACTCTAACCCAAACCCCCCTTAAATAAACCTAACACTACCCCCCTGAAGATCTCCCTACCTTGAGTCGTGTTCACCCAGCCGGGCCGAAGTCTTCATCCGATGGGGCAGAAGAGGACATCCAGACCGGCAGAAGTCTTCATCCAAGTGGGGCAAGAAGAGGTCTTCCATCCATCATACAAGTACCAAAATACAAACAAACACTAAATTACAAAAAATAATAAAATATTACAATAATTTTAAACTAATTACACCTAATCTAAGCCCCCTACTAGCTATTAATATAGCTTCAATATAACTAATAGTTACATTGTAGCTATTTTAGGATTTATATGTATTTTACAGGCAACTTTGTATTTAATAACTAATAACTACCTAGCTAAAATAAATACAAATTTACCTGTAAAATAAACCCTAACCTAAGTTACAATTACACCTAACACTACACTGTCATTAAATTAACTAAATAAATTAATCCTATATAAAACTAAATACTTACCTGTAAAATAAACTCTAATATAGCTACAATATAACTAATAGTTACATTGTAGCTATTTTAGCATTTATATTTATTTTACAGGCAACTTTGTATTTATTTTAACTAGGTACAAAAGCTATTAAATAGTTATTGACTAATTAATAGCTACCTAGTTAAAATAATTACAAAATTACCTGTAAAATAAATCCTAACCTAAGTTACTATTAAACCTAACTCTACACTATCATTAAATAAATTAACTACAAGTACCTACAATTAAATACAATGAAATAAACTAAACTAAAGTACAAAAAAAACAAACACTAAATTACAAAAAATAAAAAAAATTACAAGAATTTTAAACTAATTACACCTAATCTAAGCCCCCTAATAAAATAACAAAGCCCCCCAAAATAAAAAAATGCCCTACCCTATACTAAATTACAAAAGTAATCAGCTCTATTACCTTACCAGCCCTGAACAGGGCCTTTTGCGGGGGCATGCCCCATAGAAAACAGCTCTTTTGCCTGTAAAAAAAAACACAATACCCCCCCCCACATTACAACCCACCACCCACATACCCCTACTCTAACCCAAACCCCCCTTAAATAAACCTAACACTACCCCCCTGAAGATCTCTCTACCGTGTCTTCACCCAGCGGGCCGAAGTCTTCATCCGATCGGGCAGAAGAGGACATCCAGACCGGCAGAAGTCTTCATCCAAGCGGGGCAAGAAGAGGTCTTCCATCCATCAGAAGTCTTGATCCAGGCGGCATCTTCTCTGTTCATCCATCCGGAGCGGAGCGGCAGCATCCTGAAGACATCCCACGCAGAGCATCCTCTTCTTTCTTGATCCGATGACTAGGTGACTGTACCTTTAAGTGACGTCATCCAAGATGGCGTCCCTTGAATTCCGATTGGCTGATAGGATTCTATCAGCCAATCGGAATTAAGGTAGGAAAAATCTGATTGGCTGATTTAATCAGCCAATCAGATTCAAGTTCAATCCGATTGGCTGATGGAATCAGCCAATCAGATTGACCTCGCATTCTATTGGCTGTTCCGATCAGCCAATAGAATGCGAGCTCAATCTGATTGGCTGATTGGATCAGCCAATCGGATTGAACTTGAATCTGATTGGCTGATTGAATCAGCCAATCAGATTTTTCATACCTTAATTCCGATTGGCTGATAGAATCCTATCAGCCAATCGGAATTCAAGGGACGCCATCTTGGATGACGTCACTTAAAGGTACAGTCACCTAGTCGTCGGATCAAGAAAGAAGAGGATGCTCTGCGTGGGATGTCTTCAGGATGCTGCCGCTCCGCTCCGGATGGATGAACAGAGAAGATGCCGCCTGGATCAAGACTTCTGATGGATGGAAGACCTCTTCTTGCCCCGCTTGGATGAAGACTTCTGCCGGTCTGGATGTCCTCTTCTGCCCGATCGGATGAAGACTTCGGCCCGCTGGGTGAAGACACGGTAGAGAGATCTTCAGGGGGGTAGTGTTAGGTTTATTTAAGGGGGGTTTGGGTTAGAGTAGGGGTATGTGGGTGGTGGGTTGTAATGTGGGGGGGGGGTATTGTGTTTTTTTTTACAGGCAAAAGAGCTGTTTTCTATGGGGCATGCCCCGCAAAAGGCCCTGTTCAGGGCTGGTAAGGTAATAGAGCTGATTACTTTTGTAATTTAGTATAGGGTAGGGCATTTTTTTATTTTGGGGGGCTTTGTTATTTTATTAGGGGGCTTAGATTAGGTGTAATTAGTTTAAAATTCTTGTAATTTTTTTTATTTTTTGTAATTTAGTGTTTGTTTTTTTTGTACTTTAGTTTAGTTTATTTCATTGTATTTAATTGTAGGTACTTGTAGTTAATTTATTTAATGATAGTGTAGAGTTAGGTTTAATAGTAACTTAGGTTAGGATTTATTTTACAGGTAATTTTGTAATTATTTTAACTAGGTAGCTATTAATTAGTCAATAACTATTTAATAGCTTTTGTACCTAGTTAAAATAAATACAAAGTTGCCTGTAAAATAAATATAAATGCTAAAATAGCTACAATGTAACTATTAGTTATATTGTAGCTATATTAGAGTTTATTTTACAGGTAAGTATTTAGTTTTATATAGGATTAATTTATTTAGTTAATTTAATGACAGTGTAGTGTTAGGTGTAATTGTAACTTAGGTTAGGGTTTATTTTACAGGTAAATTTGTATTTATTTTAGCTAGGTAGTTATTAACTATTTAATAGCTATTGTACCTAGTTAAAATAAATACAAAGTTGCCTGTAAAATAAATATAAATCCTAAAATAGCTACAATGTAACTATTAGTTATATTGTAGCTATATTAATAGCTAGTAGGGGGCTTAGATTAGGTGTAATTAGTTTAAAATTATTGCAATATTTTATTATTTTTGCTAATTTAGTGTTTGTTTGTTTTTTTGTACTTTTCTGATGGATGGAAGATCTCTTCTTGCCCCGCTTGGATGAAGACTTCTGCCAGTCTGGATGTCCTCTTCTGCCCCATCGGATGAAGACTTCGGCCCGGCTGGGTGAACACGACTCAAGGTAGGGAGATCTTCAGGGGGGTAGTGTTAGGTTTATTTAAGGGGGGTTTGGGTTAGAGTAGGGGTATGTGGGTGGTGGGTTGTAATGTGGGGGGGGGGGGTTGTGTTTTTTTTTACAGGCAAAAGAGCTGTTTTCTTTGGGGCATGCCCCGCAAAAGGCCCTGTTCAGGGCTGGTAAGGTAATAGAGCTGTTAACTTTTGTAATTTAGTATAGGGTAGGGCATTTTTTTTATTTTGGGTTGCTTTGTTATTTTATTAGGGGGCTTAGATTAGGTGTAATTAGTTTAAAATTCTTGTAATATTTTTTTATTTTTTGTAATTTAGTGGGGGGGGGTTGTACTTTAGTTTAGTTTTTTAATTGTATTTAATTGTAGGTACTTGTAGTTAATTTATTTAATGATAGTGTAGTGTTAGGTTTAATTGTAACTTAGGTTAGGATTTATTTTACAGGTAATTTTGTAATTATTTTAACTAGGTAGCTATTAAACAGTAAATATCTATTTAATAGCTATTGTACCTAGTTAAAATAAATACAAAGTTGCCTGTACAATAAATATAAATGCTAAAATAGCTACAATGTAACTATTAGTTATATTGCAGCTATATTAGGGTTTATTTTACAGGTAAGTCTTTAGTTTTATATAGGATTCATTTATTTAGTTAATTTAATGATAGTGTAGTGTTAGGTGTAATTGTAACTTAGGTTATGATTTATTTTACAGGTAAATTTGTATTTATTTTAGCTAGGTAGTTATTAAATAGTTATTAACTATTTAATAGCTATTGTACCTAGTTAAAATAAATACAAAGTTGCCTGTAAAATAAATATAAATCCTAAAATAGCTACAATGTAACTATTAGTTATATTGAAGCTATATTAATAGCTAGTAGGGGGCTTAGATTAGGTGTAATTAGTTTAAAATTATTGTAATATTTTATTATTTTTTGTAATTTAGTGTTTGTTTGTATTTTGGTACTTGTATGATGGATGGAAGACCTCTTCTTGCCCCGCTTGGATGAAGACTTCTGCCGGTCTGGATGTCCTCTTCTGCCCCATCGGATGAAGACTTCGGCCCGGCTGGGTGAACATGACTCAAGGTAGGGAGATCTTCAGGGGGGTAGTGTTAGGTTTATTTAAGGGGGGTTTGGGTTAGAGTAGGGGTATGTGGGTGGTGGGTTGTAATGTGGGGGGGGGATTGTGTTTTTTTTTTTACAGGCAAAAGAGCTGTTTTCTTTGGGGCATGCCCCGCAAAGGGCCCTGTTCAGGGCTGGTAAGGTAATATAGCTGTTAACTTTTGTAATTTAGTATAGGGTAGGGCATTTTTTTTATTTTGGGGGGCTTTGTTATTTTATTAGGGGGCTTAGATTAGGTGTAATTAGTTTAAAA
The DNA here is from genome assembly GCF_027579735.1 of Bombina bombina. Classification (NCBI taxonomy): domain Eukaryota; kingdom Metazoa; phylum Chordata; class Amphibia; order Anura; family Bombinatoridae; genus Bombina; species Bombina bombina. The sequence goes on along the minus strand of NC_069502.1, from coordinate 1,208,428,029 downwards.
TTCTTGTAATTTTTTTTATTTTTTGTAATTTAGTGTTTGTTTTTTTTTGTAATTTAGTGGGGGGGTTTTGTACTTTAGTTTATTTAATTGTAGATAATTGTAGGTACTTGTAGTTAATTAGGTTTAATTGTAACTTAGGTTAGGATTTATTTTACAGGTAATTTTGTAATTATTTTAACTAGGTAGCTATTAATTAGTCAATAACTATTTAATAGCTTTTGTACCTAGTTAAAATAAATACAAAGTTGCCTGTAAAATAAATATAAATGCTAAAATAGCTACAATGTAACTATTAGTTATATTGCAGCTATATTAGGGTTTATTTTACAGGTAAGTATTTTGTTTTAAATATGATTCATTTATTTAGTTAATTTAATGATAGTGTAGTGTTAGGTGTTAGTGTAACTTAGGTTAGGATTTATTTTACAGGTAAATTTGTATTTATTTTAGCTAGGTAGTTATTAAATAGTTATTAACTATTTAATAACTATTGTACCTAGTTAAAATAAATACAAAGTTGCCTGTAAAATAAATATAAATGCTAAGATAGCTACAATGTAACTATTAGTTATATTGCAGCTATCTTAGGGTTTATTTTACAGGTAAGTCTTTAGTTTTAAATAGGATTCATTTATTTAACTATAGTAAACTTATTTCGTTTTATTTAAATTATATTTAAGTTAGGGGGTGTTAGGGTTAGGGTTAGACTTAGGTTTAGGGGTTAATAACCTTATTATAGTAGCGGCGACGATGGGGGCGGGAGATTAGGGGTTAATAATTGTAGGTAGGTGGCGGCGATGTTAGGGAGGGCAGATTAGGGGTTAATAAAATTTATTATAGTGTTTGCGAGGCGGGAGTGCGGCGGTTTAGGGGTTAATACATTTATTATAGTGGCGGCGATTTGCGGTCGGCAGATTAGGGGTTAATACTTGTAGTTAGATTGCGGCGACGTTGGGGGGAGGCAGATTAGGGGTTAATAACTATAATGTAGGGGTCGGCGGTGTTAGGGACAGCAGATTAGGGGTTAATAGCTATAATGTAGGCGGCGGCGATATTCGGGTCGGCAGATTAGGGGTTAATACTTGTAGTTAGATTGCGGCGACGTTGGGGGAGGCAGATTAGGGGTTAATAACTATAATGTAGGGGTCGGCGGTGTTAGGGACAGCAGATTAGGGGTTAATAGCTATAATGTAGGCGGCGGCGATATCGGGTCGGCAGATTAGGGGTTAATACTTGTAGTTAGATTGCGGCGACGTTGGGGGGAGGCAGATTAGGGGTTAATAACTATAATGTAGGGGTCGGCGGTGTTAGGGACAGCAGATTAGGGGTTAATAGCTATAATGTAGGCGGCGGCGATATCGGGTCGGCAGATTAGGGGTTAATACTTATAGTTAGATTGCGGCGACGTTGGGGGAGGCAGATTAGGGGTTAATAACTATAATGTAGGGGTCGGCGGTGTTAGGGACAGCAGATTAGGGGTTAATAGCTATAATGTAGGCGGCGGCGATATCCGATCGGCAGATTAGGGGTTAAATAATGTTATTATAGGGTTTGCGATGTGGGGGGGCCTCGGTTTAGTGGTTCATAGGTAGTTTATGGGTGTTAGTGACTTAGTGTACTAAATGGGTGTTAGTGTAGTAAAAACATACCGAATTTCGGAACGGAATAGAACCGAATTCAGCCGAATCCGAATAAATCCGAAACGAATTTATTCGGATCCGAATAAATCCGAAACGAATTTATTCAAATTTTGCCGAATCAGATTCGATCCGAAACGAAATTCTAAAAGTCCGAATCGATCCGAACCGAAAACGAACCGAATTTTTTAGCGGTGCACATGTCTACTACGCTCCCTTTTTGGAGCCTAACGCAGCCCTTCTGTGAACTCTAAATACCAGCGGTATTTAAAAGGTGCGGGGGAAAAAAAGCCAGTGTTAGATACGCGGGTCGTTACCGTCAAAACTCTAAATCTAGCCGTAAATTATTAAATCTCCTGTACTGTCTAACACGCCTCCCAAACATAGCCCGACACGTCTAACCCTCTATCCGTTATCCCTCCTCACTCTCCTAATAATAAAAAATGTATTAAGCCTTAAACCACCGCTCCCGGACCCCGCCGCACCTAATAAAGTTATTAATCCCTAAACCGCCGCTCCCGGACCCCGCCGCCACCTAACTACCCCCTAATGTGAGCCCCTTACACCGCCGCCAGCTACATTAACTACCCCCTAATGTGAGCTCCTACCCCGCCGCCAGCTACATTAACTACCCCCTAATGTGAGCTCCTACCCCGCCGCCAGCTACATTAACTACCCCCTAATGTGAGCCCCTACCCCGCCGCCAGCTATATTCAAATTATTAACCCCTAATTTAATCCCCCAACACCGCCGCAAGCTATATTAAATTAATTAACCCCTAATCTAATCCCCCTACCCCGCCGCCAGTTATATTAAATGTATTAACCCCTTATCTAATCCCCCTACCCCGCCGCCAGCTATATTAAATGTATTAACCCCTAATTTAATCCCCCTACACCGCCGCCAGCTATATTAAATACATTAATTCCTAATCTAATCCCCCTAAAGTAATCACCTCTATTACCAGCCCATAAAAGGGCTTTTTGCGTGACATTGCCCCAAAGTAACAGCTCTATTGCCAGCCCTTAAAAGGGCTTTTTGCGGGGCATTTCCCCAAAGAAATCAGCTTTTTTACCAGCCCTTAAAAGGGCTTTCTGCGGGGCATAGTCACAAAGAAATCAGCTCTTTTGCATCTAATCTAAATCCCCCTACACCGCCGCCACCTATAATAAATGTATTAACCCCTAATCTAATCCCCCTACAACCGCCGCCACCTATATTAAATAGATTAACCCCTAATTTAATCCCCCCACACCGCCGCAAGCTATATTAAATTAATTAACCCCTAATCTAATCCCCCTACCCCGCCGCCAGTTATATTAAATGTATTAACCCCTAATCTAATCCCCCTACCCCGCCGCCAGCTATATTAAATGTATTAACCCCTAATTTAATCCCCCTACACCGCCGCCAGCTATATTAAATACATTAATTCCTAATCTAATCCCCCTACACCGCCACCAGCTATATTAACTATATTAACCCTAATTATATTAGGGTTAATATAGTTATTATATTAACTATATTAACCCTAATTATATTCGGGTTAATATAGTTAATATCATTTATTATATTATATATATATATTAAGTATAATAACCCTATCTAACTCTAACATCCCTAACTAAATTCTTATTAAAATAAATCTAATTAATATTAATATTATTAATTAAAATATTCCTATTTAAATCTAAATACTTACCTATAAAATAAACCCTAAGATAGCTACAATGTAATTAATAATTACATTGTAGATATTTTAGGGTTTATATTTATTTTACAGTTAACTTGGTATTTATTTTAACTAGGTACAATAGCTATTAAATAGTTAATAACTATTTAATAGCTACCTATTTAAAATAATTACCAATTTACCTATAAAATAAATCCTAACCTAAGTTACAAATACACCTACACTATCAATAAATTAAATAAACTACACATATCTAAACTAAAATACAATTAAATCAACTAAACTAAATTACAAAAAAACAAACACTAAATTACAAAAAATAAAAAAAGATTACAAGATTTTTAAGCTAATTACTCCTATTCTAAGCCCCCTAATAAAATAATAAAGCCCCCCAAAATAAAAAAAAATCCCTACCCTATTCTAAATTAAAAAAAGTTAACAGCTCAAATCAGCCAATAGGAATTCAAGGGATGCCATTTTTAATCGCGTACCTTGAATTCCTATTCAGTGTATGGTGGCGATCGTATGAAGAGGATCCTCCAGGCTCCATGGCTCCGGTCTTCAGTTCCAGCTTCGCCCATCTTCAGTTCCTGCATCACCGGTCTTCAGTTCCAGAGAGGACGGTCTTCAGCTCTGCGTTCATCGGTCTTCAACTCCTCCGCTCCACGCCAGCTGGTTCCTGGAAGAAGAAGAGGTCGCCGCCTGGAAGAAGACTTCTCTGCCTGGAACAGGACCTTCTCCGCCGGTCTTCAGGACAGGTAAGGACCACTTGGGGGTTAGACTTAGGTTTTTTTAAGGGGAGATAGGGTGGGTTTTAGAGTAAGGGTGTGTGGGTGGTGGGTTGTAATGGGGGGGTTGTTTTTTTTAACAGGTAAAAGAGCTGATTACTTTGGGGCAATGCCCCACAAAAGGCCCTTTTAAGGGCTGGTAATAGAGCTGTTAATTTAGCTGATTACTTATAATTTACTGATTACTGATAATTTAGTTTAGGGTAGGGATGTTTTTTTATTTTGGGGGGCTTTGTTATTTTATTAGGTGTAATTAGCTTAAAATTCTTGTAATCTTTTTTTGTAGTTTATTTAATTAATTTATTGATAGTGTAGGTGTATTTGTAACTTAGGTTAGGATTTATTTTACAGGTAATTTGGTAATTATTTTAACTAGGTAGCTATTAAATAGTTATTAACTATTTAATAGCTATTCTACCTAGTTAAAATAAATATCAAGTTACCTGAAAAATAAATATAAACCCTAAAATAGCTACAATGTAATTATTAATTATATTGTAGCTATCTTAGGGTTTATTTTATAGGTAAGTATTTAGATTTAAATAGGAATAATTTAGTTAATAATATTAATATTATTTAGAATTATTTTAATAATAATTACGTTAGGGGGTGTTAGGGTTAGACTTAGGTTTAGTGGTTAATAATTTTAATATAGGTGGCGGTGTAGGGGGATTAGATTAGGGGTTAATAATTTTAATATAGGTGGCAGCGGTGTAGGGGGATCATATTAGGGGGTAATATTTTTACAATAGGTGGCGGCGGTGTAGGGGGATCATATTAGGGGTGATATTTTTAAAATAGGTGGCGGCAGTGTAGGGGGATTAGATTAGGGGTTAATAATTTTAAAATAGGTGGCGGCGGTGTAGGGGGGATCATATTAGGGGGTAATATAGTTAATGTAGCTGGCGGCGGGGTAGGGGGCTCACATTAGGGGGTAATCATTTTAATGTAGCTGGCAGCGGTGTAGGGGCTCACATTAGGCAGTAATCATTTTAATGTAGCTGACGGCGGGGTAGGGGGCTCACATTAGGGGGTAATCATTTTAATGTAGCTGGCAGCGGTGTAGAGGGATCACATTAGAGGGTAATCATTTTAATGTAGCTGGCGGCGGTGTAGGGGAATCACATTAGGGGGTAATCATTTTAATGTAGCTAGGTGGCAGCAGTGTAGGGGGATCAGATTAGGGGGTTAGAAATTGGGAGGAGTGTTAGACAGTAACTGGAGATTTAATATTTTAGTCAATTTTTTAGGCGGCGGCAGTTTCTAAAGTGCCGTAAGTCACTGGCGACTCCAGAAATTTTTACTTACGCAGATTTATGGAAATCACTATTTTGTCAGACTTACTGCACTTTAGCAACTGCCGGCACAGTATATGTGATAGCTCGCTGTGCGAGCTGAAACTACGGGCGGCGCAGGTTTCCACGCTTGTGCCAAAACCTGCACCGTATATCGGATCGTGCCCCAAGCTTCTATTAAAGAGACAGTAAATACCTTGTAAGTACAAATCATTTCTGTTGTGTTGCTGTAGAATAACCAAGGGCAGAACTAACTGGTTCAGCAGGTGCAGTTGCCCCAGGGCCCAAGTACTTGGAGGGTCCATAGCAGCCAGTCTATACTGTGTGCCAATGTGTACATCCCTAGTGCAGGGGAGCCTTTTATTAGTGCAGGTTACAGGCCCATCTATCTGTCCATTATTATACAGAGTAGCATGTGTATTTTTATTATTTATTATTATTATTATTATTATTATTATTATACAGAACAGCATGTATATTATTATTATTATTATTATTATTATTATTTTTATTATTATACAGAGCAGCATGTATATTATTATTATTATTATTATTATTATACAGAGCAGCATGTATATTATTATTATTATTACTATTATTATACAGAGCAGCATGTATATTATTATTATTATTATTATTATTATTATTATTATTATTATTATAATACAGGACAGCATGTATATTTTTATTATTATTATTATTATTATTATTAATATTATTATACAGAGCAGCATGTACCTTATTATTTTTATTTAAATAATAATAATAATAATAATAATAATAATAAAAATAATAATATACATACTGCTCTGTATAATAATAATAATAATAATAATAATAATAATAATAATAATAATAATATTATATAATTATTATTATTCAGAGCAGCGTGTATATTATTATTATTATTATTATTATTATTATTATTCAGAGCAGCATGTATATTATTATGTATTATTATTATTGTTATTATTCAGTGCAGAATGTATATTATTATTATTATTATTATTATTATTATTATTATATAGAGCAGCATGTATATTGTTATTATTATTATTATTATTATTATTATTCAGAGCAGCATGTATATTATTATTTATTATTATTATTATTATTATTATTATTATTATTATTCAGAGCAGCATGTATATTATTATTATTATTATTATTATTATTATACAGAGCAGAATGTACATTATTATTATTATTATTATTATTATTATTATTATTATTATTATTATACAGGACAGCATAGCATGTATATTTTTTTTTATTATTATTATTATTATTATTAATAATATTATTATACAGAGCAGCATGTATCTTATTATTTTTATTTAAATAATAATAATAATAATAATAATATACATGCTGCTCTGTATAATAATAATAATAATATATAATTATTATTATTATTCAGAACAGCATGTATATTATTATTATTATACAGAGCAGCATGTATATTGTTATTATTATTATTATTATTATTATTATTATTATTATTATTGTTATTATTCAGAGCAGCATGTATATTATTATTATTATTATTATTATTATTATTATTATTATTATTATTATTATACTGAGCAGCATGTATATTGTTATTATTATTATTATTATTCAGAGCGGCATGTATATTATTTATTATTATTATTATTATTATTATTATTCAGAGCAGCATGTATATTATTATTTCTTCTTCTTCTTCTTCTTCTTCTTCTTCTTCTTCTTCTTCTTCTTCTTCTTCTTCTTCTTATTATTATTATTATTATTATTATTATTATTATTATTATTGTTATTATTCAGAGCAGCATGCATATTATTATTATTATTATTATTATTATTATTATATAGAGCAGCATGTATATTATTATTATTATTATTATTATTATTATTATACAGAGCAGCATGTATATTGTTATTATTATTAATATTATTATTATTATTGTTATTATTATTATTATTAAGAGCAGCATGTATATTATTATTTATTATTATTATTGTTATTATTCAGAGCAGCATGTATATTATTATTATTATTATTATTATTATACAGAGCAGCATGTATATTTGTATTATTATTATTAGTAGTATTATTATTATTATACAGAGCAGCATGTATATTTTTATTATTATAAATTTTTTAAGATAATTTTTATTGAAGGTTTGAAAGCAAGCATACACATACTATGGATCAATATAATACAGTAGTAATAGTGGGGTACAGACATCGTGGGCGAGATCCGATATCGATCGCAGTTTGCGGCGCAAGCGAGGGAACCAGCGTCGCCCGCAGTTTCAGCTTGCAACTCGAGCCATCCCATATAGGTCGCCGTCAGATGCTAACGTGCCGTAAGTCTCACAATCCAGCGATGTCCAGAAATCTGCGTAAGTACAAATTTCTGGCGTCGCCAGGGACTTGCGGCACGTTAGAAACTGCTGGCGCCTATAAAACCTGACTAAAGTTTAAAACACCCGCACTGTCTAACACGCCTCCCTAACATAGCCCGCACTGTCTAACACGCCTCCCTAACATAGCCCGCACTGTCTAACACGCCTCCCTAACATAGCCCGCACTGTCTAACCCTCTATCCGCTATCCCCCCTCACTAGCCTAACAATAAAAAAGCTATTAACCCCTAAACCGCCGCTCCTTTACCCCGCCGCAACCTAATAAAGTTATTAACCCCTAAACCGCCGCTCCCGTACCCCGCCGCCAGCTATATTATATCTATAACCCCCTAAAGTGAGCCCCTAACACCGCCGCCATCTATATTAAAATTATTAACCCCTAATGTAAGCCCCTTACACCGCCGCCATCTCTATTAAAATGATTAACCCCTAATTTAATCTACCTACCCCGCCGCCAGCTATATTATCTATATTAACCCTAAGTATATTATAGTTAATATAGGTATTACATTATATATATTAACTATATTAACCCTAATTATATTAGGGTTAATATAGTTAATATAGTTACTATAGTATTTATATTAACTATATTAACTCTATCTAACCCTAACTAAATTTATATTAAATTAATCTAATTCATTTATAAACTAAAATATTCCTATTTAAATCTAAATACTTACCTATAAAATAAACCCTAAGATAGCTACAATATAATTAATAATTACATTGTAGCTATGTTAGGGTTAATATTTATTTTACAGGTAAATTGTTAATTATTTTAACTAGGTATAATAGATATTAAATAGTTATTAACTATTTAATATCTACCTAGTTAAAATAATTACCCAATTACCTGTAAAATAAATCCTAACCTAAGTTACAAATACACCTACACTATCAATAAATTTAATAAACTACAAACATCTATCTAAAAATACAATTAAATTAACTAAACTAAATTACAAAAAAAAACAAACACTAAATTACAAAAAATAAAAAAAAGATTACAAGATATTTAAGCTAATTACACCTATTCTAAGCCCCCTAATAAAATAATAAACCCCCAAAATAAAAAAAATTCCCTGCCCTATTCTAAATTCAACAAATTTCAAAGCTCTTTACCTTACCAGCCCTTAAAAGGGCCTTTTGTGGGGCATGCCCCAAAGAATTCAGCTCTTTTGCATACAACAAATACAATACCCCCCCCCCCCCATTACAACCCACCACCCACATACCCCTATTCTAAACCCACCCAAACCCCCCTTAAAAAAGCCTAACACTACCCCCCTGAAGATCTCCCTACCTTGTCTTCACCACACTGGGCCGAACTCCTGATCCGATCCGGGCGATGTCTTCCTCCAAGCGGCAAAGAAGAATTCTTCCTCCGGCGATGTCATCCTCCAAGCGGCAAAGAAGAATTATTCCTCCGGCGACGTCTTCCTCCAAGCGGCAGCAAAGTCTTCATTCTTCCGGCGGCATCTTCAATCTTCTTTCTTCGCTCCGCCGCCGCGGAGCATCCATCCCGGCCGACTGCTGAACTTGGAATGAGGTACCTTTAAATGACATCATCCAAGATGGCGTCTGCCGAATTCCGATTGGCTGATAGGATTCTATCAGCCAATCGGAATTAAGTTAAAAAAATCTGATTGGCTGATTGAATCAGCCAATCAGATTCAAGTTCAATCCGATTGGCTGATCCAATCAGCCAATCAGATTGAGCTCGCATTCTATTGGCTGATCGGAACAGCCAATAGAATGCGAGCTCAATCTGATTGGCTGATTGGATCAGCCAATCGGATTGAACTTGAATCTGATTGGCTGATTCAATCAGCCAATCAGATTTTTTTAACTTAATTCCGATTGGCTGATAGAATCCTATCAGCCAATCGGAATTCGGCGGACGCCATCTTGGATGACGTCATTTAAAGGTACCTCATTCCAAGTTCAGCAGTCGGCCGGGATGGATGCTCCGCGGCGGCGGAGCGAAGAAAGAAGATTGAAGATGCCGCCGGAAGAATGAAGACTTTGCTGCCGCTTGGAGGAAGACGTCGCCGGAGGAATAATTCTTCTTTGCCGCTTGGAGGATGACATCGCCGGAGGAAGAATTCTTCTTTGCCGCTTGGAGGAAGACATCGCCCGGATTGGATCAGGAGTTCGGCCCGGTGTGGTGAAGACAAGGTAGGGAGATCTTCAGGGGGGTAGTGTTAGGCTTTTTTAAGGGGGGTTTGGGTGGGTTTAGAATAGGGGTATGTGGGTGGTGGGTTGTAATGGGGGGGGGGTATTGTATTTGTTGTATGCAAAAGAGCTGAATTCTTTGGGGCATGCCCCACAAAAGGCCCTTTTAAGGGCTGGTAAGGTAAAGAGCTTTGAAATTTGTTGAATTTAGAATAGGGCAGGGAATTTTTTTTATTTTGGGGGTTTATTATTTTATTAGGGGGCTTAGAATAGGTGTAATTAGCTTAAATATCTTGTAATCTTTTTTTTATTTTTTGTAATTTAGTGTTTGTTTTTTTTTGTAATTTAGTTTAGTTAATTTAATTGTATTTTTAGATAGATGTTTGTAGTTTATTAAATTTATTGATAGTGTAGGTGTATTTGTAACTTAGGTTAGGATTTATTTTACAGGTAATTGGGTAATTATTTTAACTAGGTAGATATTAAATAGTTAATAACTATTTAATATCTATTATACCTAGTTAAAATAATTAACAATTTACCTGTAAAATAAATATTAACCCTAACATAGCTACAATGTAATTATTAATTATATTGTAGCTATCTTAGGGTTTATTTTATAGGTAAGTATTTAGATTTAAATAGGAATATTTTAGTTTATAAATGAATTAGATTAATTTAATATAAATTTAGTTAGGGTTAGATAGAGTTAATATAGTTAATATAAATACTATAGTAACTATATTAACTATATTAACCCTAATATAATTAGGGTTAATATAGTTAATATATATAATGTAATACCTATATTAACTATAATATACTTAGGGTTAATATAGATAATATAGCTGGCGGCGGGGTAGGTAGATTAAATTAGGGGTTAATCATTTTAATAGAGATGGCGGCGGTGTAAGGGGCTTACATTAGGGGTTAATAATTTTTATATAGGTGGCGGCGGTGTAAGGGGTCAGATTAGGGGATAGATAAGGTAGATGGCGGCGGTTTTAGAGGCTCACAGTAGGGGGTTAGTTTATGTAGATGGCGGCGGGGTCCGGGAGCGGCGGTTTAGGGGGTAATAACTTTATTAGGGATTTCGGGGGGGGGGGGGATCGCGGTTGACAGGGAGATAGACATTGCGCATGCGTTAGGTGTTAGGTTTATTTTAGCAGATCGCGGTTGACAGGGAGATAGACATTGCGCATGCGTTAGGTGTTAGGTTTATTTTAGCAGATCGCGGTTGACAGGGAGATAGACATTGCGCATGCGTTAGGTGTTAGGTTTATTTTCTAGTTAGTTTAGGGAGTTACGGGGCTCCAATAGTCAGCGTAAGGCTTCTTACGGCTGCTTTTTGTGGCGAGGTGAAAATGGAGTAAGTTTTCTCCATTTTCGCCACGTAAGTCCTTACGCTGCATATTGGATACCAAACTGCGCGGGTTTGGTATACCTGCCTATGGCCCAAAAAACTGCGGGCGACGGCAGAAATATACGGGCGTAACTTCTAGGTTACGCCGTATATGTGATACCAAATCCGCGCAAATATTGGCGTCGCCGGCTTTTGCGGGCGACGATTTATATCGGATCGACCCCCGTATGACTTAACATTTTAAGTGTGTAATATATATTTCTGATAAGAAATCCATAGACAAAGTATTAAAACAGTATGCTTAATGCTCTAAATACCTCCAGAGTGACAAATAAGGTCACCTTTGAACCTTAGCAATAATTAATCAAGGTATAGGAGGTTGTTTCCAACATAGGAGACCACTTTTGGATCTCAGATGGCAAAACCTTTTTTTTTTTTTTTTATAAAGTAACGCGCTTTAGTAACAATCTAAAATGGTCTTATAATATAAATGTACAAAAACTTCTAGTCAAACACTATGAAGAACAATTAAATAAAGCTTTGGTAGCTGCCTATTCACTAGGGGAATGCAATGTTACAATGCCAACCATTCATACGGCTAGATCACGAGTTTGGCATTAGCCTTAAAAAGCAGCACTGAGAGGTCCCAACGCTGCTTTTTAACGCCCGCTTGTATTACGAGTCAGGCAGGAAAGGGTCTACCGCTCACTTTTCTTCCACGACTCGAGGCTACCTCAAATCCCCTTACGTCAATTGCGTATCCTATCTTTTTAATGGGACTTGCCTAACGCTGGTATTACGAGTCTAGGAAGAAGTGAGCGGTAGACCCTATCCTGTCCAGACTCCTACCGCATTTAAAAGTCAGTAGTTAAGAGTTTTATGGGCTAATGCCAGAACATAAAACTCTTAACTAAAGTGCTAAAAAGTACACTAACACCCATAAACTACCTATTAACCCCTAAACCGAGGCCCCCCACATCGCAAACACTATAATACATTTTTTTAACCCCTAATCTGCAGACTGGACATCGCTGCCACCTACATTATACTTATGAACCCCTAATCTGCTGGCCCTAACATCGCCGACACCTACATTATATTTATTAACCCCTAATCTGCCATCCCCAACATCGCCGCAACATAACTACACTTATTAACCCGTATTCTGCCGACCGGACATCGCCGCCACTTTAATAAATATATTAACCCCTAAACTGCCGCACCCCCGCCTTGCAAACACTAGTTATATTTTATTAACCCTTAATCTGCCTGCCCTAACATCACCGACACCTACTTACATTTATTAACCCCTAATCTGACACCCCCAACGTCGCCTCTACTATATTAAAGGTATTAACCCCTAAACCTAAGTCTAAAGCTAACCCCCCTAACTTAAATATAATTTAATTTAAACTAAATAAATTTAACAAAATTAAATAAATTATTCCTATTTAAAACTAAATACTTACCGATAAAATAAACCCTAAGCTAGCTACAATGTAACTAATAGTTACATTGTAGCTAGCTTAGGATTTATATTTATTTCACAGACAACTTTGTATTTATTTTAACTAGGTACAATAGTTATTAAATAGTTATTAACTATTTCATTACTACCTAGCTAAAATAAGTACAAAATTACCTGTAAAATAAATCCTAACCTAATTTACAATTACATCTAACACTACATTATCATTAAATAAATTACCTAAACTACCTACAATTAATTACAATTAAATTCAATAAACTAAATTACGAAAAAAAATAAGCACTAAATTACAGAAAATTAAAAAAATTAAAAGAAGTTTAAACTAATTACACCTAATCTAAGCCCCCTAATAAAATAAAAACGCCCCCCAAAATAATAAAATGCCCTACCCTATACTAAATTACAAATAGGCCTTAAAAGGGCCTTTTGTGGGGCATTGCCCCAAAGTAATCAGCTCTTTTACCTATAAAAAAAAGAATACAATACCCCCCCAACATTACAACCCACCACCCACACACCCCTACTCTAAAACCCACCCAATACCCCCTTAAAAAACATAACACTACCCCATTGAAGATCACCCTACCCTTGAGCCGTCTTCACCCAGCCGGGCACAAGTGGTCATCCGATTCGTCCAGAAGTCTTCATCCGATGGGCCAGAAGAGGACATCCAGACCGGCAGAAGTCTTCATCCTATCCGGGCAGAAGGGGACATACGGACCGAGAGAAGGCTTCATCCAAGCGGCATCTTCTATCTTCATCCATCCGACGAGGAGTGACTCCATCTTGAAGACATCCAGCACGGAGCATCCTTCCAGCACGACGACTAATGACGAATGACGGTTCCTTTAAATGACGTCATCCAAGATGGCGTCCCTTGAATTCTGATTGGCTGATAGGATTCTATCAGCCAATCGGAATTAAGGTAGGAAAAATCCTATTGGCTGATGCAATCAGCCAATCGGATTGAGCTTGCATTCTATTGGCTGATTGGAACAGCCAATAGAATGCAAGCTCAATCCTATTGACTGATTGGATTAGCTAATAGGATTGAACTTCAATCCTATTGGCTGATTGTATCAGCCAATAGGATTTTTCCTACCTTAATTCCAATTGGCTGATAGAATCCTATCAGTCAATCGGAATTCAAGGGACGCCATCTTGGATGACGTCATTTAAAGGAACCTTCATTCTTCGTTAGGACGTTGATGGAAGAGGATGCTCTGCGCCGGCTGGATTGAAGATGGACCCGCTCCGCTCTGGATGGATGAAGATAGAAGATGCCGCCTGGATGAAGACTTCTGCTGGTCTGGATGTCTATTGGATCAGAACCAATTGGATTTTTCCTACCTTAATTCTGATTGGCTGATAGAATTCTATCAGCCAATCAGAATTCGAGGGACGCCATCTTGGATGATGTCATTTAAAGGAACCTTCATTCATCGTTAGTCGTCATGCTGGAAGGATGCTCCGCGCCGGATGTCTTCAAGATGGAGTCGCTCCTCGTCGGATGGATGAAGATAGAAGATGCCGCTTGGATGAAGCCTTCTCCCGGTCTGGATGTCCTCTTCTGCCCAGATAGGATGAAGACTTCTGCCGGTCTGAATGTCTTCTTCTGGCCCATTGGAGTAAGACTTTTGGATGGATCGGATGACCACTTGTGCCCGACTGGGTGAAGACGGCTCAAGGTAGGGTGATCTTCAATGTGGTAGTGTTAGGTTTTTTTTAAGGGGGTATTGGGTGGGTTTTAGAGTAGGGGTGTGTGGGTGGTGGGTTGTAATGTTGGGGGGTATTTCTTTTTTATACAGGTAAAAGAGCTGATTACTTTGGGGCCTTTTAAGGGCTATTTGTAATTTAGTATAGGGTAGGGCATTTTATTATTTTGGGGGGCTTTTTAATTTTATTAGGGGGCTTAGAATAGGTGTAATCAGTTTGTACGTCTTGTAATTTTTTTTTTCTGTAATTTAGTGTTTATTTTTTTTCGTAATTTAGTGGGGGGTTTTTTCCGTAATTTAGTTTATTGAATTTAATTGTAATTAATTGTAGGTAGTTTAAGTAATTAGCTTAATGATAGTGTAGTGTTAGGTGTAATTGTAACTTAGGTTAGGATTTATTTTACAGGTAATTTTGTCATTATTTTAGCTAGGTAGCTATTAAATAGTTAATAACTATTTAATAACTATTGTACCTAGTTAAAATAAATACAAAGTTGTCAGTAAAATAAAAATAAATCATAAGCTAGCTACAATGTAACTATAGTTATATTGTAGCTATCTTATGGTTTATTTTACCAGTAAGTATTTAGTTTTAAATAGGAATAATTTATTTAATTGTAGTTATTTTATTTAGATGTATTTAAATTATATTTAAATTAGGGGGGTGTTAGGGTTAGACTTAGGTTTAGGGGTTAATAACTTTATTATAGTGGCGGCAGCATATTAGGGGTTAATTAACTTAATATAGTTGCGGCGACATTGGGGGGGCAGATTAGGGGTTAATAACTATAATGTAGGTGTCAGCAATGTTGGGGCAGCAGATTAGGGGTTAATACATATAATATAGGTGGTGGCGGTGTCCGGAGCGGCAGATTAGGGGTTAATAGTATAATGCAGGTGGCGTCGGATTAGGGGTTAATAAGTGTAAGATTAGAGGTGTTTAGACTCTGGGTTCATGTTAGGGTGTTAGGTGTAGACATATTTTTTCTTTCCCCATAGGAAACAATGGGGCTGCGTTAGAAGCTGGACGCTGCTTTTTTGCAGGTGTAAGGTTTTTTCCAGCCAGCTCAGCCCCATTGTTTCCTATGGGGAAATCGTGCACGATCACGTTTAGCCAGCTTACCGCTACCGTAAGCAATGCTGGTATTGAGGTGAGATGTGGAGCTAAATTTTGCTCTACACTCACCTTTTTGCGGCTAACGTCAGGTTTAAAAAAACCTGTAATACCAGCGTTGGCTTAGAGTAGCGTTAGAAAAAAAAGGAGCGTTAGAGCCGCACAGCCTTACCGACAAAACTTGTGATCTAGCCAATAGTTTTCTTACTGTGGTGTAGAAAAAAAGCTCAGACCTACTATTTATACTATTTAGTACTGCTGGTTAGTTTACAATATGTGATATAGCTAACCAGAACACAGACACAAAATTAAAAGACTGCCCAACAGAATATTTTGGTTAAAGAAGCTTATAACTGTATGACAGTTAATGCGGCACAGTTGATTACTAAAGTTTTAATTAAACAGGGAAACGTGACTTCATTAGGGTTGCTAAAGTCTACATATATGCAAGAAAAACATTTTCCAAGTTAGGTTGATAGAGATAAATTGTTAGAAAAACACAATAGATAGAGGCGCCAATGGTGCAGATCAATGGTGAATCTTGATAGCTCAAAGCAAGAGGTAAACACAGGGTACTCACTTGTAGAAAAGGCAATCAATCTTGCCCATAGAGACAAGCTGGATTTCTACAGCAGCCCAGCTAGCTGATTAGTGTCCAAAACACAGCTCCAGGAAGCAGGAGATCATCAGGCCCATTGTACACACTAGTCCAATAGGTGTATAGGCAGGGATTCGTGCCCTAAAGTTCACGAAGCTCCAAGAAATACTAAACACTCAGAGTTGGTTAAAAATAAAAACAAATTTATTTAAAATTGTAAAAAACACAACTCATATTTGTGCCAGTAAAAGCTTGGACAAGTAGAGAAACAATGCAACGCATTTCTCAGTAAAACTGTTTCATCAGTCATGTCTCTCATATGTTTTTACATCCTTATATAGGGCTACGCTACCAACTGATCTCATATTCCCACCCCCCTCAATATAATGTTAACAGCCAATGGAAACCCTTTGTTTCCACACACCCACCTTGCTGCATTATTGTTTATGAAGTTAATATGTAACTTAGAATATATATATAACAATTTGAAAAAGATAATTATTACCCTTGCAGTGTCCTCAAGCAGTGTGTAAAATGACGACCTGTTCGCCATATTATAAGTAGTATATCGAGTGGTTTTTACTAGACTCTACAGAAATTTCCGTTATTCGTGAAATCTACTTCCTAATTGGTGGGTCAGTCTGTCAATCAAAATCATAAGGTGATTATACGGGCCTCTAAATGAGTTACTCTGTGAACCTTTGATGTCAATGAGATTGACTGTTCCATATGCCAATCACATAAGCCGGTGCTGCAACTTGACGGCCAATACCAAGATTCAACGTGCGGGACAACACCCAATATTAGACCAATGGGAGATATTGTCTATGACGACTGCCCCATTCAAAATGTGATAGGCGGTAGTCAATGGTGACGAAATTTTTGTCATGTAGTAACATGTAAACAGAAATAGGGACTATTATAAATAACATTATATCTACAGTATTTCCTATTATGTAGAGAGGCGATTCTGCTATTTTTAAAACATTACATTGCCACCACTCAAAAAGTTTTTGTATGTACATATATATATGAGCGTTAAACTATAACGTGCACAAACTATATTTGGCTTTTCTAGCAACAACATAGCGAATAAATTCATTCATATTTGTGTGACAGGATCGTTAGATCCATATAATAACGGCATTAATACCATAATACTAAGTAAATCTATGCCCAAAAGGTATAATATGTGTGAATAAGATATCTTAAATATATACCTAATGGTGTGAACGATAATATGTGTATATGTAAATGTGTATATACACTAATGATGACAAAATGTCATAAAATAACAACTAAGTGACAAATAATTGTTTCGTCAAACTACTTGTATGTATATATTGTGGATCTAAACTAAATGACAATATGATGTATAATGTGGGGTTAATTCAAAATAGTGAATAGTAATACATAATATGTATTTCTATAGGCGTATGAGAAGGAGAAATAAATTACAATAAGTAGATGCAGTATGTTAATACATTAAGGGCTAAGTGTGTACGTGCACATACATATATGGGAGCCTGAATACGTAAATCCACATATAGGTGAAATCTAGATATATAAATAAATCCACAAAGTGGCGAGTGGGTAGAGGTGCCCACATTATAACCAACACTAAAGTGAGGAAACTGCATTGTCTATCAATTACAAAAAATGTGTACAAATAAATGATAAGTGAGATACAATATTCCCAAATTTGTTGGATACTCAATGCAGCAACATGGGCATGTACAAACTCTGGTGTACAAAAAATATAAACACATATGCATACACATACATACACATATACATATATATATACATATATACATATATATAAACACATACTATATACTCAAGGGAGATTGTAGTTCCCTATATATACTAAAATGGTAGCTCTATAATAGGTTATTCAATGCGTAATTAATAGGTCTATTGTCTACACCCTTCAAAAACATTTATACAAAAGCAGCGGAATCTATGACTTCATTGAGTCCCATTGGAAAAAGGGTTTGAAATTTAAAAATCCAATATGTCTCCCTTTGTCTAAGTTGTGTGAACCTATTGTAGTGGTAGCTACTAGGAATACTTTCTATTGGAGTAATCTTAAACTGGCATCTCCCAAAAGAATGCTTAGGACAACAATGTCTTGAGACACTGTGTTTTGGATATTTCTTTAACACATTCCTCAGGTGTTCACCCCATCTTACTCTGACCTTTCTGCAAGTGCGTCCAATATATTGGGTCCAACATTCACATGTGAGTGCATATATAACGTAACTGGTGTCACATGACAGACGTTCCAAAATGTGGAATCGTTTGCCTGTTGTGCATGAAGTTATAGAGGCCGTCCCATGTGTAATATATTTACACATGTGGCAGCGCCTCTTACCACATCTAAATGTACCATTATTAGTTGGGGTTCTCAATGAAGGATTATTGTTGTTAACCCTTTGGTTTTTTTGTTGCCTGTTGGGTTTCCTAGTCATCACCACTTTGCTAGGGGCCAATTTTTGCTTTAAAGTAGGTTCCCTTCTGTATACCACTCTGGGTTGCGGGGTTAATATTTTCTTTAAAATGGGATCTTTAAGCAATATTGGCTGCTGGCCACTTTCTGATTCGAGTTGTACTGAGTAACGAACAAGGGTTGTCCCTCAAACTGTTTGGCCTGGTTTTCTTTTTTGTTTGTTTTTTCTGAAGTGAGGAGATCCCTTCTATCTAATAGTCTTGCTCTATTGTAGCCATGTTCTATAAGTTCCATAGGATAGCCCTTTTCCCTAAATCTCTCTTTTAATATCTCAGATTGTTTTTTATAAGTTTCTATAGAGCTGCAGTTGCGTCTAATTCTGAAAAAATGGCTATAAGGGATGTTGACTTTCCAACTGTTGAGATGATTGCTAAAAAAATGTAAAAAATTATTTCAACTGACTTAAAAAAGGTTGAAGTGCATACTTGGTTATCTTTACCCCAAGTCAGAACCACATCCAGAAATTCAATAGTTTGTACCTGTATATTTGAAATAAAATCAATACCCATATTATTATTATTGAGAAAGTTAACAAAGTCTTGTGCTTCTATAGTGGATCCTTCAAAAATAAATAAAAGGTCATCAATGCAACGGCCATAGAACACCAGATTGCCCCTCCATTTTGTATTGTAGATGTATGTTTCCTCAAAAATCCCCATAAAGAGGTTTGCGAAACTAGGGGCAAATCTGGTGCCCATGGCCGTCCCTTTAATCTGTAAAAAAAATTGGTCCAAAAACTGAAAATAAATATGTTTGAGAATAAAGTTGATAAGAGTGATGAGGTATTCTTTTTGTCTAGTTGGCATGTAGATATCCCTCTCTAAAAATATTGAGGTGGTTTTTGTTCCCAAATCGTGGGATATGTTTGAGTAGAGGGATCCCACATCACAAGATAGCCTTAAAAATTATTTTTATAACGTATATGTGTTAATTTCTGGAGTATGTCAGTGGTGCCTTTGATATACGATGGAAGATGGCATACATATTTTTGCAAAAATATATCAACATACTCACTTAGCTTATCTGTAATACTGTTTATCCCCGCTATAATGTGCCTACCCGCCGGGTTTAGTGCATCTTTGTGCAGTTTGGGGAGATGATAGGAGTAGGGGACATTTGGGTGGTCAGGTAACAAGTATCTTTTTTCTTTTTTGGTTCAAAATGCCTTCTAAGTTACCCTCCTCTAGTATCTTTATGTGTTTTTTTTGAAAATTCTATGGTAGGGTCTTGAGGCAATTTTCTATAATAATTGGTATCATAAATTATTCGTTCAGCTTCTTTAATATAATCTGTATAGTTTTGGAGTACTAGGCCCCCACCCTTGTCCACCTGACGAATGACAATACTTTTGTCATCCGTGAGGCTTCTGAGGGCTCTTTCTTCATTCGGCCAAATTCTCTTGTTGCCCACTATATAGTGGGGGATGGTTTCCCAATCCTCCAAGACAAGCTGTTGGAATAAGTCAATATATGAGACATCGTCTCTAGGGGGATTGAAAGTGGATGTAGGGGAGAGTGAGGTGTGAATCACTGCCCCAAATAATTCTTCAGTGAGTTGTTCTGGTTCACAGTAAATGATAGAAGATGGATGTCTGTCTTGTTGACTATCAAGAAGTATCAGTGTGCCTTCAATATTGTTCTTTCTAAGGGACTTCAAAGCAAAATACATTTGCAGTGACAATTTTCTAGTATATTTGTTAAGATCAACAAAAAGGTTAAATAGATTGTGTGTGTTAGGTGGGCAATAGGACAAGCCTCTGCCTAATATTCTTATCTCATCATTAGATAAGGTGTGAGAGGAGAGGTTAAATATCCCATTTTTTTAGTTTTTCTTCTTTGTGGGTTTTCCCTCTACCTCTCCGTCCCCGTTTGGAAACGGTCTTTTTTTCCAATTTTGAGACTGATTGGAGGGTTGTTGTTGGTTCCTCCTCCATAATGGAGCAAGGTTGGGTGTCCCTAAAAAAACTTCATTAGAAGTTGATGGGGATTTGTCAAAGTTGTTGTTAGAGTTATTTCTAACTGTGTATGTGCCTACCTGGACTTCATTGTTTGGAGAGTTCAAGGCCTGGAACCTATTGTGAACCGGAATCATATTGGGGTTATCATAATGTTGATAAGCGTTATGTTGATGAGCAAGGGGGAATCCTCCATGTTGGGGTACTTGTCTAGTCTGATAACTCCTATCTTGATAATGTTCCGCAGTGTGGTGCCTATCGTGTTGGATATAGTTATTATTCCTATTGTACCCCGAATTCCTATGGCCATTTGTTTTGTTCAATTGTTTATTTTTGCCTTGATTCATGTTCTGACTATTAGAATGTGTCTTATTATTGTGGATGTTTTTGTTATAAGAAACTGTGGTCCACTCATCTTTCTTGTTAGTGCGATTAAAAGTATAGACTTCCCCCTTACTATAATCCTCCTCATCTCTTTTAAGTTTTTTGTTTTTAATTGTAATAATTTCAAGTTGGTAATCATCCACAGCTTTAATAGTGTGGGTGTTGAGTTTAAAATACTCAGAGTGTTCTTTTAGGGGTTCTAAATCCTTCTGAACGGTGTCTATCTGTGTGGAAACCTCTTCTATAAGCTTCTCTCTATGAGCAATTAGAAGATCAATAAGGTGGAAGGAGCAATCGTCAAGGGCTTCATACCATTTTACCAGGAGGTCTGCATCGTTCTTAAATGAGTATTTTTTAAATAACCTCAAGCCTCTTGGGATTTGCTTCTTTTCCTTATATTTTTTGAGACAATCTATGTCCCACCAATGTCTATGTTCAGTTTTTAACAAGTCTACTAATTTAGAGAATAAACTTTCCACATTAACATTAGATGTGGCATTAGTGGAAGGGTCTACATAGTTAGCACCTTGTTGATGACTAAGCCTACGTTGGGCTCTTTCTAAAGAGGACAACATATTAACAACAGTATAAATATATAGAGAAACAGTGTAACAGCTCTCCTAATCAATAAAAATGAACCAAAACAATAAAAGAAGAAATCAAAGCAAACATGTAATCATATGCTCCCTGAGATCCTCTAGGAGGCGGTATATCACAAGCACAGCAAAATATTTATATGCAAAAACAATGATACTAAGTGATATACTAAGTGGCTGTTAACATTATATTGAGGGGGGTGGGAATATGAGATCAGTTGGTAGCGTAGCCCAATATAAGGATGTAAAAACATATGAGAGACATGCCTGATGAAACAGTTTTACTGAGAAACGCGTTGCATTGTTTCTCTACTTGTCCAAGCTTTTACTGGCACAAATATGAGTTGTGTTTTTTACAATTTTAAATAAATTTGTTTTTATTTTTAACCAACTCTGAGTGTTTAGTATGTCTTGGAGCTATGCTACCTTTAGGGCACGAATCCCTGATCCTGGTATCCTGCCTATACACCTATTGGACTAGTGTGTACAATGGGCCTGATGATCTCCTGCTTCCTGGAGCTGTGTTTTGGACACTAATCAGCTAGCTGTACTGCTGTAGAAATCCAGCTTGTCTCTATGGGCAAGATTGATTGCCTTTTCTACAAGTGAGTACCCTGTGTTTACCTCTTGCTTTGAGCTATCAAGATTCACCATTGATCTGCACCATTGGCGCCTCTATCTATTGTGTTTTTCTAACAGATTTCTTTCTCCTGAATGAAGTTAGAGAGCTGCCTACTGAACACCTCTACATCACATCCACATTTATTATCTTTGGGGGACTTTCTCCAAGCTGAATACCTGGACTTTTCACCTGTATCTATGGTCTGGTGGTAATATCCCACTTATTGTGGTATTTGTGACACAGATTGTTCTCATATTTTACATTGTTCATTAGCACTGTTTATTTTATTTTATTCACTTATATCACTTACGCCTAGATTTAGAGTTTTGCGGCCAAAGGGGTGCGTTAGCTACTCGTGCTTTTTTCTGGCCGCACCTTTTAAATACCGCTGGTATTTAGAGTTCACAGAATGGCTGGGTTTTCAGTGCGTTAGGCTCCAAAAAGGGAGCGTAGAGCATAATTTAACGCTACTGGAACTCTCGATACCAGCGGTGCTTACGGACGCGGCCAGCTTCAAAAACGTGCTCGTGCACGATATCCCCATAGAAAACAATGGGGCATTTTGAGCTGAAAAAAAACCTAACACCTGCAAAAAAGCCGCGTTCAGCTCTTAACGCAGCCCCATTGTTGTCTATGGGGAAACACTTCCTACGTCTGCACCTAACACTCTAACATGTACCCCGAGTCTAAACACCCCTAACCTTACACTTATTAACCTCTAATCTGCCGCCCCGCTATCGCTGACCCCTGCATATTATTTTTAACCCCTAATCTGCCGCTCCGTACACCCCCGCCACCTACATTATCCCTATGTACCCCTAATCTGCTGCCCTAACATCGCCAACCCCTATAGTATATTTATTAACCCCTAATCTGCCGCCCCCAATGTCGCCTCCACCTAACTACACTTATTAACCCCTAATCTGCCGACCGGACCTGAGCGCTACTATAATAAATGTATTAACCCCTAATCCGCCTCACTCCCGCCTCAATAACCCTATAATAAATAGTATTAACCCCTAATCTGTCCTCCCTAACATTGCCAACACCTAACTTCAAGTATTAACCCCTAATCTGCCGACAGGAGCTCACCGCTACTCTAATAAATTTATTAACCCCTAAAGCTAAGTCTAACTTTAACCCTAACACCCCCCTTAATTAAATATAATTTAAATCTAACGAAATAAATTAACTCTTATTAAATAAATTATTCCTATTTAAAGCTAAATACTTACCTGTAAAATAAACCCTAATATAGCTACAATATAAATTATAATTATATTATAGCTATTTTAGGATTTATATTTATTTTACAGGTAACTTTGTATTTATTTTAACCAGGTACAATAGCTATTAAATAGTTAAGAACTATTTAATAGCTAAAATAGTTAAAATAATTTCAAAATTACCTGTAAAATAAATCCTAACCTAAGTTACAATTAAACCTAACACTACACTATCAATAAATTAATTAAATAAAATACCTACAATTACCTACAATTAAACCTAACACTACACTATCAATAAGTTAATTAAATACAATTCCTACAAATAACTACAATGAAAAAAACTAACTAAAGTACAAAAAATAAAAAAGAACTAAGTTACAAAAAATAAAAAAATATTTACAAACATTAGAAAAATATTACAACAATTTTAAACTAATTACATCTACTCTAAGCCCCCTAATGAAATTACAAAGCCCCCCAAAATAAAAAAATGCCCTACCCTATTCTAAATTACAAAAGGTCAAAGCTCTTTTACCTTACCAGCCCTGAACAGGGCACTTTGCGGGGCATGCCCCAAGAAATTCAGCTCTTTTGCCTGTAAAAAAACACATACAATACCCCCCCAACATTACAACCCACCACCCACATACCCCTAATCTAACCCAAACCCCCCTTAAATAAACCTAACACTAAGCCCCTGAAGATCTTCCTACCTTATCTTCACCTCACCGGGTATCACCGATCGGTCCTGGCTCCAAAATCTTCATCCAATCCAAGCGGGGGCTGGCGATCCATAATCCTGCAGCTGAAGAGGTCCAGAAGAGGCTCCAAAGTCTTCATCCTATCCGGGAAGAAGAGGCGATCCAGACCGGCAACCATCTTGATCCAAGCGGCATCTTCTATCTTCATCCGATGAGGAACGGCTCCATCGTGAAGACCTCCAGCGCGGATCAATCTTCTTCCGATGACGTCTAACTGAAGAATGATGGTTCCTTTAAGGGACGTCATCCAAGATGGCGTCCCTCGAATTCCGATTGGCTGATAGGATTCTATCAGCCAATCGGAATTAAGGTAGGAAAATTCTGATTGGCTGATGGAATCAGCCAATCAGAATCAAGTTCAATCCGATTGGCTGATCCGATCAGCCAATCAGATTGAGCTCGCATTCTATTGGCTGTTCCGATCAGCTAATAGAATGCAAGCTCAATCTGATTGGCTGATCGGATCAGCCAATCGGATTGAACTTGATTCTGATTGGCTGATGGAATCAGCCAATCAGAATTTTCCTACCTTAATTCCGATCAAGATGGTTGCCGGTCTGGATCGCCTCTTCTTCCCGGATAGGATGAAGACTTTGGAGCCTCTTCTGGACCTCTTCAGCCGCAGGATTATGGTTCGCCAGCCCCTGCTTGGGTTGGATGAAGATTTTGGAGCCAGGACCGATTGGTGATACCCGGTGAGGTGAAGATAAGGTAGGAAGATCTTCAGGGGCTTAGTGTTAGGTTTATTTAAGGGGGGTTTGGGTTAGATTAGGTGTATGTGGGTGGTGGGTTGTAATGTTGGGGGGGGGTATTGTATGTGTTTTTTTACAGGCAAAAGAGCTGAATTTCTTGGGGCATGCCCCGCAAAGGGCCCTGTTCAGGGCTGGTAAGGTAAAAGAGCTTTGAACTTTTGTAATTTAGAATAGGGTAGGGCATTTTTTTTTATTTTGGGGGGCTTTGTAATTTCATTAGGGTGCTTAGAGTAGGTGTAATTAGTTTAAAATTGTTGTAATATTTTTCTAATGTTTGTAAATATTTTTTTTTTTTTGTAACTTAGTTCTTTTTTATTTTTTGTACTTTAGTTAGTTTATTTAATTGTAGTTATTTGTAGGTATTGTATTTAATTAATGTATTGATAGTGTAGTGTTAGGTTTAATTGTAGGTAATTGTAGGTATTTTATTTAATTTATTTATTGATAGTGTAGTGTTAGGTTTAATTGTAACTTAGGTCAGGATTTATTTTACAGGTAATTTTGTAATTATTTTAAGTATTTTAGCTATTAAATAGTTCTTAACTATTTAATAGCTATTGTACCTGGTTAAAATAAATACAAATTTACCTGTAAAATAAATATAAATCCTAAAATAGCTATAATATAATTATAATTTATATTGTAGCTATATTAGGGTTTATTTTACAGGTAAGTATTTAGCTTTAAATAGGAATAATTTATTTAATAAGAGTTAATTTATTTCGTTAGATTTAAATTATATTTAACTTAGGGGGGTGTTAGGGTTAAGGTTAGACTTAGCTTTAGGGGTTAATCCATTTATTACAGTAGCGGCGAGATTCGGTCGGCAGATTAGGGGTTAATAATTGAAGTTAGATGTCGGCGATGTTAGGGAGGGCAGATTAGGGGTTAATAAGTGTAGGCAGGTGGAGGCGACACTGAGGGGGGCAGATTAGGGGTTAATAAATATAATATAGGGGTCGGAGGTGTTAGGGGCAGCAGAATAGGGGTACATAAGGATAACGTAGGTAGCGGCGCTTTGCGGTCGGCAGATTAGGGGTTAATTATTGTCGGTAGCTGGCGGCGACATTGTGGGGGGCAGGTTAGGGGTTAATAAATATAATATAGGGGTCGGCGGTGTTAGGGGCAGCAGATTAGGGGTACATAAGTATAACGTAGGTGGCGGTCGGCAGATTAGGGGTTAAAAATTTTTAATAGAGTGGCGGCGATGTGGGGGGACCTCGGTTTAGGGGTACTTAGGTAGTTTATGGGTGTTAGTGTACTTTAGAGCACAGTAGTTAAGAGCTTTATAAACCGGCGTTAGCCCAGAAAGCTCTTAACTACTGACTTTTTTCTGCGGCTGGAGTTTTGTCGTTAGATTTCTAACGCTCACTTCAGCCACGACTCTAAATACCGGAGTTAGAAAGATCCCATTGAAAAGATAGGATACGCAATTGACGTAAGGGGATCTGCGGTATGGAAAAGTCGCGGCTGGAAAGTGAGCGTTAGACTCTTTCCTGACTGACTCCAAATACCGGCGGTAGCCCAAAACCAGCATTAGGAGCCTCTAACGCTGGTTTTCACGGCTACCGCCCAACTCTAACGCCTAGATTTAGAGTTTTGTGGCCAAAGAGGTGCGTTAGCTACGCATGCTTTTTTCTGGCCGCACCTTTTAAATACCGCTGGTATTTAGAGTTCACAGAATGGCTGGGTTTTCAGTGCGTTAGGCTCCAAAAAGGGAGCGTAGAGCATAATTTAACGCCACTGGAACTCTCGATATCAGCGGTGCTTACGGATGCGGCCAGCTTCAAAAACGTGCTCGTGCACGATATCCCCATAGAAAACAATGGGGCATTTTGAGCTGAAAAAAAAACTAACACCTGCAAAAAAGCCGCGTTCAGCTCTTAACGCAGCCCCATTGTTGTCTATGGGGAAACACTTCCTACGTCTGCACCTAACACTCTAACATGTACCCCGAGTCTAAACACCCCTAACCTTACACTTATTAACCCCTAATCTGCCGCCCCCGCTATAGCTGACCCCTGCATATTATTTTTAACCCCTAATCTGCCGCTCCGTACACCACCGCCACCTACATTATCCCTATGTACCCCTAATCTGCTGCCCTAACATCGCCGACCCCTATATTATATTTATTAACCCCTAATCTGCCGCCCCCAACATCGCCTCCACCTAACTACACTTATTAACCCCTTATCTGCCGACCGGACCTGAGCGCTACTATAATAAATGTATTAACCCCTAATCCGCCTCACTCCCGCCTCAATAACCCTATAATAAATAGTATTAACCCCTAATCTGCCCTCCCTAACATTGCCGACACCTAACTTCAAGTATTAACCCCTAATCTGCCGACAGGAGCTCACCGCTACTCTAATAAATTTATTAACCCCTAAAGCTAAGTCTAACTTTAACCCTAACACCCCCCTAAATTAAATATAATTTAAATCTAACGAAATAAATTAACTCTTATTAAATAAATTATTTCTATTTAAAGCTAAATACTTACCTGTAAAATAAACCCTAATATAGCTACAATATAAATTATAATTATATTATAGCTATTTTAGGATTTATATTTATTTTACAGGTAACTTTGTATTTATTTTAACCAGGTACAATAGCTATTAAATAGTTAAGAACTATTTAATAGCTAAAATACTTAAAATAATTAGAAAATTACCTGTAAAATAAATCCTTACCTAAGTTACAATTAAACCTAACACTACACTATCAATAAATTAATTAAATAAAATACCTACAATTACCTACAATTAAACCTAACACTACACTATCAATAAAATAATTAAATACAACTCCTACAAAACTACAATGAAATAAACTAACTAAAGTACAAAAAATAAAAAAGAACTAATTTACAAAACATAAAAAAATATTTACAAACATTAGAAAAATATTACAACAATTTTAAACTAATTACACCTACTCTAAGCCCCCTAATGAAATTACAAAGCCCCCCAAAATAAAAAAATGCCCTACCCTATTCTAAATTACAAACGTTCAAAGCTCTTTTACCTTACCAGCCCTGAACAGGGCACTTTGCGGGGCATGCCCCAAAGAATTCAGCTCTTTTGCCTGTAAAAAAAAACATACAATACCCCCCCAACATTACAACCCACCACCCACATACCCCTAATCTAACCCAAACCCCCCTTAAATAAACCTAACACTAAGCCCCTGAAGATCTTCCTACCTTATCTTCACCTCACCGGGTATCACCGATCGGTCCTGGCTCCAAAATCTTCATCCAATCCAAGCGGGGGCTGGCGATCCATAATCCTGCGGCTGAAGAGGTCTAGAAGAGGCTCCAAAGTCTTCATCCTATCCGGGAAGAAGAGGCGATCCAGACCGGCAACCATCTTGATCCAAGCGGCATCTTCTATCTTCATCCGATGAGGAACGGCTCCATCGTGAAGACCTCCAGCGCGGATCAATCTTCTTCCGACGATGTCCAACTGAAGAATGACGGTTCCTTTAAGGGACGTCATCCAAGATGGTGTCCCTCAAATTCTGATTGGCTTATAGGATTCTATCAGCCAATCGGAATTAAGGTAGGAAAATTCTGATTGGCTGATTCCATCAGCCAATCAGAATCAAGTTCAATCCGATTGGCTGATCCGATCAGCCAATCAGATTGAGCTCGCATTCTATTGGTGGTCCGATCAGCCAATAGAATGCGAGCTCAATCGGATTGGCTGATCGGATCAGCCAATCGGATTTAACTTGATTCTGATTGGCTGATTCCATCAGCCAATCAGAATTTTCCTACCTTAATTCCGATTGGGTGATAGAATCCTATCAGCCAATCGGAATTCGAGGGACGCCATCTTGGATGACGTCCCTTGAAGGAACCGTCATTCTTCAGTTGGATGTCGTCGGAAGAAGATTGATCCGCGCTGGAGGTCTTCACGATGGAGCCGTTCCTCATCGGATGAAGATAGAAGATGCCGCTTGGATCAAGATGGTTGCCGGTCTGGATCGCCTCTTCTTCCCGGATAGGATGAAGACTTTGGAGCCTCTTCTGGACCTCTTCAGCCGCAGGATTATGGATCGCCAGCCCCCGCTTGGGTTGGATGAAGATTTTGGAGCCAGGACCGATCGGTGATACCCGGTGAGGTGAAGAGAAGGTAGGAAGATCTTCAGGGGCTTAGTGTTAGGTTTATTTAAGGGGGGTTTGGGTTAGATTAGGGGTATGTGGGTGGTGGGTTGTAATGTTGGGGGGGGGGTATTGTATGTGTTTTTTTACAGGCAAAAGAGCTGAATTTCTTGGGGCATGCCCCGCAAAGGGCCCTGTTCAGGGCTGGTAAGGTAAAAGAGCTTTGAACTTTTGTAATTTAGAATAGGGTAGGGCATTTTTTTATTTTGGGGGGCTTTGTAATTTCATTAGGGGGCTTAGAGTAGGTGTAATTAGTTTAAAATTGTTGTAATATTTTTCTAATGTTTGTAAATATTTTTTTATTTTTTGTAACTTAGTTCTTTTTTATTTTTTGTACTTTAGTTAGTTTATTTCATTGTAGTTATTTGTAGGTATTATATTTAATTAATGTATTGATAGTGTAGTGTTCAGTGGAGGCTCCTCCATATGTGCACTGTCGCACGTGAACCCCCAGGGGGCAGAGGAGGGGGGGGGGAAATGAGCAGGGGAAAAAAAAATGAGAAAAAAAAAATTATGAAAAATTTTAATTTTATTTTTTATTTATATTATTTAATATTATATTTATTACTGCTGCTGCTTTACTGGCACTTAGCTATAGTATAGCCTGCCCTACCCTATCTAAATCATCACTCAGACCCACTCAGAGTCAGTTCAGTAAACAGAACAGACAGACACAACTTTTATTATCATCAGGCTCAGGCAGGAGGCAGGAGCTAGGACCGGGTGGACTACTCAGTGTGTGCTGACGTCCGTGACGTCACACCACACACCACACCACAGCGCTCGTCGCACTGCCTGAGCCCTGAGGCTGACTGATGCTGATTGACAGACAGTAAGGGCAGGCTGAGGCTCCAGTCCCCACCCCCCACTCGCACGTGCGGTAAGGAGCTCTATATGCCTGCACAGTGATCGCAATGTATTCACTGTGCAGGCGTAGCTCCTCCCCAGCCGTCATGCCTATAGAGGCATAATCGCACAGGCTGAACTGTGCGGTCGTTTCAGCCTGTGCTCTGTCTCCTCCCCCAGCCTACTGATCCGGACTTTGACTCTCTGTGATAGGCTCTGGCTCACACGTGATGGCCCCCACGAGGCTCCTCCCGGCTCAACGGCGCGAAAATCTTTGTGGAGATAGCCGTTGAGCTGAGAGGAGTGTTTTGCATAGAGCTCTGTCTCACTGTGCAAAAATTGTTTAAAATTAACAAAACGATTTATTTTTTGCTGCCTGCTGGCAGCCATCAACATCAACAACAGTCAATATTTGCTTTTGCTGCTGCTGTCAGTGTGCAAATAGCCAGGAGGCTAATAGACAGATAGACTATAGTTAGAACTTAAAGTTAGCCATTATAATTATTCATTACATTAGGCTTAGGCTAGCTTAGCTTAGCAAATTAGTTTAGAACTGCTACTAGATTCACAGTCAGTCACTAGTCTAGTAGTATTCTGAATTTCTAGTATTCTATTCTATATAGAACTTGAAGATAGTTAATTTATACTAGTAATATATTATATTAGTTCAGTAAGTTTGTGGGCAGATATTTTAATGATTTTTGCTGCAGGCCTGCAGTTTTTTATATAGAGTAACAGTGAGTTGTGTCTTGAACTACTAGTGTTTAAAAAAAAAAAAAACTTTTTTTTTCAACTTGTAATTTAAACAACAGATACAGTCTGAGTCTGAGATTGCTTTTTAGATAGAGTAACTTGAGTTGAGTCTAAGTTGAACTTGAATTAGTGTTAAAAAAAAAACATATTTATTTTTCTACTTGTAAATTAATTTAAACAACAGATACAGTCTGAGTCTGAGATTGCTTTTTAAATAGAGTAACTTGAGTTGAGTCTTGAACTTGAACTAGTGTTTAAAAAAAAACATATTTATTTTTCTACTTGTAATTTAAACAACAGATACAGTCTGAGTCTGAGATTGCTTTTTATATAGAGTAACTTGAGACTGAGTTGAGTCTTGAACTTGAACTAGTGTTAAAAAAAAAAACATTTTTATTTTTCTACTTGTAATTTAAACAACAGATACAGTCTGAGTCTGAGATTGCTTTTTATATAGAGTAACTTGAGACTGAGTTGAGTCTTGAACTTGAACTAGTGTTAAAAAAAAAAACATTTTTATTTTTCTACTTGTAATTTAAACAACAGATACAGTCTGAGTCTGAGCTTGCTTTTTATATAGAGTAACTTGAGTTGAGTCTTGAACTTGAACTAGTGTTAAAAAAATAAATAAATATATTTTTCTACTTGTAATTTAAACAACAGACACAGTCTGAGCCTGAGTTTAGCAAGTTTAGGAGTATACTGGACTTTTAGGGAGTTCTGTAACAATTTAGTTCAACTTCTAGTTGATATTTTCTAATAGCTGCAGAGCAGCAGAGCTACCTACCTACAAGTTATATATTAGATAACAACCGCCAAACTATTAAACTATTACTTCAAGTTGAGTTGTATATTTTCTAACAGCTGCAGAGCTACCTACCTACAAGTTATATATTAGATAAAAACCTCCAAAATATTAAACTATTACTTCAAGTTGAGTTGTATATTTTCTAACAGCTGCAGAGCTAACTACCTGCTACCTACAAGTTATATATTACATAACAACCGCCAAAATATTAAACTATTACTTCAAGTTGAATTGTATATTTTCTAACAGCTGCAGAGCTACCTACCTGCTACCTACAAGTTATATATTACATAACAACCGCCAAACTATTAAACTATTACTTCAAGTTGAGTTGTATATTTTCTAACAGCTGCAGAGCTACCTACCTATAAGTTATATATTAGATAACAACCACCAAACTATTAAACTATTACTTCAAGTTGAGTTGTATATTTTCTAACAGCTGCAGAGCTAACTACTTGCTACCTACAAGTTATATATTACATAACAACCGCCAAAATATTAAACTATTACTTCAAGTTGAGTTGTATATTTTCTAACAGCTGCAGAGCTACCTACCTGCTACCTACAAGTTATATATTACATAACAACCGCCAAACTATTAAACTATTACTTCAAGTTGAGTTGTATATTTTCTAACAGCTGCAGAGCTACCTACCTGCTACCTACAAGGTATATATTATAACAACCGCCAAAATATTAAACTATTACTTCAAGTTGAGTTGTATATTTTCTAACAGCTGCAGAGCTAACTACCTGCTACTTACAAGTTATTTATTACATAACAACTGCCAAAATATTAAACTATTACTTCAAGTTGAGTTGTATATTTTCTAACAGCTGCAGAGCTACCTACCTGCTACCTACAAGTTATATATTACATAACAACCGCCAAACTATTAAACTATTACTTCAAGTTGAGTTGTATATTTTCTAACAGCTGCAGAGCTACCTACCTATAAGTTATATATTAGATAACAACCGCCAAACTATTAAACTATTACTTCAAGTTGAGTTGTATATTTTCTAACAGCTGCAGAGCTAACTACTTGCTACCTACAAGTTATATATTACATAACAACTGCCAAAATATTAAACTATTACTTCAAGTTGAGTTGTATATTTTCTAACAGCTGCAGAGCTACCTACCTGCTACCTACAAGTTATATATTACATAACAACCGCCAAACTATTAAACTATTACTTCAAGTTGAGTTGTATATTTTCTAACAGCTGCAGAGCTACCTACCTATAAGTTATATATTAGATAACAACCGCTAAACTATTAAACTATTACTTCAAGTTGAGTTGTATATTTTCTAACAGCTGCAGAGCTAACTACTTACTACCTACAAGTTATATATTACATAACAACTGCCAAAATATTAAACTATTACTTCAAGTTGAGTTGTATATTTTCTAACAGCTGCAGAGCTACCTACCTGCTACCTACAAGTTATATATTACATAACAACCGCCAAACTATTAAACTATTACTTCAAGTTGAGTTGTATATTTTCTAACAGCTGCAGAGCTACCTACCTATAAGTTATATATTAGATAACAACCGCCAAACTATTAAACTATTACTTCAAGTTGAGTTGTATATTTTCTAACAGCTGCAGAGCTACCTACCTACAAGTTATATATTAGATAACATCCGCCAAACTTTTAAACTATTACTTCAAGTTGAGTTGTATATTTTCTAACAGCTGCAGAGCTACCTACCTGCTACCTACAAGGTATATATTATAACAACCGCCAAAATATTAAACTATAACTTCAAGTTGAGTTGTATATTTTCTAACAGCTGCAGAGCTAACTACCTGCTACCTACAAGTTATATATTACATAACAACCGCCAAAATATTAAACTATTACTTCAAGTTGAGTTGTATATTTTCTAACAGCTGCAGAGCTAACTACCTGCTACCTACAAGTTATTTATTACATAACAACTGCCAAAATATTAAACTATTACTTCAAGTTGAGTTGTATATTTTCTAGCAGCTGCAGAGCTACCTACCTGCTACCTACAAGTTATATATTACATAACAACCGCCAAAATATTAAACTATTACTTCAAGTTGAGTTGTATATTTTCTAACAGCTGCAGAGCTACCTACCTACAAGTTATATATTAGATAACAACCGGCAAACTATTACACTATTACTTCAAGTTGAGTTGTATATTTTCTAACAGCTGCAGAGCTACCTACCTGCTACCTACAAGTTATATATTACATAACAACCGCCAAAATATTAAACTATTACTTCAAGTTGAGTTGTATATTTTCTAAAAGCTGCAGAGCTACCTACCTACAAGTTATATATTAGATAACAACCGCCAAACTTTTAAACTATTACTTCAAGTTGAGTTGTATATTTTCTAACAGCTGCAGAGCTACCTACCTACAAGTTATATATTAGATAAGAGCAAAGGACTGTTCTTTGTGTGTAAACTATCAGTTAAGATGGCACTTAGTAAAATTAGTGTGTCTGAGCTAAAGCAATTACATTTTTCAACGTTGCCCATTGAAAGAAAAATGGAAATTAAAATGCTCAGGCCAACACCCATGCTTAGCCTTACCCAGGTGACAAAATGTAAAACTAGAGATTACAAAAGAGAATTCAAACCCGAGGTATATGATAAATATCCATGGATTTGTGGTTGTGAATTATCTAACAGGCTCTTTTGTTTTTATTGTCTCCTGTTTGCAAAACAAAGTGGGGAATCAAGCTGGGTAAGTTATGGGGTCGCCGATTTATCACATTTAAGTCAAAAAACCAATAAACATAATTGCTCCCAATCACATTTAAACTCCACATTAGAGTTTAATTTGCTAGGAAGGGTTGATATTCGGCAACAACTTGACAGTGCATATCGTTTGAATATTAAAAGACATAATGAGCAAGTAACCAAAAATCGCTATGTTCTTTCCAAAATAATTAACTGTATTTTATTTTGCGGCGCATTTGAGCTTGCCCTTCGAGGACATGATGAACGCGATGATTCATTAAATCCAGGCATTTTCAGAGGTCTTATAAACTTCTCAGCAGAGCTTGATGCATCTCTAAAAGAACATCTCGCTAGTGCCACTGTTTTTAAAGGAACGTCAAAAGAAATTCAAAACGATTTATTAGACTGTATGCTAACTGTTTGCCAGAACCAAATAAAGAAGGAAATCTCAAATGCAAGTTTTGTAGCAGTGATAGCAGATGAAACTACTGATGTTTCATCTGCCTTCCAATTGGTTGTTGTTTTTAGATACATTATAGGTAATGGACAACCGGTTGAGAGATTCTGGGAATTCACTAATCCAGCTGGACATGATGCAGAATCTTTAGCTACGTGTATTCAAGCTACTTTGGAAAAAGTTATAGACAACCCAGAGAAACTGATATCGCAGAGTTACGACGGTGCAAGCGTGATGAGTGGTCAGCATGCAGGTGTTCAGGCTATAATTAAACGTACCTACAAGAATGCACATTTTGTGCATTGCTATGCACATCAGCTCAATTTAATTGTCAGCCAAGCAAGCAGTCAAAATCAACAAGTTTGAGTATTTTTTTCAAATCTAAGTGACATTACTAACTTTTTTAGTAACTCGCCACAAAGGATAGCTATTCTAGATGAAACTGTTAGAAGAAGGATACCTCATGGTTCAGCCACCAGGTGGAATTTCAAGAGTCGAACCGTCAATACAGTTTTTGAAAACAAGGAACAGTTAATTGAATGCATGGAAAAAATAGAGTCAACATCGAAAAAAGAAATAGCTATAAATCAAGCAGGGGCTATTCGGCGTATGTTACAAGACTCTGTATTCGTGTTTTGGCTTACAGTTTTTCACAATATTATGCCACATGTAGATGTGTTATACAACCAACTTCAGAAAACACAAACAGATGCGGCACTTATTGGAAAACATATTAACACTTTCCAGCAGACAATGGAAAACGAAAGGAATAGAATGGACACAGTGACCATGACGATATCAGAAACAGAGGAAACATCTAGGAAAAGGAAGAGAGAAAATATTCACATTGCTCAGACTGTGGCAGCTAAAGAGATATGCGATGTTATCACAAATCAAGTAAAAGATAGATTTTCTTTTATAACTCACTACTCGGCTGTTTCTCTCCTCCAAGCGGAAAAATTTGCGGATTACGAGAAAAATTTTCCAAATCAGCTTCTTGAACAAACATCAGCGGTTTATCACACATTACAGAAAGATCGCCTGAAAACTGAACTAGGAGTAATTTACAGAAGACCAGATTTCCGAAATATGAATGGTGCCATCAGTCTTCTACAGTTTGTAATAGAAAATAACTTGGACAGTACTTTCTCGGAGACCTACAAACTGTTGCAAATTATTTCGACTATTCCCGTGACAACTGCTGAGGCTGAGAGATGTTTCTCAACTTTAAAACGAGTTAAGACATTTCTAAGGAGCACCATGACTGAGGAAAGACTGACTGCTCTAGCCATGCTCACAATTGAAAAACAATTGATCAATGACATGCCTACATTCACCGAAAATGTTATTGATTTATTTGCCTCAAAAAAAGACAGGCGGATTGACTTAATTTACAAAAATTGTACTTGAGTTATCAACATTCTGTTTTAATCTTTACCGTTGAAGTTAATTATTAAGCACTAGTGTAATAGAAATAATCTTCTTTTGTAGAAAGTAAAATGTTGGTGTATTTATATAAATGTTGCCACAGCCTTTGGCTGCATTGCCTAATATCGAACACTGGGGGCTAGGGCAACAATAATTGAGATGTGGTTTTATTTCTCTATAAAGTGGAAGGTTCTTTAAATCCAGGAATATATATATTTTCATAAATGTACATTCAAGATACTTATTATTTTGCAGCTTTGATTAATAATTTGGTTAATATATATGTTATTATATAATTTAACTGAGCATGTATATTTTAAGACTAGACATGAGTATACTGAAGAGTATGGATTCTTGTATATTAATGTAAATATTAGACATGGTCATAATATTAAATATTATAAATATATATATAAATATATATATATATATATACTTACTACTGATAATATCTTAAGAGATTAACTTAATAGTCATTTTGCAAACAGGATCTTGTTTTTATTGTCTCCTGTTTGAAAAACAAAGTGGTGATTCAAGTTGGGTGAGTTATGGTGTCGCCGATTTATCACATTTAACTCCAAAAATATAAATAATTGCTACCAATCACATTTATACTCCCCATTAGAGTTTAATTTGCTATGAAGGATTGATATTCGCCAACAACTTGTCAGTGCATATTGTTTGAATGTTAAAAAACACAATGATCAAGTAACCACAAATCGTTATGTTCTTTCCAAAATTATGAATTGTATTCTATTTTCCGGCGCATTTGAGCTTTCACTTCGAGGACATGATGAACGCGATGATTCATTACATATTGGGAGACTTAAAAGGATTGTAATTTAATACTTAGTATGATAATAATAATCAGCTATACTAATAACTATTTGAAATCAATTGATTAATCATTTCATATTCTGATATTACATTGCATTTAATTAGAATTCTGTAGTGATTAATTTATTGTAACGATATTTATATTTCCTTATTATCCCACTTTAATATAAATATATTCCATATTTGAAGTCATTGCTTAATAAAGTATAGGAGTATATAAAACTATATGAAAATTAGGTACAAGTCATTTCATATGAAATTTTGTCTTCTATATGCTTGCATCGATTCTGACCTAGAAAACCTTTCCAGACGTATATGTGGATTCACACCTTCAAAAGTATTGTTAGTCTCATCATTTGTATATCATACAAGGGATAATTACTTACTTTCCTGAAGATTGAGCATATCTGAACTAAAGTACAGAATTGTTTCTCTGTCACCCCAGAGAGGTAACATGGTTATCTTGTTTGTAGAGATCTAATCTCATTAAGCAATGAAGTAAAAAATCTTTTGAAGCTTAAACTTTAACAAATGGTCCCTTTGTATATTTTATAGATATCGTGCCTGTGAGCTGTATTGGAGCATAGTATTTATATATAATTGATGTTACATTTCATAAAAATATATTTCATATCTGAGTACATTACTTTAATACAGTTTGAGTGCATGAAATCATATACAGTTGTATGCAAAAGTTTAGGCACCTCTGACAATTTCCATGATTTTCAGTTATAAATAATTGGCTGTTTGGATCAGTAATTTCATTTTGATCTATCAAATAAATGAAGGACACAGTAAAAATTCAGTAGTGAAATTAGGTTTATTGGATTAACAGAAAATGTGCAATATGCATCAAAACAAAATTAGACAGGTGCATACATTTGTGCACCCTTGTTATTTTGTTGCTTTGAATACCTGTAACTACCTAGCACTGATTAATTGGAAGAAAAAATTGGTTTGGTGAGCCCATTAAGCCTTAAACTTCATAGACAGGTGTATCCAATCATGAGAAAAGGTTTTCAGGTGGCCAATTGCAAGTTGTTCTCTATGACTCTCCTCTGAAGAGTGGCAACATGGGGGCCACAAAACAACTCTCAAATTACCTAAAAACAAAGATTGTTCAACATCATGGTTTAGAGGAAGGCTACAAAAAGCTATTGCATAGATTTAAGATGTCAGTGTCCACTGTGAGGAACATAGTCAGCATGGTGAGGATATGGAAGACCACAGGCACAGTTCTTGTTAAGGCCAGAAGTGGCAGGCCAAGTAAAATATAGGATAGGCAAAGGATGATAAGAACGGTCAAAAACAGCCCACAGACCACCTCCAAAGACCTGTACTACTGGGAATATTGTTGAGGGTCTCAGGGATTCCACTCAATATCAGCAGATACTTGAGAATAATGTTGAGGAATCAGTCACAAACTTCAGTTGAAGTTACCCCCAGGCCGGGGCTGGATATTTCAAGAAGACGATGACCAAAAACACTGCTGGTTCAAATGGGTGGGGCCATTTCATGGGCGTGACTTTTGCAAAGGGGTGTGGTTTTTAAAAATGGGTGTGGCTTGTCAAAAGGGGCGTGGTTTTTAAAAAGGGGCGTGTTTTTTCAAAGGGGCGTGACTTTCTAAAAGGGGCAGGGTCTTGTGCACCCCCATCCTAAAAATTCACCAGCCGCCACTGGTAGTGTTAGGTTTAATTGTAGGTAATTGTAGGTATTTTATTTAATTAATTTATTGATAGTGTAGTGTTAGGTTTAATTGTAACTTAGGTTAGGATTTATTTTACAGGTAATTTTGTAATTATTTTAAGTATTTTAGCTATTAAATAGTTCTTAACTATTTAATAGCTATTGTACCTGGTTAAAATAAATACAAAGTTACCTGTAAAATAAATATAAATCCTAAAATAGGTATAATATAGTTATAATTTATATTGTAGCTATATTAGGGTTTATTTTAGAGGTAAGTATTTAGCTTTAAATAGGAATAATTTATTTAATAAGAGTTAATTTATTTCGTTAGATTTAAATAAAATTTAACTTAGGGGGGTGTTTAGGGTTAGACTTAGCTTTAGGGGTTAATCCATTTATTACAGTAGCGGCGAGATTCAGTTGGCAGATTAGGGGTTAATAATTGAAGTTAGGTGTCGGCGATGTTAGGGAGGGCAGATTAGGGGTTAATACTATTTATTATAGGGTTATTGAGGCGGGAGTGAGGCGGATTAGGGGTTAATAACTTTATTATAGTAGCGGTGCGGTCCACTCGGCAGATTAGGGGTTAATAAGTGTAGGCAGGTGGAGGCGACGTTGAGGGGGGCAGATTAGGGGTTAATAAATATAATATAGGTGTCGGCGGTGTTAGGGGCAGTAGATTAGGGGTACATAAGGATAACGTAGGTAGCGGCGCTTTGCGGTAGGCAGATTAAGGGTTAATTATTGTAGGTAGCTGGCGGCGACGTTGTAGAGGGCAGGTTAGGGGTTAATAAATATAATATAGGGGTCGGCGGTGTTAGGAGCAGCAGATTAGGGGTACATAAGTATAACGTAGGTGGCGGTCGGCAGATTAGGGGTTAAAAAAAATTAATAGAGTGGCGGCGATGTGGGGGGACCTCGGTTTAGGGGTACATAGGTAGTTTATGGGTGTTAGTGTACTTTAGAGCACAGTAGTTAAGAGCTTTATAAACCTGCGTTATCCCAGAAAGCTCTTAACTACTGACTTTTTTCTGCGGCTGGAGTTTTGTCGTTAGATTTCTAACGCTCACTTCAGCCACGACTCTAAATACCGGAGTTAGAAATATCCCATTGAAAAGATAGGATACGCAATTGACGTAAGGGGATCTGCGGTATGGAAAAGTCGCGGCTGGAAAGTGAGCGTTAGACCCTTTCCTGACTGACTCCAAATACCGGCGGTAGCCCAAAACCAGCGTTAGGAGCCTCTAACGCTGGTTTTCACGGCTACCGCCCAACTCTTAATCTAGGCCTAAATCTAGGCCTTAGTATCATTGTTTTTGCATATAAATATTTTGCTGTGCTTGTGATATAGCGCCTCCTAGAGGATCTCAGGGAGCATATGATTACATGTTTGCTTTGATTTCTTCTTTTATTGATAGAGATAAATGCACAATTTAGCATGCCTTCTATGACATTGTAAATAAGGTAGTGGTTGTATGGAGTGAATTAACTTGCTCAAAGGTTCCCAGTTCATAAAAAAATTATATGAGAATAGGGAATAACTTGGGGAATCATGACTTTACTAGGTAAGGTATACTAGAGGCATATTATGAACATCTATTTTTATAACAGCTAGTGACCAAAAAGGAGATAGTGGAATTAAAATGAAACAAATATTCTTATATTATTGTATGACAGGAATATGAAAAATAAAAAAATAGATAGTCACATTGGCTTGTGTCTTAAGAGTTCTAAATATGGTAACATGTTGTTCTTCCATAATTAGGGACATAGTGTGCTTTGCAATTTTAATTAACTACCTGTTTCTATCTATGGGGATAGAAGGTAAAAGACATGGGCATAATACACACAAAAACAATACATATCAGATAGAAATGATGAAGTTCAGAGCAAAGGCAGGCTGACATATCTAATATAGAACATAAAACTCTAGCTAAACTTCTGATATGCATACGCATATCCCTTCCTCCAGGCATGCAGAAATATTTGGCGATCTACTAATATACATACAACATAACTCTATTATCTTTCTCCAGCCAAATAACTAGTTTATGATCTTGAGCTTGATGGCCGTATATGAGATGATGGGGAGCTATAAAGCAATAACATACGGCAGTAAACAGAATGATCCAACTCCGGTTTTCAGAGGAGACCAACAGCTCCTTAGGAGATCAAGTGTTCTCAAGGGGGGCCAACAGCTTCTCAGAGGATCTAACAAGCACAGACCTCCGGGATCCCAGTAAGGTCATAATGGAATTAGCAGTGGTCTAGAAACAGGATGATACCTGACCTGTTGGGCCACAGATCTCAATGTGGGTAAAGCCAGTATTTCCAAATCTCCAGTGCTCTGAGCGAGAGCTTCAGCAGAGGTCACCATAGCCATAGGTTGTATCTTCTCCTGACTTGGCCAGCTTATGTTAGTGAGAGCCGCACAGTCTACTACTAATGCTGTAGAGCTCTTCGCGTCAATCTCTGTGCTCTTGGGTACTATGGATTCATACCGTATGTCCGGCGTCTCATTAGTTAGCTTTGGGTCTCCCTGTGAGGTGCAAGTGATGAGTCGAACATATCAGGGCTTCAGAATATTGTGACTCCCTTGCTTTAATGAAGTAGAGTTAAACTGGGTAGGTTGCTCAGGGATGCAGTCATCTTCTTGTGCATATATCTTCTGTAGTGTCTCCTCAAAGGCAGCTTGATAGACACCAAGTAGGCATTGCAGCTCTTTGAGAATAAATGTAGTGACTTCCATTATTGGAAGTTTACTTAGCTTTAAGCAGTTTATAGAATTAGATGCGTGAAACAGCGCACAGAAGGTGTTGCTCGGCAGTGGAAACCGTGGGGTAAGCCGGGGGGGGGGTCATATTGAGGCCTCTACTTCATGAATGAAAAAGGCTCCAGATTACGTATGCAAGCAGCGATCCTGTAAATAAAAACTTTTCATAAAAGAGTATCCTCTCAGGATTAAAGTTCTGTGAATGTATATTTTTATTATTATTATTATTATTATTATTATTATTATTATTATTATTATACAGAGCAGCATGTATATTTTTATTATTATTATTATTATACAGAGCAGCTTGTATATTATTGTTATTATTATTATTATTATTATTATACAGAGCAGCATGTATATTATTATTATTATTTTATAGAGCAGCATGTATATTATTAATATTATTATTATTATACAGAGCAGCATGTATATTATTATTATTATTATTATTATTATCATTATACAGAGCAGCATGTATATTATTATTATTATTATTATTATTATACAGAGCAGCATGTATATTATTATTATTATTATTATTATTATTATTATTATTATTATACAGAGCAGCATGTATATTATTATTATTATTATTATTATTATTATTATTATACAGAGCAGCATGTATATTATTATTATTATTATACAGATCAGCATGTATACTATTATTATTATTATTATTATTATTATTATTATACAGAGCAGCTTGTATATTATTGTTATTATTATTATTATTATTATTATTATTATTTTTATTATCATTATTATTATCATTATACAGAGCAGCATGTATA
Source organism: Bombina bombina (assembly GCF_027579735.1). Classification (NCBI taxonomy): domain Eukaryota; kingdom Metazoa; phylum Chordata; class Amphibia; order Anura; family Bombinatoridae; genus Bombina; species Bombina bombina. The sequence goes on along the minus strand of NC_069502.1, from coordinate 1,208,385,633 downwards.
TTATTATTATTATTATTATTATTATTATTATTATTATTATACAGAGCAGCATGTATATTATTATTATTATTATTATTATTATTATTATTATTATTATTATTATTATTATTATACAGAGCAGCATGTATATTATTATTATTATTATTATTATTATTATTATTATTATTATACAGAGCAGCATGTATATTATTATTATTATTATACAGAGCAGCATGTATATTATTATTATTATTATTATTATTATTATTATTATTATTATTATTATACAGAGCAGCATGTATATTATTATTATTATTATTATTATTATTATTATACAGAGCAGCATGTATATTATTATTATTATTATTATACAGAGCAGCATGTATATTATTATTATTATTATTATTATTATTATTATTATTATTATTATTATTATTATACAGAGCAGCATGTATATTATTAATATTATTATTATTATTATTATTATTATTATTATTATACAGAGCAGCATGTATATTATTATTATTATTATACAGAGCAGCTTGTATATTATTGTTATTATTATTATTATTATTATTATACAGAGCAGCATGTATATTATTATTATTATTTTATAGAGCAGCATGTATATTATTAATATTATTATTATTATACAGAGCAGCATGTATATTATTATTATTATTATTATTATTATCATTATACAGAGCAGCATGTATATTATTATTATTATTATTATTATTATACAGAGCAGCATGTATATTATTATTATTATTATTATTATTATTATTATACAGAGCAGCATGTATATTATTATTATTATTATTATTATTATTATTATTATTATTATTATTATACAGAGCAGCATGTATATTATTATTATTATTATACAGAGCAGCATGTATATTATTATTATTATTATTATTATTATACAGAGCAGCTTGTATATTATTGTTATTATTATTATTATTATTATTATTATTATTTTTATTATCATTATTATTATCATTATACAGAGCAGCATGTATATTATTATTATTATTATTATTATTATTATTATTATTATTATTATTATTATTATAATACAGAGCAGCATGTATATTATTATTATTATTATTATTATTATTATTATTATTATTATACAGAGCAGCATGTATATTATTATTATTATTATTATTATTATTATTATTATTATTATTATTATTATTATTATTATTATACAGAGCAGCATGTATATTATTATTATTATTATTATTATTATTATTATACAGAGCAGCATGTATATTATTATTATTATTATTATTATTATTATTATTATTATTATACAGAGCAGCATGTATATTATTATTATTATTATTATTATTATTATTATTATTATACAGAGCAGCATGTATATTATTATTATTATTATTATTATTATTATTATACAGAGCAGCATGTATATTATTAATATTATTATTATTATTATTATTATTATTATTATTATTATTATTATTATTATACAGAGCAGCATGTATATTATTATTATTATTATACAGAGCAGCATGTATATTATTATTATTATTATTATTATTATTATTATACAGAGCAGCTTGTATATTATTGTTATTATTATTATTATTATTATTATTTTTATTATCATTATTATTATCATTATACAGAGCAGCATGTATATTATTATTATTATTATTATTATTATTATTATACAGAGCAGCATGTATATTATTATTATTATTATTATTATTATTATTATTATTATACAGAGCAGCATGTATATTATTATTATTATTATTATTATTATTATACAGAGCAGCATGTATATTATTATTATTATTATTATTATTATTATTATTATTATTATTATTATACAGAGCAGCATGTATATTATTATTATTATTATTATACAGAGCAGCATGTATATTATTATTATTATTATTATTATTATTATACAGAGCAGCATGTATATTATTATTATTATTATTATTATTATTATTATTATTATTATACAGAGCAGCATGTATATTATTATTATTATTATTATTATTATTATACAGAGCAGCATGTATATTATTATTATTATTATTATTATTATTATACAGAGCAGCATGTATATTATTATTATTATTATTATTATTATTATTATTATACAGAGCAGCATGTATATTATTATTATTATTATTATTATTATTATTATTATTATTATTATACAGAGCAGCATGTATATTATTATTATTATTATACAGAGCAGCATGTATATTATTATTATTATTATTATTATTATTATTATTATTATTATACTGAGCAGCTTGTATATTATTGTTATTATTATTATTATTATTATTATTATTATTATTATTATTATTTTTATTATCATTATTATTATCATTATACAGAGCAGCATGTATATTATTATTATTATTATTATTATTATTATTATTATTATTATACAGAGCAGCATGTATATTATTATTATTATTATTATTATTATTATACAGAGCAGCATGTATATTATTATTATTATTATTATTATTATTATACAGAGCAGCATGTATATTATTATTATTATTATTATTATTATTATTATTATTATTATACAGAGCAGCATGTATATTATTATTATTATTATTATTATTATTATACAGAGCAGCATGTATATTATTATTATTATTATACAGAGCAGCATGTATATTATTATTATTATTATTATTATTATTATTATACAGAGCAGCATGTATATTATTATTATTATTATTATTATTATTATTATTATTATTATACAGAGCAGCATGTATATTATTATTATTATTATTATACAGAGCAGCATGTATATTATTATTATTATTATTATTATTATTATTATTATACAGAGCAGCTTGTATATTATTATTATTATTATTATTATTATTATTATTATTATACAGATCAGCTTCTATATTATTATTATTATTATTATTATTATTATTATACAGAGCAGCATGTATATTATTATTATTATTATTATTATTATTATTATTATTATTATTATACAGAGCAGCATGTATATTATTATTATTATTATTATTATTATTACAAACTACAGAGCTACTTTAGGGGGCCCATAATCATTTGAGACCAGGGCCCTCTGTTGTGTAGATCTGCTACTGAGAATAACACATCAGCCAAGTCTTAATGTTTTTAAAACAAATTAACATCCTTTTTACGACAATTATTTTTCAATAGCCAAAATCCACCCACCATTTGCCTTATATGGAGGAGCTATTCTGGGCTTTAGTCTGCAGACAACAAAAGGTAGCCATAGTTGTAAAGTTATTAACCCTTTGATGACCGGGTTACTTTGTCTACATCAGAACAACGTTCTGATGTAAACAAATTGAAATCCCATGATTGTGCACGTGATTGCAAGATTTTAATAATGGGATCGGGTCAGCGGGGCATCCCTATGATGCTAGGCATGCCTTCCAGACCGCAATCGCACCCAGGAAGCGCTGTTGGCTTCAGGACAGCCAAACGGCTAGGATGTTCTATTCCCTCCTAACCAGGGGCGTATTTAGGCTTTGTGCTGCCCTAGGGACTCAAAATTCTGCTGCCCCCCCCCCCACCCCAGGTTTAAGGCCTTTTTTTAGACATAATATTTTTGGGGCAGGGTGTAAAAAATAAAAAAAATAATGTCTTTTTAAGTAGATGTTCACCAGGGCTTGCATTCACTCTGATCACACACACACACACATATATATATATATATTTATATTTATTTATTTTTTAAGACATTATTTTGCAAGTCAGATGATTAAAGTGTTTATATCAGAAAAAAATATCCTTCACTGTATGATTTGGTGATTGACAGTTATTTAAGCAAAATATCTGCTTGGATAAATATGTAATGAATATACAAACTGGCCTTTAAAAGTACTTAAAAAAACAACAGTAGTTATGATAGGTTTAGGAATTGTATCCTAGGGGATAAAGTCACATGATACAATTATAATAAAGTATATACTTGTATTGTATCTGAATGTATTAAATGAATACAACATATTTTCAGTTGTGTTTTAAGTCACATAGTTGTATAGATTCAGCAATAAATACTTATTCTTTGCATATATGACAGATAGACAAACAGTAAATGTACAAGTATCTAGTGACTAATCCGTTTAAGTATTTTAATGCCTAATGAAGATATATTGAAGGGAGAAAGGCATATGTTTTTTCACAGTGGTCACGTTGTAGTCCACACTGCACTGTGTAGTCTGTGTGAGTCTCAATCACGCGGTGGAGCCAGGAAGAATACCGCATTCCCTCTCAGTCCAGGCCAGGCTGCGCAAGTGAGCTCCGCCTCCACTGCCACCCACATTCAATCCCATAGGATAGCAATAGCCGGGCCAGCCATTTAAGTCATTAGTAATTGGTTGATTTAGCCACCCGGCCCTGAATTCAGTAGACTGGCCCTAGGGACCAAAAATGATGCTGCCCCTTAAAAATCTGCTGCCCTAGGCACCGGCCTTGTTGGCCTATGCCTTAATACACCACTGCTCCTAACGGCGCTAAAGCCCAGCACAGTTAGGACAGAATAGAATGCAATAATGGCCTTAAAAGGTTAAACATTTAGTTGCTTTGCTGTTGTTTTCAGTTAAAGCCAAATAGTTACTCATGTGTAGCAGAGTTAGCCTTGATAAGTCAGCAGGTGCATTTGAAAATCAAAGTTAGAACTTGCTCTATTTTCAGAGCTAAATTACATGAAAAAGTGAGAAAAAGAAATAATGTAAATATATTGCAAAGTTGTTTCATTACACATAACTAGACATTTTTTGTAATAATCTCTAGGTGTTTATTGTCCCTTTAAGGGCCTCCTGTTAAGGAATTGTCATGTGCTTTTCAAGAAGGTTTGCTGGAGTTAAATCTTTTTTGTATTATCATTTGGCAGAAACATCCAGTGTATATTCATTAGGCAGAAAACAAGGGGGCGGTTTGCTCACCTCTAATAATAAATAATACTCAGCAGGTGCAATCTAGAATAAATAAAATATAAAAATTGCAGGCAAGAGAAGCAGATATTCCAAATAAGGAAGATCTAAAAGTCTAGGCTAGACCTTATTTGTAATATCTACTTCTCTTATCTGCATTTTTATATTCATTACGCACTGCTGTTTGCTTGAGCTGCTTATGAGTAGATCAGTTCTGTGTGTCTAAAACAGGAAATAATATTCTAGCAATTCCCAAAGTAACTAATGAGGTATATGACAATCACAAGTTTCTGAGCTTTTGTCTATTTCACACTGATACTTTTTATCTTAATCCCAGCTTTACAATACAGAACTGTAATGCGGCTTCTTGGCAAGTATCCATAGTTGTTAATAAGTAAAACAGTGACAATCCCCAACAGATAAAGTATCATCATCTGTATGAGTTAATGGGACAGTAAACACACTGAGATTGTAATATAAAATGATAAATTGTTCATAGATTTCTTCTACAGATTAAACTCCAGAGAGCCTCCTCCGAATAAGTAGTCTGTGGTCAACAATTGCAGCAAACAAGCTGTTAAACTATTCTAATAATTTACAGACTCTGCTGATATGTTAATCTGTTGAAAGACTGCAGAAACATGTTGTAATTACAATATATTTACTTGCCCGTTAATCTGCACAACTTAAACTGAGCATATCAAGAAGATGAGTAAATGAAACAGGAGGGGTCACATGACGCTGCTCCATCGGTTTGTCTTGTGCCCGTGGGAGGAACATAAAAGAGTAAAAATAAAATAATTACTAGATCATTTTATTTCTATACTGTTTCTTGCACATAACTGGGTTACCCCTATAAAGTCAGCCCCAGAGCAGCAATGCACCACTGGGAGCTAGCTGAACACATGGTAAGCCAAACACAAGAGGCATATGTGAGTACCCACCAATCATTAGCTAGAATCCAGCTGGGCATTGCTGCTGCTGAGCATACCTAGGTATGCTTTTCATTTAAAGATATGGGGCACGATCCGATATACAGCGTACTTTTCGGCGCAAGCGAGGGAACCCGCGCCGCCCGTAGTTTCACCTCGCACATCGGGGTATCCAATATACCCCACCGGCAGTTCCTAAAGTGCCGTAAGTCGGATAAACTAGCAATGTCCAGGAATAAGCGTAAGTACAAATTTCTGGAGTCGCCAGTGACTTCCGGCACTTTAGAAACTGCCGGCTCCTAAAAAAACTAACTAAACTTTTAAATCTCCCATAACTGTCTAACACGCCTCCCAAAAATAGCCCGACACGTATACCCCTCTATCCGCAATCCCCCCTCTCACTCCTAACAATAAATGTTTTAACCCCTAGACCGACAATCCCCCACAATGCAATAAGCCTAATTATTAACCCCTAAACCGCCATAGCCCACACCGAAATAAACCTATCCTAGTATTAACCCCTAAACTGCCACTCCCGGACCCCGCCGCCACCTATATTAAATGTATTACCCCCTAATCTGACCCCCCTACACCGCCGCCACCTATATTAAATATATTAACCCCTAATCTGACCCCCCTACACTGCCGCCACCTACATAAAATGTATTACCCCCTAAACCTAAGTCTAACCCTAATACCCCCTAACTTAATTATTAATTAAATAAATCTAAATAATATTAATATTATTAACTAAATTATTCCTATTTAAAACTAAATACTTACCTATACAATAAACCCTAAGATAGCTACAAAATAATTAATAATTACATTGTAGCTATTTTAGGGTTTATATTTATTTTACAGGTAACTTTGTATTTATTTTAACTAGATACAATAGCTATTAAATAGTTAATAACTATTTAATAGCTACCGAGTTAAAATAATTACAAAATTACCTGTAAAATAAATCCTAACCTAAGTTACAAATACACCTAACAACGCACTATCAATAAATTAATTAAATAAACTACAATTATCTAAACTAAAATACAATTAAATAAACTAAACTATATTACAAAAAAAACAAACACTAAATTACAAAAAATAAAAAAATATTACAAGAAGTTTAAAGGCAAGGTAAACTTGCGTGCACTCGTCATCACATTTATCAATAACATCAAAATTTAGTATAAGTTTAATTCATCATTTTAATTTTTTTTTTATTTTAAGCCTCCAATCTTATTATTTATCTGTTTTCCTGCAACGATTCACCGTCCGCCCGACTTTTGTATTAAATTGATTGACACTTGTTTTACCTTGTGGCGTCCAATCACCGCTTTCTCCATGTGGTGGTGAACACAGCATAGCCGACGTCATCGGACCACACTGCGCATGCGCCCGACAAGTAATGTCTCAAATGTTCAACGCGCTCGTTCATGAGTCGCGCATGCTCCGTTGAAGCATCAGTCTAAGTTTGGCAATCAGCTTCAAACAAATTACACTTGGTAATCACGGGGAACAGTGCAGACGAGTCTGTCTATAGAAATTATGGAAAGTTGTGCATGTGCAGATGATTTTAGGTCCGTGAACGCGCAAAATTCTGACGTAGAGTGCGGGTGGGTTGGGTCTCTAAGATGAGAGCCGAAATATAGGAAGTATCAATGGGGAGGAGTAAAAGAATAAAAGGTACTTATATGTTTTTATGAATAACTTGAAAATAACACCGCAAATATTGAAAAGGACTTAGCGGCTGCATTGCAAGGCTAATTAGAAAACTAAACAAATTTCAAAACATTGCAAACTTTACCTTGCCTTTAATCTAATTACACCTAATCTAAGCCCCCTAATAAAATAAAAAAGCCCACCAAAATAATAAAATTTCCCTACCCTAAACTAAATTAGAAATAGCCCTTAAAAGGGCCTTTTGCAGGGCATTGCCCCAAAGTAATCAGCTCTTTTACCTGTAAAAAAAAGAACAATCCCCCCCCACATTACAACCCACCACCCACACACCCCTTCTCTAAAACCCACCCGATCCCCCCTTAAAAAAACCTAAGTCTAACCCCCAAGTGGTCTTTACCTGTCCTGAAGACTGGTGGAGAAGGTCCTGTTCCAGGCGGGGAAGTCTTCTTCCAAGCGGCGACCTCTTCTTCTTCCAGGAACCAGCCGGAGTGGACGGAGCGAAGGAGTTGAAGACCGATGACCGCGGAGCTGAAAACCATCGACTCTGGAACTGAAGACCGGTGACGCTGGAACTGAAGACCACGGAGCCTTGGAGCGTGGAGGATCCTCTTCATGCGATCTCCGCCGTACACTGAATAGGAATTCAAGGTACGCAATTAAAAATGGCATCCCTTGAATTCCTATTGGACGATTTGAGCCTTCAGCCAATAGGAATTCAAGTGACGCCATTTTTAATCGCGTACCTTGAATTCCTATTCAGTGTACGGCGGAGATCGTAAAGCAAATTTAAGGTACAGTGCACTGAAAACAGTGTAATTTTATTTGTATTAAGCATAATATTCAAGGTTTTAAAACACATCAGTTTCCCCTCTGTACTTCGCCCTTCATTGCAAACTTTTATCTAGCAGAGAGCTCTCATTATTTGTATGTGAGACATCTTGCGACTTGCATGGAAATCCCCCTTTTTTATAGAATTCCATGAGGGCTCCCTCTGCGAGTGTTGGAGTGGAAAACTATGTTTTGACTGGCAAATGTTTTAGGATCGGGGCCCAAGTGAGAGCTCAGATAATATATATGGCCCCTGTTACCTCTATTATACTAGCAGTTTAACTAGATGAGACCTCAGATCAGATGCCTGCAGTCACTGCGTCTCTGTGTGTCAAGACTTGAAAAGAGTATGATGAGAGTGCTAAGCCTGGAGAAGTGGATTGTGTGGAGGTGAAAGAGAGAGATTAGTAACAGCAGGACACCATGTAGACTTCAAGTGCCATGAGAGCCTTCCTGTTGGGTGCCTCATTGCCTTTACACTTGCTGACCCCTCCCATCGTTTCCTCTCTGACTTATTTCAATAGTTCTAAGGCTTTTATACATCATAGTTAGTTTTCTAAGTCTTTATTTGCTAGTTTTGATGAATATGATAGACAAGCAGAAAAGCCTCTATCTCCGGGTGCTGTCAAACTACGTATCGATCACAGTCACAGAGGAACATGATTCCTCACAAACAAAGCTATGCACCATAATGCCCCTTTTGTTTACACCCACTTATACAAAAGCTATTGCACAGGACAAACGTCTGCCTTCTGCATGAATGTATATCTGACTTTACATTTGAATATTTCTTTATACTTCTAGTTGTATTCAGCTGTATATCAATACATTGATTTTTTTTTTCTTTTAAAAGTGTAGCCAGATTCCAGCATTTCATCTAATCTGACAAATGTCTTGTGAAGTTTAACATACAATCAATCAATTCAAATTGAATGAGACCTTTACTGCAATAAACAAACACAGACTCCAGTTATTAGATATAATTTATTCCATGTAAAAGAAGCTTTTACAATGCTGATAAGAAAATCAAATCTGTGGCAAAAGGTTGATTCTTAAATTCCTGATCTGGTGTGATAAGATCCATACTCTCCAGATTTCCATAATCCACAGTCACATTTCATTTACCTTGATATTCTCAAAATGCTAAATAACCATTTGGATTGACAGTGGTTTAGCAATGCCTTATTTGCAAAAAAATAGCATGTTTATATGTCACTTGCTCTGACACCTTTATAAAAGGAATTCTACTATATGGTCCATCTGTGTCTTACAAAATAAATGTCTGGAATTGAATTTAAATTGCACATCACTGTTTCAAATAAACCATCTGCACATTTATTTTTGTATTTGATTATCTTGATAAATGAGTGTTCTTTATCATGTTCAGATCTGGGCCTCGATCCGATATAAATCGTCGCCAGCAAAAGCCGGCGACGCCAATATTTGCGCAGGTTTGGTATCCTATATACCGCGTAACTTAGAAGTTACGCGCGTATATTTCTGACTTTGCCCGTCGTTTTTGGCCCATATACTGACATACAAAACACGTGCAGTTTGGTATCCAATATAGGGCGTAAGGACTTACGTGCACAGATTTCAGAAAATCTACTCCATTCTCATCTCGCCACAAATTGAAGGCGCAGCAACCCTTGCACTGACTTAGAAACCAACGTAACTCTCTGAAGGCCTAACAAGTGCATGCTTAACAACATACATATCAGCAGCTTGATCACAAATAGTTAACCTCTTCAAAGCATTTATTATTCCTGCCCCTGCAAGTTTGTCAAACCAATCACAAAGGGGTGCATCATGGGGCACAAGGGGTCATCATGGGGCACAAGGGGTCAATCATGGGGCACAAGGGGTCAATCATGGGGCACAAGGGGTCATCATGGGGCACAAATGGTGCTGGAAGCCCTACAATCCCCTGTTGTTCTGTCTACACATGCTGATTCTATAGTTGCTAATGAGGTCCATGGTGATGGTGCTGCCCCTGCTGCAGCTGGTCATCGAATTACATATTGCGGATTTCCACTGCATGTAAGTGAAACTACATCCCATTCCCTTAACCACCCTAATTACTGAAAATATATCATTAGTTCAATTCATGTTTTGGTCACTATGATTTATTGACTATCATTTCGAGGAATGAAAATGGATGTTTATACCTTATGTTTACACCTTCTGTAAAAACATTATTATTTAGATATATATACCCATGTGCAGGGATAGGCAAGGTGTCCTTCACTAAAAGTCTTTACCTTAGAATATGTCCGCCACAGCCTTGGCTCGAGTTGCGAGGTGAAATTATGGGTGGCACGGGCTTGCGCCGACCTATCCAATATACTGTGCCATCAGATGCTAAACTGGCGTAAAGTAGGAAAAACCTGTGATCAAATAAAATGTGCGCAAATACACATTTTAGTCATCACAAGTACTTACGCCAGTATTTTGTTCACGTAAAGTCTCAATAAAGTGTAGTTTTATGCAAATTAGACTACGAATCGTAAAAAACAACGACCAATTCTAAAAGATGCAACACGTAATTACGCCATTCTAAATTCCTACATAAACCCATGCGCAGCGGCCATTTTCTTTAGTGTGTTAGGTTGGTTCTTGGAGCTACAGCACACTACAGTGAGTAGAGAGATTAGTGGTAAGAGTAGTGAGAGAGGAGCATTTCATTAAGTTAGTTAGGTCGGATTGTTGGATTGGTAAGCCTGTACATTTACTTACACTTTTTTTTACATATTGCACACATTTTGCATACACACATATACAAAATACACAACACTTTTTTTTTTATAACACCTCGCACATTTTATTTATCTTTTACAGTGTGATAGGCTGAGTGTTGGGTGTGATTGTGTGTGATTGAAGTGTGAGTGAGTGTGAGTGTGTGTAGTTTGAGGTTGACAGGGATAGCTAGGGCGGGGGGGGAGGAGGAAAGGGGAGTTGCAGGGAGAGGATTATGGACAGGAGGAGCAGCAGGGTCCCTGTCAGGGAGTGAGTGAAGGGGGAGAGTTTGGAGGGAGGATGCGAGTGGGGTTGCCCCAAGGTCAGGCACACTCAGAAGAGGGACAGAGGGTGCACATGGGGATAGAAGGGGGGAGGAGGGAGAGGATAGGGAGGAACCCACACCAGGGACATCCCAGGGAGGGAGCCAGGCGGCCCAGGACGAGGAGCGCATGAGGTGCCCCAACTTCTCTTTTGCAGAAATCCTTGCGCTAGTCTAGGCCATCCTGGAGAACCACACCGCCCTCTTTGGCCAAGAGAATGGCAAAGGAGTTGCCCGAAGACGTAAAGATGCATGGCTGAGGGTCGAGGAGGCAGTCGACGGCGTGGCCCAGCAGAGGAGGAATGTGGATGGGCTCAAGAAAAGGTGGAATGACTGCAAGAGGCAGGTCAAGGAGAAAATGGGCCAAGAATCCATGCAGCAGAGGGGAACAGGCGGTGGTCCTCACCAGGAGGCAGAATATAATGAGTGGCAGGAGCTCATTCGCAGGACCCTGAGCATCACAGCAGTCCGTGGACTTCCAGGGGCTCGTGACTCAGGGACTGCAACATCAGCACAGCATGCTGGTGAGTAACATCCCACACACCAGTATTATATGTATTTGAGATATAACATCCTTTAATGTTACACATTCATGTACACAATGAGGAGCATGGTATTTGGCCTACTAACAATAACATCTACAATTAGATTTCACATTAAAGGGACATTAAACCAAAGCTTTTTATGTCATTATTCAGATAGAGAATACAGTTTTAAACAACATCTCAATTTACTTCTATTATGTAATTTGCTTCATTATTTTGTTATTATTTGTTTATTAAATATCAGTGCACATGGTCGAGCCAATCACATGAGGCATTGATGTGCAGCCACCAATCAGCAGCTTCTGAGCCTATCTAGATATGCTTTTCAGCTAAGAATAGCAAGAGAATGAAGCAAATTAGGTAATGGAAGTAAATTACAAAGTTGTTTAAAATTACATGCTCTAGCTGAATCATGAAAGAATAAAAATGGGTTTAATGTCCATTTAATGCTACTTAACACATTGAAATTCATGATATGAGGTGAAATAGTGAAATACTAACATGTCTCGGAGTAACACAGGCCACAAGCCACATGTAGAGTTTTCAGTAAATGGACACTATAGTCATCACAATACTTTTAGCTCAACAAAGCACGTTATGTGCCTACATCAGGCTAAAGGAAATTGTGTGACCATAGTGTCACTTAAAGAACACATTTTCTCCATCACTGACATGTACACAGAACTATTGTATGAAACACATACATGTATACTTTGCATATTAAAATCCTTCATATCACAAATCACAATGTGCACATGCATTTTATAGAGTTTGACATGAGAATGAGCATAGGCCCTAGCATGTATCAATGTACATTGTATGCCCACATGGATATATATATATAATTGTACTAATACCTCTCATCATTTGACTCCTCCACAGAACCTCCTGTCACCAGGGTGCAAACGGCCATGCATCCACTGCAACCACCAGGCCAGAGGATGGCTCCAGCACAACGAGCAGGCCAGAGGATGGCTCCACCACAACCACCAGGCCAGAGAATCCCTCAACAGTATGCTCCCAGGCATGAGGTGGGTTGGATTGCCTCTGTTGAGGACACATATGTCATGCCACCAAGATTTGAAGAGGAGCCCTGGCAGAAGCCCTGGCCCGGAGGACTATTCTTTTGGTTATGAGGGGCAGCCAAGGCATCCCCAAAGGGTAGATGTCTTTACCCCCCCTATCAATATCAGGCCAGTCAGGACTTTTACCACCAGGACATACAAACTGGTCAGGCTGAGTGGTCGCACACCAGTCGTCAATGGGACTACCAGTCCACCACCCAGAGAGCTCCACCATCCACTTCCCTTGGAAGAGCTCCAGCATATGAAGAGGAGCATATAGCTGTGGTAGTTCCTCCTGAGGCACCAGCCAGCATTGTTCCTCCTGAGGCACCAGCCAGCATTGTTCCTCCTGAGGCACCAGCCAGCATTGTTCCTCCTGAGGCACCAGCCAGCATTGTTCCTCCTGAAGCAACAGCCAGCATTGTTCCTCCTGAAGCAACAGCTGACATTGTTCCAGATGCAACAGCAGCTAGAGGTGAACCTGCGCCTATAATCCACGCTGGTGAACAGCCTTTAGATCCTCTGACTTCTGCCCTGGGTGACGAATACATTGCCCTCCAGAGGAGGCAGACATCAACCTGCGAGAGGCTCACATAAACCTGCGAGAGAATGCAGAGAGACCAACGCAGGTTTTACAGGAGCCAACAGACTTTACTACAGTGTTCCATTGAGCTGCAACGGGACATGGCAGCATCTTTAAGTGGTATTGTCCAGAACCAATCTCAGATGCTGAGAGTTATTTCGGACATGAAGATGCAGAGTGACAACAGATGGCGGGAACAAAACCAACTGTTGGGTGTGTTGGTGGAGCATTTCATACACCAGCAGGACATTGCCTCCAGCCTCTCATCTGTGGCCAGCACTCCTGCAGAATCCTCTGAATCCACACAACCCAGGAGAGGCAGGAGAGGCAGGAGAGCCACTCCAGGCACCTCAGCCCCCTCATCTAAGAAGCCTAAAAAAAAAAATTTGTTATATTTCATCCTAAATCTTGTCCTCTGTTATTTACCTTATAATTGTCATCCACATCCATGTGAGGGGTGTTTTAGTACTCTAATATTTTTGAAAAATATAATAAGGCCTGTGTGGAAATGGCCCAGAAAAGGTAATATCATCATGTTTATGACATATTCATGTTCTCTAAACCACATCACATAGTTGTGTATGAAGGGTACATATAGTGATATTCACTTTTAAGATGTAAATCAAGGTTTCTCACATCCAATAGAAATTGACCCATGTGCAGGGATAGGCATGAGCCAAGGCTGTGGCGGACATTTTCTAAGGTAAAGACTTTTAGTGAAGGACACCTTGCCTATCCCTGCACATGGGTATATATATCTAAATAATAATGTTTTTACAGAAGGTGTGAACATAAGGTATAAACATCCATTTTCATTCCTCGAAATGATAGTCAATAAATCATAGTGACCAAAACATGAATTGAACTAATGATATATTTTCAGTAATTAGGGTGGTTAAGGGAATGGGGGTGGGATGTAGTAGTTTCACTTACATGCAGTGGAAATCCGCAGTATGTAATTCGATGACCAGCTGCAGCAGGGGCAGCACCATCACCATGGACCTCAGCAGCAACTATAGAATCAGCATGTGTAGACAGAACAACAGGGGATTGTAGGGCTTCCAGCACCCCTTGTGCCCCATGATGACCCCTTGTGCCCCATGATTGACCCCTTGTGCCCCATGATTGACCCCTTGTGCCCCATGATGACCCCTTGTGCCCCATGATGCACCCCTTTGTGATTGGTTTGATAAACTTGCAGGGGCAGGAATAATAAATGCTTTGAAGAGGTTAACTATTTGTGATCAAGCTGCTGATATGTATGTTGTTAAGCATGCACTTGTTAGGCCTTCAGAGAGTTACGTTGGTTTCTAAATCAGTGCAAGGGTTGCTGCGCCTTCAATTTGCGGCGAGATGAGAATGGAGTAGATTTTCTGAAATCTGCACGCTTAAGTCCTTATGCCGTATATTGGATACCAAACTGCGGGTGTTTTGTATGTCAGTCGATGGGCCAAAAAACGACGGGCGAAGTCAGAAATATACGCGCATAACTTCTAAGTTACGCCGTATATAGGATACCAAACCCGCTAACACCTGGACTGTGGCGTGCCGGAGGGGGATCCATGGCAATAAAGCATAAAGGGCATAAATCACCTAACATTCCTAAATTGTTTGGAATAACGTGCTTTAAAACATCAGGTATGATGTTGTATCGATCAGGTAGTGTAAGGGTTATGCCCACTTCACAGTGACAGACCAAACTCCCGCAGCGGGTACAACATCATCATCATCACACCGTTCGTCCATGTGTGTAATGCTGCCTGACTGAGACATATCCCTGTTATCTACATCCTCTGGCAATAATGGTTGCGCATCACTCATTTCTTCCAACTGATGTGTAAATAACTCCTCTGACATATCAAGTGAAGCGGCTGTGGTGCTAGTGTTGGTGGTGGCGGCAGGCGGGCGAGTAGTAACTTGAGAGGTGTCCGAAGCTAAGCTGGAGGAGGATGGTGCGTCAAGTTTCCAAGCGGAAGCTGTAGAAGATTGGGTGTCCTGTGTTAGCCAGTCAACTATGTCCTCAGAACTTTTCTAGTTCAGGGTACGTGGCCTCTGAACACTGGGCATTATTCTAGGGCAAAAGGGAATCACAGCACCACAACCACGACGGCCCCTGCTGGGTGGCCTGCCTCTGTCTGTCATTTTTTTTGGATTAGTGGTACTATGCGTGCAAGCTACTGTGACAACAGATATGAGTGGCACTGTGCACTGGCAGAAGTTGGCAGAGTAGACGCTGTAGGCCTGACACACATGCTTGCAGACAACTAACTGCTATTCAATCTATTACAGTCAAAATTGTATTTTTTTTTTAATGTACACTACTGTTACACCAGATATGAGTTGCACTGGTGTGACACTGTGCCCTGGCAGGCCCTCAAAAATCTGTTACACATCTACAACCACCAAAAAACAACCATGCTAAATAGTTTCTAAATGTTGTCCTGAGTTTAGAAATACCCAATGTTAACATGTTCTTTGCTTTTTTTGTAAGTTATAGGGAAATAAATACAAGAAGCACTTTGCTATTTCAAAACCACTTTTTTTCAAAATGAGCGCTAGTTACATTGGAACCCTGATATCTGTCAGGAATACCTGAATATCCCTTGACATGTATATATTTTTTTTTAGAAGACATCCCAAAGTATTGATCTAGGCCCATTTTGATATATTTCATGCCACCATTTCACCGCCAAATGCGATCAAATAAATTTTTTTTTTCACTTTTTCACAAACTTTAGGTTTCTCAAAGAAATGATTTACAAACAACTTATTTAATTATGGCATAAATGGTTGTAAATGCTTCTCTGGGATCCCCTTTGTTCAGAAATAGCAGACTTATATGGCTTTGGCATTGCTTTTTGGTAATTAGAAGGCTGCTAAATGCCACTGCGCACCACACGTGTTTTATGCCCAGCAGTGAAGGGGTTAATTAGGGAGCATGTAGGGAGCTTGTAGAGTTAATTTTAGCTTAAGTGTAGGGTAGTAGACAACCCAAAGTATTGATCTAGGCCCATTTTGGTATATTTCATGCCACCATTTCACCGCTAAATGCGATCAAATTAAAAAAAAAAGTACAAATTTTCACAATTTTAGGTTTCTCACTGAAATCATTTATAAACAGCTTGTGCAATTATGGCACAAATGGTTGGAAATGCTTCTCTGGGATCCCCTTTGTTCAGAAATAGCAGACATATATGACTTTGCGCATCACACGTGTATTATGGCTAGCAGTGAAGGGGTTAATTAGGTAGTTTGTAGGGAGCTTGCAGGGTTAATTTTAGCTTTAGTGTAGAGATCAGCCTCCCACCTGACACATCAGACCCCCTGATCCCTCCCAAACAGCTCCCTTCCCTCCCCCACCCCACAATTGTCCCGCCATCTTAAGTAATGGCAGAAAGTCTGCCAGTACTAAAATAAAAGGTTTTTAAATTATTTTGTGTGTGCATATTTACATATGCTGTGGTGTAGCATTTCCCCTTAGCCCCCAACCTCCCTGATCCCCCCCAAAACATCTCTCTAACCCTCCCCATCTGCCTTATTGGCGGCCACCTTGGGTACTGGCAGCTGTCTGCTATTATTTCACAGTCAAAAAAGTGTTGTTTTTTTAAATCTACACTACTGTTACACCAGATATGAGTGGTGGCACTGGGCAAGTGGGCACAGTATACGCTTTGAGCCTGACACACACGCTGGCAGGCAGGCAACTGCAATTAGATTACACAGGAAAAAAAAAAAAGCAGACTGATGTTCTAGCCCTAAAAAGGGCTTTTTGGGGTGCTGTCCTTACAGCAGAGATCAGATGAGTCCTTCAGGACTGTAGTGGACACTGAATACACTAGCCTAGCTATCAATTTCCCTATTAATCAGCAGCAGCTACACTGTCCCTCCTCTCACTAAGAATGCAGCTTCCAAATGAATCTAAAATGGATGCTGTCCAGGAGGTAGGAGGGTCTGGGAGGGAGTGTCTGCTGCTGATTGGCTGTAATGTGTCTGCTGACTGTGAGGTAAAGGGTCAAAGTTTTCTTAATGATGAAGAATAGGGGGCGGATCAAACATCGCATATGTTCGCCCGCGCGGCGAACGCGAACATGCTATGTTCGCCGGGAACTATACTATATATATGGTATTGACAGCTATATCTGTAACTGGTCTCTATATAAACATTGTAATATACTGTATATGGTATTGCCAGCTATTTCTGTAACTGGTCTCTATATAAACCTTGTAATATATATGGTATTGTTAGCTATATCTGTAATTGATCTCCATATAAACCTTGTAATATATATGGTATTGCTAGCTATATCTGTAACTGGTCTCTATATAAACCTTGTCAAATATATGGTATTGCCAGCTGTATCTGTAACTGGTCTCTATATAGACATTGTAATATATATATATGGTATTGCAAGCTATATCTGTAATTTGTGTCTATATAAACCTTATAATATATATATGTTATTGCTAGCTGTATCTGTAACTGGTATATACTGTATATAAACCTTGAAATATATATGGTATTGCAAGCTATATCTGTAACTGGTCTCTATATAATCCTTGTAATATATATGGTAATGCCAGCTATATCTGTAATTGTTTTTTATATAAACCTTGCAATATACAGTATATAGGAGTGTGTACTATACATCAGCATTTTAAATGGAGAATTGCTAGTTTATAGTATATGGACTACATGCTTTATATTTATATATCTGTGTGTAACTATGATTGTTTCATATATTTATTCACTCTGGGTGGAAAAACAGGCTATGCAATAAAGTATACACAACTACTGGCTATATATATATATATATAAGTAAGTTTTTACTGGGTATATCCCATATTTTTTGTGGAATTAATTTTTAGAGCGCTTATTTTTTCTTATTGGGTAGGTTATGCTTTACCCTCCCTTTATATACAGAGATTAGTGTCTATACATACTTTCTGACTTATTGGCAGTATTGCTGCCCACAGTATCTGAGATTACAGGCTATAGCATTCAGATTTTTATATGATCTATACACACAGCAAACACTCATTAGCAAACCTGCTCAATAGAGGGACGTGGTGCAAAATGTTTTTGGGCACCCCAAAGGTAACTCAGTAGTATACAATAATAATATTATGCATGCTGCTATGGATGATGATTTTGAGGATAGATTGACCTCCAACCTGCACTAATAAAAGGTTCCCCTGCATTAGGATTGCACAAATTCAACTATCCTATGTATAGACTGGCGATTATGGGGGACCTGGTGCCACCGCACCTTCTGCACCAATGGTAGTTCAGCCCCTGCAAACAGGAAAATGCTTTTATTCAAAACGGACATGTACTCATGTGCATTTAAATGTTTAACTTTACGTCCTTTTAAAAAGAAGGGGTTTAAATAATGAAAGATGATGTGAAGCTCAGTAAGTTAATGGGGAATTTATATTGGTAGACATTAGTGATGTCGAGAATAGTTCACCGGCGAATAGTTCCCGGCGAACATAGCATGTTCGTGTTCGCCGCGGCGGGCGAACATATGCAATGTTCAATCCGCCCCCTATTCGTCATCATTGAGTAAACTTTGACCCTGTATCTCACAGTCTGCAGACACATTCCAGCCAATCAGCAGCAGACACTCCCTCCCAGACCCTCCTACCTCCTGGACAGCATCCATTTTATATTCATTTGGAAGCTGCATTCTTAGTGAGAGGAGGGACAGTGTAGCTGCTGGTGATTTAATAGGGAAATTGATAGCTAGGCTAGTGTATTCAGTGTCCACTACAGTCCTGAAGGACTCATCTGATCTCTGCTGTAAGGACAGCACCCCAAAAAGCCATTTTTAGGGCTAGAACATCATTTTTTTTCCCTGTATAATCTAATTGCAGTTGCCTCCACTTGCACAGTGCCACCACTCATATCTGGTGTAACAGTAGTGTAAGTTTAAAAAAAAAAAACTTTTTTGACTGTGAAACATCAGTCTGCTAGTGTAATCTAATTGCAGTTGCCTGCATGCCAGCGTGTGTACCAGGCCCACTTGCCCAGTGCCACCACTCATATCTGGTGTAACAGTAGTGTAAATTTAAAAAAAAAAAAAAAAAACTTTTTTGACTGTGAAACATCAGTCTGCTTATGTAATCTAATTGCAGTTGCCTGCCTCCCGGCATGTGTGCCAGGCCCACTTGCCCAGTGCCACCACTCATATCTGCTGTAACATTAGTGTAAATTTAAAAAAAAAAAAACTTTTTTGACTGTGAAACATCAGTCTGCTTTTTTGTGTCAGGCTCACAGCGTATATATACTGTGCCCACTTGCCCAGTGCCACCACTCTTATCTTGTTTAATAGTAGTGTAAGTGTACATTTAAAAACAAAAAAAAACATTTTGGACTGTGAAACATCAGTCTGCTTTTTTGTGTCAGGCTCACAGCTTATACTGTGCCCACTTGCCCAGTGCCACCTCTCATATCTTGTTTAATAGTAGTGTAAGTGTACATTTAAAAAAATAAAAACTTTTTGGACTGTGAAACATCAGTCTGCTTTTTTGTGTCAGGCTCACAGCGTATACTGTGCCCACTTGCCCAGTGCCACCACTCATATCTTGTTTAATAGTAGTGTAAGTGTACATTTAAAAAAATAAAAACTTTTTGGACTGTGAAACATCAGTCTGCTTTTTTTGTGTCAGGCTCACAGCGTATACTGTGCCCATTTGCCCAGTGCCACCACTCATATCTTGTTTAATAGTAGTGTAAGTGTACATTTAAAAAAAAAAAAAACTTTTTGGACTGTGAAACATCAGTCTGCTTTTTTGTGTCAGGCTCACAGCTTATACTGGGCCCACTTGCCCAGTGCCACAACTCATATCTTGTTTAATAGTAGTGTAAGTGTACATTTAAAAAAATAAAAACTTTTTGGACTGTGAAACATCAGTCTGCTTTTTTGTGTCAGGCTCACAGCGTATACTGTGCCCACTTGCCCAGTGCCACCATTCATATCTTGTTTAATACTAGTGTAAGTGTACATTTAAAAAAAAAAAAAACTTTTTGGACTGTGAAACATCAGTCTGCTTTTTTGTGTCAGGCTCACAGCGTATTCTGTGCCCACTTGCCCAGTGCCACCACTTATATCTTGTTTAATAGTAGTGTAAGTGTACATTTAAAAACAAAAAAAACTTTTTGGACTGTGAAACATCAGTCTGCTTTTTGTGTCAGGCTTACAGCTTATACTGGGCCCACTTGCCCAGTGCCACCACTCATATCTTGTTTAATAGTAGTGTAAGTGTACATTTAAAAACAAAAACATTTTTTGGACATGAGTAGCTCGGCATCCAACCTTGTGCAAATGGGGTCGTTCATGCTGTCGTGCCTGTTGAGTGACCCTCGTATAAAAAAGCTGAAAAAGAACGACCTGTACTGGGTGTCCATGCTACTAGACCCCCGGTATAAGCATAAAGTGCCTGAAATGTTACTGAATTATCGCAAGTCGGAAAGGATGCAACAGTTCCAAAATAAATTAAAAAGTATGCTTTACACAGCGTATAAGGGTGATGTCACAGCACAATGGGAATCTAACAGGGGAAGAGGTGAAAGTAATCCTACGACTCCCACGACCACACCGGCAAGGACAGGACGCTTTACAGACGTGTTGTTGATGGAGGACATGCAGAGCTTTTTAACTCCTATGCATCGCCACAGCCCTTCGGGGTCCACCCTCAGAGAACGACTCGACCGACAGGTAGCAGACTACCTCGCCTTAACTGCAGATCTCGACAGTCTGAGGAGCGATGAACCCCTTGACTACTGGGACTACTTTACCTGTGGCCTGAGCTATCCCAATTTGCGATAGAACTTCTGGCCTGCCCCACTTCAAGTGTCCTGTCAGAAAGGACCTTCAGTGCAGCAGGAGGTATTGTCACTGAGAAGAGAAGTCGCCTAGGTCAAAAAAGTCTAGATTACCTCACCTTTATTAAGATGAATGAGGGATGGATGGGACTGACATTGGGCGATACATTCGAGTAAAAAAGGCCTGATGAGATGAGCTGCCTTGGACTAAAAATGGTCCACACGGTGCTATATTTTATCTTCGAATGCCGGATGACTTGCGTGACTTATGCGCCACCAACTAGGGTTCAAGCCGCAATGTTTTAGGGCACTTTCTGCCTGGGAAACAAACATCAATTTTTCTGGCCACTGCTACAGCAGCGGCTGCAACAATACCTAATTTTTCAGGCATGTGTACATGCCTAATTTTTCTGGCCTCTGGTGCAGCACTGTGGCTTCAAAAACCAAACCAAGAAAAAAGGCACATAACAGGGATTAAACTGATAGAAATAGTACTACTTAACACACCACTCCTATCTGGTGGCACATTAGATTGCACGTGCAGTGCCCCAAATTTGAAGTAGGAGGACCGACCAAGCATCTTTTTCCATCTCCCGGTTCCTAAAATCCATGCCATATACACGTCCCCTGATAGGGGACGGATCAGGGATTAAACTGATAGGAATAGTACTCCTTAACAAACCTTATAATAATGCAGAGAGAGGCAATGCAGAGAGAGGAGTCTGAAGAAGAGGAGTCAGAGGAGGAAGGTGGCTTTGAGGAGGTGGAAGACCAAACACAGCAGGTGTCCCAAGGGGCTTGTTGTCACCTTTCGGGGTCCATTGGTGTTGTACGTGGCTGGGTGGAGGAAGAGACCTTCAATGACATCAGTGAGGACAAGGAACGGGACATGGCTAGCTTGGTATCCAACCTTGTGCAAATGGGGAGTTTGCAGTTGTGCAAATGGACTGTTTGCGGTTGTTTGCGGTGCATTAAACAGGGAGTTTGGTCTGTCACTGTGAAGCGGGCGTAACCCTTACACTACCTGATCGATACAAAATCATACCTGATGTTTTAAAGCACGTTATTCCAAACAATTTAGGATTTATGCCCTTTACGGATTAAAACCAGATTCTGCATCAACTATGTAATTTTCCGTGGGAGTTTTGCCATGTATCCCCCTCCGGCATGCCACAGTCCAGGTGTTAGTACCCTTGAAACAACTTTTCCATCACTATTGTGGCCAGAAAGAGTCCCTGTGGGTTTTAAAATTCGCCTGCCTATTGAAGTCAATGGGGATTCGCCCGGTTCGCCCGTTCGAGAACTTTTGTGGATGTACGCGTTCGCTATTCGCGAACTGAAAATTTTAAGTTCGCAACATCACTAGTAGGCACCCTAAACATAGATGTGCTCCTTAAAATAACTTGTATTTCATGCACAAACAATAGAAGAATTTAATAAATGTAAGGATTATAATAAGCTAATATTTCACTGGCCCTCTTCAGTTTGCAGGGAATTTGAACAATATTTTTCTTTTGCAGCATATACTCTATTTAATAACATAAATGATCATGCTTAAGAACCAATCATCCGCTTATCCATCAGTGTTTCAGTAAATACAATGGAGTTGGAAGTCACAGGAATATGTAAATAAACACCAAGATGCAGAGCTGGGGTCTGACAATCGACATTGTGGCTTAGGAAATGTGGGTTAAATTGATTAAGTGATTTTGAAACTTGTTTAGCTGTAACATAATCTGCTTTGTGAAATCCTCTCTAGAGATTAGTGTGAGAGTTTTATGGGGAATACCAATTCCTTAATCTTTGTACTGTGCATAAAATTATATTACAAAAAAACAATTCTTAAATCATTTTACTTTACTCCTTTTAGAAGCTAAAGCTCTGCCTGATGTATAGAACTGTCCCTTGTCATAGCTTCTAAAAATCAGTTCTGATCAGTGTGAGACCAATTAAATGATCCATAATATGTGATAATATGATAATAATGTACCTTGTATTTTGCAGGAGTATAGTTTGTATGAAATGCTGTCTAAATATCTCTCATATCTCTGCTAAAGGAAGAGCAAAGTCAAAATTACATTTCATGATTGAGATAGAACATACAATCTTAAACAACTTACCAGTTTACTTCTATTATCAAATTTGATTTGTTATCATGAAATTATTTGTTGAAAAGCATACTTAGGTAGGATCAGAAACATCAGTGCACTAGCTGCTAGCTAGCTCCCAGTAGTGCATTGCTGCTCCTTTAACAAAGGATACCAAGAGAATTAAAAAATGTTGAAGAAGTAAATTGGTAAGTTGTGTAAAACGGTATGCTCTATCTGAATCATGAAATACCTTTAATGACTTAGAACATTACTTGACAAAGGCCTAGATTAGTAGACATTTGTGAATTTGCTGAGGGCCGTCGTTATAAAGGTGAGTTAAACTTTTCGCTAGTGAGCATATCTACCATTGACATCTATAGGTGAGTGAGATGCCCAGAGCAGTATGTATCTACACATCTCATCAAACTCAGTTTGACAGGTAGCATGCCTCTTTTTATGCAAATCCCACCCATTTCCTCCTGTATCCACCCACATGCCAACCCATAGAGGGATATTTATCAAAGCCTCAACTATGTTGCATTCGCCGGGAACCAGTACGCCTAACATCGCCTAACATCGTGGCTACGGAGCTGAATACAATCTCCATATTTATAAAAAAAAGCCGGCAAAAAGACGCGCACCAAGTACTGGGCGATGAGCATCGGAACAGTTGTTAACTAGCAGTCATCGATCTCGCGTCTATTCGGCTTTTTACCAACTTTACTTATACCCTGTCACTAAACGCTGCCACTATACTAAAATGTTTAACCCCTATCCCGCCGCTCCCAGACCCAGCTGCAACCTAAATAAAGTTATTAACCCCTATCCCGTCGCTCCCGGACCCCGCCGCAACTTAAATAAAGTTATTAATCCATATCCCGCCGCTCTCAGACCTTGCCGCAACCTAAATAAAGTTATTAACCCCTATCCCGCCGCTCCCGGACACAGACGCAACCTAAATTAAGTTATTAACCCCTATCCCGCCGCTCCCGGACCCCGCCGCAACCTAAATAAATGTATTAACCCCTAAACCTCTGGCCTCCCACATCACTACCACTAACTAAAACTATGTACCCATAAACCCCCAGCCCCCCACATCGCCATACATTAAATTAAGCTAAAACTAACAAGCCGCTAACTTTAAATTAAAATTACAACATTCCTATCTTAAAATAAATTTAAACTTACCTGTAGAATTAAAATAAACTATTTTTAAACTATTAATTAACCTACCCTAACTATTATCCTACAATTAAATTAACTAAATTACATATTAAAAAACCCTAACCCTACTCAAATTATTTAAATCTACTATTAAACATTATTTAAAATTATTAAATTACTAACAAAAATAAACACTAAGTTACAAAAAATTAAAAAAACGCTAAATTACGAAAACAAACAAACCACATGATCAAAAATAAAAAAAAAATTACACCTAATCTAATAGCCCTATCAAAATAAAAAAGCCCCGCCAAAATAAAAAAACCTAGCCTACAATAAACTACCAATGGCCCTTAAAAGGGACTCTTGTGGGGCATTGCCGCAAAAGAAATTAGCTTTTTTACATTTTATCTTCTATCTTCATTCATCCAGCGTGGAGCAGGTCCATCCTGAAGACATCCGGCGCTGAGCTCCTCTTCATACAGTCGCCGCCGTAAACTGGAACTTCAATGAAAGTGACGTCATCCAAGATGGCGTCCCTTGCATTCCTATTGGCTGAAAGGTTCCAATCAGCCAATAGGATTAGAGCTGCTAAAATCATATTGGCTGTTCCAATCAGCCAATAGGATTTGTGCAGCTCTCATCCTATTGGCTGTTCCAATCAGCCAATAGGATAAGAGCTCAATCCCAATATCATACCACCTAACTAAAATTATTAACCCCTAATCTGCCGCCCCAATATCACTTCCACTATACTAAAGTTATTAACCCCTCTTCCACCACACCCCAACATTGCCGCCACTATATTAAAGTTATTAACCCCTAAACCTCTGGCTTTCCACATCACTACCACTAAATAAACCTATTAACCCCTAAACCGCCAGCCCCCACAATGCAACAACCTAAATTAAAATATTAACTCCTACACCTACCCCTAAACCTAACCCTAACCCTAAACCTAACACCCCCTAACTTTAACATAATTAAAATGGATCTAAATTAAATTTACAATTATTAACTAAATAATACCTATTACAACTAAACTCTTACCTGTGAAATAAAACTTAAGCTAGCTATAATATAACTAATAGTTATATTGTAGCTAGCTTAGGTTTTATTTTTATTTCACAGGTAAGTTTGTATTTATTTTAACTAGGTAGACTAGTTAGTAAATAGTTATTAACTATTTAATAACTACCTAGATAAAATAAATACAAACTTACCTGTGAAATAAAACCTAAGCTCCCTTACACTAAAAACTAACATTACAAAAAAGAAAAAACACTAAAATTACATAAAAAAACCTACCATTACAAAAACAAACAAACGAAATTATCCAAAAAAATAAAAATGATTTTTTTACTTATTCCCTTTAAAAACAAAAAACAAAATAAAAAAGCCTAATCTAGAATAAACTACCAAGAGCGCTAAAAACTGCCTTTTGGGGGCCTTTTAAAGGGCCTTTTGTAGGGCATTGCCCTAAGTTAAACAGCTCTTTTGCTACAAAAAACAAACACCCCCTAAAAAAAATACATTACACAAAATAACAAACAAATGAACAAAAATAATAAAAATTATTCCTATTCTAATACCTATTAAAAAAAAAACACCCCAAAATAAAAAACCTAATCTAGAATAAACTATCAATGGCCCCTAAAAGGGCCTTTTGTAGGGCATTGCCCTAAAGATATCAGCTCTTTTTCAGAAAAAAAAAATACAAATATCCACTAACATTACAAACCCCCACCACCCCAAACCCACAAAATAAAAAAATACTATCTAAATAACCTAAGCTACCCATTGCCCTGAAAAGGCATTTGGATGGGCATTGCCCTTAAAAGGGCATTTAGCTCTTTTACATGCCCAAACCCTAATATAAAAAAAAGCCACCCAAAAAATCCTTAAAAAAACCTAACACTAACCCCCGACGATCCACTTACAGTTTTTGAAGTCCCGCTTGAACGATCTTCATCCCGGTGGAGAAGTCCTCATCCAGAAGGCGAGAAGTCTTCATCCAGACGGCCTCTTCAATCTTCATCACTGCGGCAAAGTCCTCATCCAAGCGGCGAGAAGTCTTCATCCAGCGGGCTTTTTCAATCTTCATCCAGGCAGCATCTTCTATCTTGATCCAAGCTATGCGGAGCGGGTCCATCCTAAAGACATCCGGCACGGAACATCCTCTTCATGCGGTTGCCGCCGTACACTGAATCTTCAATGCAAGGTACGCGATCAAAAATTTTTAATCAGTCAATAGGAATTAGAGCTGCTAAAATCCTATTGGCTGTTCAAATCAGCCAATAGGATTTAAGCAGCTATAATTCTATTGGATTATGAATCAGCCAATAGAATGAGAGCTGCTTAAATCCTATTGACTGTTCAAATCAAAGGATTTTTTTAATGCGTAGTTTAGTTTTATTTAATTGGTAGTTAGTTTAATTTTAGTTTAATAATTATATTAGTTAAATTGTTAGTTTAAACTTAGTTATTTTAATTTGACAGGTAAGTTTAATTTTAATTTAAGAGAAATTGTAATTTGAATATAACGTTAGGGGGGCGTTAGGTTTAGGGTTTACTAGTTTAAATTAGTTTATTGCAATGTGGGTGGCTTTTGGTTTAGGGGTTAATAGTTTAATTTATTATATTTTGCTGTGGGGGACTTTCGGTTTAGGGATTAATAGGTTTATTATATTCACGGCGGTGAAGGGCTTAATAACTTTAGTATAGTGGGTCGATGTGGGCGGACAGCAGATTAGGGGTTAAAAATATTTAAATAGTGTTTGTGATGTGGGAGGGCGGCTGTTTAGGGGTTAATAACTTTAGTATAGTGGTGACGATGTCGGGGAGCGGCGGAATAGGGGTTAATACATTTTCTTAGTGGGGGGATGTCGGGAACAGCAGATTAGGGGTTAATAAATTTAATATAGTGTTTGTGATGCGGGAGGGCCTCGGTTTAAGGGTTAATAGGTAGTTTATGGGTGTTTAGTGTACTTTGCAGCAGTTTAGTTATGAGTTTTATGCTACAGATTTGTAACACTCTCATAACTACTGACTTTAGATGGCGTTACGGATATTGTCGTTATAGGGTGTAACACTCGCTTTTTAGCCTCACTGCAAAACTCATAATACTGGCACTATGGCAATCCCTTTAAAAAACGTAAGTTTTACGAGTGCGGTACTGACATTGCGTTACAGGCTAAAAGGCTTGCGGTATAGCTCGTAATGGCTGCGGTGCTGTTTTAACGCTGAAAATACCATATTATGAGTTAAAAGACGAACACACAGACTTGTAATCTAGCTGATAGTTATTACATTATTAAAAGTTGATAAAATTAGATAAGTCCCTTATATTAAAATTAAAATGGAGTGGATTCTATGGGTTGATATGTGGGTGGAGACTTGTGAGGAAAGTAGCAGGAATTTGCATAGAAAGGGGCGTGGTACCTGCCAAACTGAGTTTGATGAGCAAAAACAATAAGCACAATCCTATAAGCACAAAATATTCCTACAAGCACAAAATATTCTCACGTCTGTTTGCTGGTTAAGGTACCTCATATTGCTAGTTTCCTTTTATGCATATGTTAGAGTGGACTGTTTTGTAGAGGGAAGTATTTTGTAATTATTATTTTTTTTTCTGTAACTTTAGATGTTTTGTGATGTTGTGGTCACAGCGGTATTTGCCTGTATTGCTACCGAATACATGCTGCTCTGCTGATTTTAATAAGTGGCTTGTTACTTGCTGATGTAAAGAGGGCCGGGTACAAATCTCTATGAATTTAATTTTCGAGATATGATGTGTTGAGTTTTTTTTCCACAATACTTTAGTTTCACTTATGGGTTTTATTAAACCTAGTCTAGTATTTTAGGGAATGGCAGGCTATCATGCTGTAATGGGACTGCTAGGGAACAGTGAAGACTCACCTGGATGTAGAGAAATCATCAAATTGGCCCCTGCATGGGCAGACCTTACACAATTCTATGCAAAAGTGTCTGAACCTGAGGGTCCGGGCAAGGGGCCAGCTGCCCCTCATAGAAAGTAATTATGCAGAATCTCACCATTGGGAGAAAATGACAGGCAGCAGCCAGCGCTGACTTTTTTTTTAAAGCAAATACAAATGAAACTGCTCACTTTACTTCTAGTTTAACATACAAGTGTTTTGCTGTCAGTGCAATAAGTGTATTGTGTATTTTGAGTCAAACTTGCTACATTACACTTAATGAGATAAAGCAGCGAGACATCAAGGTGTAACATACTATCTGACCTGTGAGATATATATATATATGTGACAGACCCCTCTGTCAACCTCCATACGGATTATGAATTCAGGCATTATGTTAAGTCACCCTCTGCCCATTATAGGTACAGGGTGCAAATCCAACAGTACTGGAGGGGTTAACTTCAGTTTTGAGTAACTGTTAGTTTTGAGTAACTGTAGTTGTTGCACCAGTTTTAAGCAGTGGCTAGAAGCAAAATAAATAGCTGATTTAGACTTAAACTTGGACTGAATTATTTAGGCAACATTTTTAAGATGAGGATGTCTCTGCTTAACTAAAAGATATTGCGGATCCTACTGCCTCTCCGCTACAATTGGTAACAAGCGACGGGTTAGTCCTCATAGCCCAGAAGAGCAACTACACATCCGGACCTAATAGGAATACAGTATGAAAGGCTGAAAAGAGCCACCCTTAAAGAGCTGCTAGAACAACTGTACAGTGAGTTGTTATACTGTTAAGTCTGGGAAAAGTAAAGTAGAAGGGAAAGTGTTGCTTCAAGGAATATTTGTGAGTTACTGCACACACAGCAATAATCAGACTGAGCAGACAGACAGAGAACACAGTTTGCTTGTTACGGGACTTAAAAAAGCGACTTCTTGAAGAGGGAGATTATTACAATACTGACCAAGCTGAACGGAGTACCAGGGCCCGAAGGAACCAATGGGCCCAGCATATCAGACACAACTCCCGAAGAAGCAAGCTTTGACCAGGAGGTTAAAATAAGACTGGCACATTATAGCCCCAACCCGACTGCCGAAATTATCGACCGGGTCATAGCAGCTGTGGATGCCAACCTACTTCGCCAAAGCAGCGCTGCAGCAGCCCAAGTCACAGCAACCCCAGTGGAAAAGAGAAAGGTACATTTTACAGCTTTTAAAAACTTCATTGAAACAGAAGGAGAGATTGATGGGTACCTTGCGGATTTTGAGAGACAATGTGCACTACACAAGGTACCCGCAGAGGACTGGGTCACGATATTATCCGGAAAAAATTATCCGGCCGAGCCAGCGAGGCTTTTCGGGCCATTCCAGATGAGGAAGTCAAAGATTATAATGTTGTAAAAGAGGCTCTGCTCTCCAGGTATGCGATTACAGCGGAGGCATACAGGAGACGGTTCAGAAACACTGTTAAACTAGCTGGAGATTCCTACATCAAGTGGGCATGTAAGGTGCACCGCACAGCAGCTCACTGGATGGCCGGGTGCCAAGCCGTATCTGGGGAAGAGGTGCTGCAGGTATTCCTGTTGGAACATTGCTTTGACAAGTTATCCGCAGGAGTTAGAGAGTGGGTTCGGGACCGTAAACCTTCCACCCTGCATGAAGCTGCTCGCCTGGCAGATGAGTATACGGATGCCCGCAAACTGGACACTGCTACCACTAAGATCCCTGCCAGAGTGGAGTATAGACCCACAGTCACCGCAGCAGCTACCAGTTACCAACCCCCGGCGCACCGCTCTACCACACCGCCTTCAGCCACAAACTATCCTCAGACAGCCTGGTTCAACTCACAGGATTACTCACAGCCTATTCGGTGCTTTGGATGTAAGCAACTAGGGCACAAAACACCAGAGTGTCCCCTAAACACAGCGAACCAAGCACAGTCCTGGAGAAGACCCGCCGGCAGAAACCCACGTAACCCTCAGCCTGCTGCCCACTGCGTAGAGAAGGAAGAATTCTGGGGCATCCTATATGAAGCAGACCCCGTGCAAGCTGCCCACCGGGATAACCGGCAACAGCACCGGCAACTGGTTAAAGTTAATGGGAAGGAGGTCAGTGGTCTACGGGATACTGGTGCTACCATGACCTTGCTCCAAAAGAACTAGGTGTCTGAGAACCAGCACACCGGAGACACTGTGACTGTGAGGGTAGCAGGGGGCACTGTGTTCCGCCTACCTGTTGCCCGGGTACATTTGGATTGGGGAGTGAGCGCTAGACATGTTAATGTGGGGGTCATGAAGGGTTTACCAGCTGATGTTCTCCTTGGAAATGACTTGGCCCCCCTTTTTTCTGCATACACTCCCATGGGTCCCGCCGATGTTAACCCTGTGAATACCCGTGCCCAGATCCGTGCCGCAGAGACTGACCCACCTGCTGCTGAGCCTCAGGACGCTGAGCTCAATAAATCTCTGTCCACTATTGATACATGGAAGTCCCGTTACAATGCGCTGATGAAGGAGAAGAGTCAAGTAGAGGTTGAAATGGTCACGTTAAACAATCACGTAATGGTGGTAGCGGGAGAAAAGAGGAGTGCAGAGGAAAAAGTGCGTTTAGAACGGGAATCTCTGCTAGACAAGCTGCACCGACAGACCACAGAAAACACCAGCTTCAGAGTGGAACATGAAACATTAAAGACAAACTTAGCGACACTGGAGGAGAAGCTGACGCTGGCTCATAGTGAGGTGCAGCAACTCAAGGGCACCCTACGTCAGTATGAAGGACTTGTGGATACCTATAAAGAGCAGGTACAAAAAACTTGTAATGAAGCCGATGAGATTTGTCTCCAACTGGAAAGAAGCATCCCTGAAAACAAAAACTTGAAGGAATGTTTACTCCTAGTCTGGGCACTGAAGAAGTTGAACCCTTATTTATACGGACAGGAATTCTCTCTCATAACGGGAATACAGATGGATTGTCCCGGCAAACTGACATGCCTACCACCTCCTAGTCTGGTCATCCCCAAGTTGAGCCGCCAAAGAGTCAAGCCGGGTCTGCCAGAGTGTCTCACAAGGAGGGGGCCATGTGACAGACCCCTCTGTCAACCTCCCTACGGATTATGGATTCAGGCATTATGTTAAGTCACCCTGTGCCCATTATAGGTACAGGGTGCAAATCCAACAGTACTGGAGGGGTTAACTTCAGTTTTGAGTAACTGTTAGTTTTGAGTAACTGTATTGTCTTAGACAGTTGTTGTTAGCAGTTGTAGTTGTTGCACCAGTTTTAAGCAGTGGCTAGAAGCAAAATAAATAGCTGATTTAGACTTAAACTTGGACTGAATTATTTAGACAACATTTTTAAGATGAGGATGGTTTGGATATCTACTGCCTTGCTAGCACCCTAGTGGATGTTTTGATTCAAGTGAGTGTGCACCTCTAACTGCTATATATATATATATATATATATATATATACACACACATATGTGTATCTAAATAAGTGAATGGGTACATATATATATATATATATATATATATATATATATATCTGTAAAAATATTTATATATGTATTTATACATACACATGCACAGGCATACCATGGGTTTGGCTTCAGACTGCTGTAATAAAGCGAATACAAAGCGAGTCATACAAATTTTTTTGTTTCCCAGTGCATATAAAAGTTACACTATACTGTAGTCTATTAAGTGTGAAATAGCATTATGTCTAAAACAAAAAGACAATGTACATACTTTAATTAAAAAATAACAACCACAATTATGAAAATGTTGGGAGAGTATGGGAAATGCAAACAATTCATTTGAAAATTCAGTTCACCATGTACTATATTGAAACACATTATTAGCACATTATTTGATGTATTACTTTGTGAATTTAATGTATTTTTGAAAATATACACTCATTTCAAATCTGATGACTGCAACACATTCCAAAAAAGTTGGGACAGGGACAATTTAGGACTAGTAGCGATGTGACAAGTTGAAATAAGAAGGTGATGTGAAACAGATGAGGCAATCATGTAATTATAGTATACTAGTACTAAAGCCCGTGTACACGGGCCATTTTTTTCAGAACAGCGGTCCCACCCCTTGCTCTCTCCCCCCTTTCTTTTGCTCTCTCTTCCCCCCTCTCTTTTGCTTTCTTTCCCCCCTCTCCTTTGTTCTCTCTCTCCCCTCTTTTGCTCTCTCTCTCCCCTCTTTTGCTCTCTCTCTCCCCTCTTTGGCTCTCTCCATCCTTTCTTTTGCTCTCTCTCCCCCCTCTTTGGCTCTCCCCCCTTTGGCTCTCCACCCCCTCTTTGGCTCCCCCCCCTCTTTGGCTCTCCCCCCCCCTCTTTGGCTCTCTCCCCTCTTTTGCTCTCTCTCCTCTTTGGCTCTCTCTCTCCCCTCTTTGGCTCCCCCCTTTGGCTCTCTCTCCCCCCTCTTTGGCTCTCTCTCCCCCCTCTTTGGCTCTCTCTCCTCTTTGGCTCTCTCTCTACCCCCTCTTTGGCTCTCCCCTCCCCTTTGGCTCCCCCCTCCCATTTGGCTCCCCCCCTCTTTGGCTCTCCCCCCCCCTCTTTTGCTCTCCCCCTCCCCCTCTTTGGCTCTCTCCCCCCTCTTTTGTTCTCTCCCCCCTCTTTGGCGCTCTCCCCCCCCCTCTTTGGCTCTCTCCCCCCCCCTCTTTGGCTCTCCCCCCCTCTTTGGCTCTGCCCCCCCCTCTTTGGCTCTCTCTCTCCCCTCTTTGTCTCTCTCCCCTCTTTTGCTCTCCTCTTTGGCTCTCTTTCCTCTTTGGCTCTCTCTCTCCCCCCTCTTTGGCTCTCCCCCCCCCTTTGGCTCTCTCCCCCCCCTTTGGCTCTCTCCCCCCCCCCTCTTTGGCTCTCTCTCCCCCCTCTTTGGCTCTCTCTCCCCCCTCTTTGGCTCTCTCTCCTTTTTGGCTCTTTTTCCTCTTTGGCTCTCTCTCTCCCCCCCTCTTTGGCTCTCCCCCCCATCTCTTTGGCTCTCCCCCCCTTCTCTTTGGCTCTCTTCCCCCCCTTCTCTTTGGCTCTCTCTCCCCCCCCTTCTCTTTGGCTCTCTCTCCCCTCCCCCTTCTCTTTGGCTCTCTGCCCCCCCTTCTCTTTGGCTCTCTGCCCCCCCCCCTTCTCTTTGGCTCTTTGCCCCCCCTTCTCTTTGGCTCTCTGCCCCCCCTTCTCTTTGGCTCTCTGCCCCCCCCCTTCTCTTTGGCTCTCTGCCCCCCCCTTCTCTTTGGCTCTCTGCCCCCCTTCTCTTTGGCTCTCTGTCCCCCCTTCTCTTTGGCTCTCTGCCCCCCCTTCTCTTTGGCTCTCTGCCCCCCCCCCTTCTCTTTGGCTCTCTGCCCCCCCCCCTTCTCTTTGGCTCTCTGCCCCCCCTTCTCTTTGGCTCTCTGCCCCCCCTTCTCTTTGGCTCTCTGCCCCCCCTTCTCTTTGGCTCTCTGCCCCCCCCGCCTTCTCTTTGGCTCTCTGCCCCCCCCCCCGCCTTCTCTTTGGCTCTCTGCCCCCCCCTTCTCTTTGGCTCTCTGCCCCCCCCCTTCTCTTTGGCTCTCTGCCCCCCCTTCTCTTTGGCTCTCTGCCCCCCCTTCTCTTTGGCTCTCTGCCCCCCCCTTCTCTTTGGCTCTCTGCCCCCCCTTCTCTTTGGCTCTCTGCCCCCCCTTCTCTTTGGCTCTCGGCCCCCCCCCTTCTCTTTGGCTCTCTGCCCCCCCCCCCTTCTCTTTGGCTCTCTGCCCCCCCCTTCTCTTTGGCTCTCTGCCCCCCCCTTCTCTTTGGCTCTCTGCCCCCCCCTTCTCTTTGGCTCTCTGCCCCCACCTTCTCTTTGGCTCTCTGCCCCCCCGCCTTCTCTTTGGCTCTCTGCCCCCCCGCCTTCTCTTTGGCTCTCTGCCCCCCCCCTTCTCTTTGGCTCTCTGCCCCCCCCTTCTCTTTGGCTCTCTGCCCCCCCCTTCTCTTTGGCTCTCTGCCCCCCCCCTTCTCTTTGGCTCTCTGCCCCCCCCCCTTCTCTTTGGCTCTCTGCCCCCCCCCTTCTCTTTGGCTCTCTGCCCCCCCTTCTCTTTGGCTCTCTGCCCCCCCCTTCTCTTTGGCTCTCTGCCCCCCCCCTTCTCTTTGGCTCTCTGCCCCCCCTTCTCTTTGGCTCTCTGCCCCCCCCCCTTCTCTTTGGCTCTCTGCCCACCCCTTCTCTTTGGCTCTATTCCCCCCCTTCTCTTTGGCTCTCTGCCCCCCCCTTCTCTTTGGCTCTCTGCCCCCCCCCCTTCTCTTTGGCTCTCTGCCCCCACCTTCTCTTTGGCTCCCTGCCCCCCCTTCTCTTTGGCTCTCTGCCCCCCCCTTCTCTTTGGCTCTGTGCCCCCCCCTTCTCTTTGGCTCTCTGCCCCCCCCCTTCTCTTTGGCTCTCTGCCCCCCCTTCTCTTTGGCTCTCTGCCCCCCTTCTCTTTGGCTCTCTGCCCCCCCTTCTCTTTGGCTCTCTGCCCCCCCCTTCTCTTTGGCTCTCTGTCCCCCCTTCTCTTTGGCTCTCTGCCCCCCCTTCTCTTTGGCTCTCTGCCCTCCCCTTTCTCTTTGGCTCTCTGCCCCCCCCTTCTCTTTGGCTCTCTGCCCCCCCCCCCTTCTCTTTGGCTCTCTGCCCCCCCTTCTCTTTGGCTCTCTGCCCCCCCTTCTCTTTGGCTCTCTGCCCCCCCCTTCTCTTTGGCTCTCTGCCCCCCCTTCTCTTTGGCTCTCTGCCCCCCCTTCTCTTTGGCTCTCTGCCCCCCCCCTTCTCTTTGGCTCTCTGCCCCCCCCCCCCTTCTCTTTGGCTCTCTGCCCCCCCCCCCTTCTCTTTGGCTCTCTGCCCCCCCCTTCTCTTTGGCTCTCTGCCCCCCCTTCTCTTTGGCTCTCTGCCCCCCTTCTCTTTGGCTCTCTGCCCCCCCCTTCTCTTTGGCTCTCTGCCCCCCCCCCTTCTCTTTGGCTCTCTGCCCCCCCTTCTCTTTGGCTCTCTGCCCCCCCTTCTCTTTGGCTCTCTGCCCCCCCCTTCTCTTTGGCTCTCTGCCCCCCCCCCTCCTGCTCACACTCTGGCTCTGTCT
This sequence comes from Bombina bombina, assembly GCF_027579735.1. Taxonomy (NCBI): domain Eukaryota; kingdom Metazoa; phylum Chordata; class Amphibia; order Anura; family Bombinatoridae; genus Bombina; species Bombina bombina. Next base: position 1,208,349,952 of record NC_069502.1, on the reverse strand, counting down.
TCGCGGGACCCCGCCCGGCCACGCCCCATCGCGGCAACACCCGCCCGAGGCCCGGCCACGCCCCTCGCGACGCCCGGCCACGCCCCTCGCGACGCTCCCGTCGGCCACAAACAGCTGTGAGGTCTGGAGAGCGCGTTGCCGCTTCTCACGCAGCAGACGTCACAGCTGTTGAGTAGCTTGCGCTCCCTATCTCACAGCTGCTTGTATGCTGTGTACCTCGCGCTCCCAATCTGTCAGCTGTCAGCTATGCCGAGGTGCGCGAGAATAGAATCTAAGGCCAAGTGTTTGTCTGTACTGCGCATGACGGCTTCAGACAAACACTTGTCTTTTATAATATAGGATAAGGAGCCTCCAAAAAAGGCCTAGTCCTTTAAGAGCAAGGATGGGTCAAGGTTCGCCAATCTGCCAACAGACGCATTAGAGACTAATCCAACACTTTAAGAAAAACATTCCCCAAAGAAAAATCAGTAGGATTTGGGGTATTTCACCTTCTACAGAGCACAATATAATTAAAAGATTCAAGGAATCCGGTCAAATCTCTGTGCGTAAAGTGCAAGGCCGAAAACCACTCCTGAATGTGCTTGATCTTCGATCCCTCAGACATCACTGTCTCAAAAACCATCATGAATCTGTAATGGATATCCACATTGGCTCAGGAATATTTGGTAAACCTTTGTCAGTCAACACCATTCACATCTGCATCCACAGATGCAAGTTAAGAATTTACTATGCAAAGCAGAAGTCATATATCAACACTGTCCAGAAGCGCTGCCGATTTCTCTGGGCTCAGTCTCATCTGAGATAGACAGGTGCACACTGTTTTGTGGTCCGATGAGTCAACATTATGAATAGTTTTTGGAAAAAAAAGCTTTCATATTCTCCGGGCCAAAAGAGGAAAAGGACCATCCAAGCTATAATCAGTGTCAGGTCCAAAAGCCAGCATCTGCCATGGTATGGGAGTGTGTCAGTGCCAAGGCATGGGTAACTTGCACATCTGTGAGGACACCATTAAAGGGATAGGAAAGTCAAAATTAAACTTGCATGATTCAGATAGAACATGTCATTTTAAGACTTTTAAATTCACTTCTATTTTCAAATGTGCTTCGTTCTCATAGTATCCCTTGTTAAAAACTGAATACCCGAGGGGCGGAGCCAACATCCATGCAGAGAGGACATGCGGACACGTAGCTCTAGACCCAATTTGTCTAAAAAAGATATATTTAGCCCTAAATTGTGGATTGGGGCTGTATTTTATGCAAGTTAAGGGATATTAACAACATATACTCTTACTCATAAGCCATCTACACTCGTAACTGAAACCATTCAAGTGCGACACCACGTTAAGGCCTACACGGGTGCCCTCAAGCTCATAAACCATCTGAGCACCAAGCTCCGGAGGGTCGGGGATCCGCTCCGGAGCAGCCCTGTAGTTATCTGGGGCACTGCAAACAAGGAGGCGCCGGTAGGAGTAAGAGGCTGAGGACCGCTCCAGCGGTAATTAACGGTAGATGTTTACCCGACACAGACCGATCTGAGGGGCTCTCCCTCTACTGAGTGCTGGGCCTTGGGAGCCTGAAGGTACGTGAAGAAAGTGAAGAAGTGCCTGAGGGATCCTCTTTTCTTTTTTCTTCAAGTGAGCCTGTCGGAGCTCTTGCAGCGCAGATTTGGCGCAAATGGATTTGGTGGCCTCAGGCAAGTCACAGCATATGCAGCACACAAGCTTTGCCTGGGATTAGGGAGGCCTATCTCACAGACAGTTACCCCTTCAGGTGGAGATCAGGCCTGAGAACGGAGGTGCAGCGGAACTGGAGCTCCGGGTGAGACTTATTAGTGCAAACACCGTTTAATCTCATCCCCCTTCTACATAAACCTCAAGTTCATTCCCCATACTTAATATAAGAACTACTTGGAGGTACATCTAGGGGCATAATTAAGGGGTCCCTATGGTGAATCACTACCCTCACCAGTCTCTACACACCAACCAGACTGCTTCACACTATAAATGTACTGACTCTGCCTAATCCTGATACATTGCACACAGGAACAGCCATAGGAACAGACTGCAGCCTCTTCTAGCCTGCTCTCCTTTTTGCTTGCCTCCCATGCCACAGCCACTGCCCTCCCCCGCCTACCAGCACAGCGCAGGTAACTCCCTTTGTTAACTTTCTCCCTACAGCCACTGCCCTGCCCCCCCGCCTCCCAGCCCTCCCACCTCCCAGTGCCTATTTAATGGAAGTTGCTGCTGCCTTACTCTGAGACTGCAGCCTCTTCTAGCCTGCTCTCCTTTCTGCTTGTCTCTCCCATGCCACAGCCACTGCCCTCCCCCCGCCTACCAGCACAGCACAGGTAACTCCCTTTGTTAACTTTCTCCCTACAGCCAGTGCCCTGCCCCCCACCTCCCAGCCCTCCCACCTCCCAGCACCTATTTAATGGAAGTTGCTGCTGCCTTACTCTGAGACTGCAGCCTCTTCTAGCCTGCTCTCCTTTCTTCTTGTCTCTCCCATGCCACAGCCCACACAGCACAGGTAACTCCCTTTCTTAACTTTCTCCCTACAGCCACTGCCCTGCCCCCTGCCTCCCAGCCCTCCCACCTCCAAGCACCTATTTAATGGAAGTTGCTGCGCAAAGGCAAGCCCGTCTGTGCCTGTCCGCACCTGGACCGCATCAAGTGCGACTAACCCTGGCTCCCACAACCACCGCCACTATGACGCCAGCACCCTCCTCCATCTCAACACCGGCAGATCATCTGCCTGCCACCACGCATCCCCGACGAACACTATAGGACCCTTCACCTGCTGCAACTGCGCCTTCTCCCCCCTCCGAACCACTAACCTGCCAGTCACCTCACACGCCTTCTCCTTCCTCTGAACCACTAACCTGCCAGTCACCTCACACAAAAACAACCACAACCACCTCAACTGCATCCTCCTCAACACCCGCTCTATCCGCAAGCACGCCGTCGAAATCTGGAACCGGCTCAACTCCACCTCCCCAGATGTTGCCTTCCTTACTGAAACCTGGCTGAACCCCACATCAACGCCGGACATCGCCATCACCATCCCAGATGGATACAAGATCTCCCACAAGGACCGCAGCAACAAACCGGGGGGAGGCATCGCCATCATCCACAAACACTCCCTCCACGTCACAACCAGCTCCGACTACCACTCCCCAGGCTTGGAACACCTACACTTCAAGATCCAGGTCAGTCCAAACACTACCCTCCGTGGCACCCTCATCTACAGACCTCCCAGACCTCGTCCTGCCTTCTGTGACTCCATCACCGACCTCATCGCACCCCACGCCCTCTCCTCAACAGACTACATCCTCCTCGGTGACCTAAACTTCCACCTAGACAACCCCAATGAGAACAACACTGCCAACCTCTTCGAAAACCTTGGAACCATCGGACTAAAGCAACTCGTCAACTCCCCAACCCACTTAGCCGGACACACACTCGACCCTATCTTCTCTGCAGGCAACCACATCTCAGTCCACCACATCACTGAACTCCATTGGACCGACCACCATTGCATACATTTTTCCTTCAACAAACCCACCTCACACCTCTGGCAGCACCACCCACCCCGCAGAAACTGGAACAACATCACCGAAGACCAACTGCACTCCACCCTGAACAAGTGCTCCCCAGCTACCTCCACAGATGCCAACTCCTCTGCCCGCAACCTCCCCCACTGGCTCACAGACTGCGCCAACACCCTTGCCCCTCTCAAGAAACCGTCCAACCGCCAACCCACCGACAAGGCTAGTTGGTTCACCCCTGCCCTCCAGGACTCCAAATGCCACTGCAGGCGATTGGAAAGGACCTGGAGATCCAGCAAGACCATCTCAAATAAACAGCCTACAAAGAAGCCATCACTACCCACCACCACCTCATCAAAACCACCAAGAAGACAGCCATCCAAGATAGAATCAATGCCAATGTCCACAACAGCAAGGAGCTATTCACAGTTATCAAAGAATTCTCCAATCCCAACAGCGACACCAATGACATCCCACCCTCCCAGGACCTCTGCGATAACCTCGCAATGTACTTCCACCTCAAGATCTTCGACATCTATGACAGCTTCGCGCCCCAGAACTCACCCACCACAGCCTACCCACCAACTCCCACTGATACCTCACCCAAATACACCACTGCCTAACCCCCACTGACCATCTGGAGCCCCCTCACCATAGAGGACACCATCAGAATCATGAGATCGATCCACTCCGGAGCACCCTCGGACCCATGCCCGCATCACATTTTCAACAAAGCGGGTGACACCATTGCCCTCGAGCTCTGCAGCACCATCAACTGCTCCATAGAAACTGGCATCTTCCCGGATGACTGGAAGCACCCAGAATTAAAACCCCTACTGAAAAAACCCACGGCTGACCCCAATGATCCGAAGAACTACCGCCCAATCTCTTTGCTCCCCTTTGCGGCCAAAGTCATCGAGAAGTCCATCAACATGCAACTCGTTGACTGCATCGAAGCCAACCACACCCTGGACCCCTCCCAATCCGGTTTAAGGAGCAACCACAGCACCGAGACTTCCCTCCTCACCACCACAAACGACATCCTCGCCCTACTCGACTGAGGAGAGACCGCCGCCCTCATTCTCCTAGACCTCTCAGCAGCATTTGACACTGTCTCCCACCTCACCCTCCGCAACTGACTACACGATGCCGGCATACGCGACAAAGCCCTGGAATGGATCACCTCCTTCTTCACCAGCAGAACCCAGAAGGACTCCCACCCTTCACCTCCAAGCCCACAGAAATCAGCTGCGGTGTACCCCAAGGCTCTTCACTGAGCCCCACCCTATTCAACATCTACATGGCCCCTTTCTCCACCATCGCCCGATGACACAACCTCAACATCGTCTCCTATGCTAACGACACCCAGCTAATCATCTCACTCACCAGTGACCCCACCAACGCCAAGAGAAATGTCCACGAAGGGCTGACAGCAGTTGCCACCTGGATGAACTACAACTGCATAAAGCTGAACGCAGACAAGACCGAAGTCCTCCTCCTCAGTCCCACCACATCCGCTTGGAATAACTCATGGTGGCCCACAGCCCTTGGACACCCTCCAACCCCCACCGACCATGCATGAAATCTAGGCGTCATCCTTGACTCATCGCTCTCCATTGACCGGCAAATCAATGCCGTTTCTTCTGCATGCTTTCACACACTTCACCTGCTGCGAAAGATCTTCAAATGGATCCCAACTGAGACCAGGAAGACTGTTACGCACGCCCTCGTTAGCAGCCCTCTGGACTATGGTAACGCACTCTACGCCGGCACCACCATCAAGCTCCAAAAGAGACTACAGCGCATCCATAACTCCTCGGCCAGACTAATCCTTGACATCCCTCGTCAATGCCACATCACCAAACACCTGCGAGACCTGCACTGGCTCCCCATCAACAAAAGAATAACCTTCAAGCTTCTCACCCACGCATTCAAGGCCCTCCACAACATCGGTCCCGAAGACTTGAACCACCGCGTTACCTTCTACACCCCTACCAGACAACTTCGATAGGCCGACCAAGCCCTCGCTGTCATCCCCTGTATCAGGAAAACCACAGCAGGAGGCAGATCCTTCTCTCACCTGGCAGCCAAGACTTTGAACACCCTCCCGCTGCACCTCAGACAAGCTACCACCCTAACTAAGTTCAGAAAGGACCTCAAGACCTGGCTCTTCAACTGAACTGCAACCCTCAGTGCTTTGAGACCCTTATGGGTGAATAGCTGCGCTTTACAAGAGCCCAATAGATAGATAGATAGATAGATAGAACTCTGCCACTGTTAATTTGAATGTGTCTTGCTTGGAATTCTCAGATCTGCTCATTCTGTTTTCTGGAAGCAGAGCTGTCTGCTCCCTGGCCCCTTGCTTTCTGGCCCTTCCCAGGGATATTTCCCCTTCCCTCTCCATTCAACTAACACCCACAGTTACATCTCTGTGGTACTTTCACAGGTAGCCTCTCAGCTGGCCACTCTGGATTTTTGTGACATCCTCTTTGCATTCTGGCTGCTGCGCCAGCCTATCTGTATTTTGGGTAACATCCCAATTGTAGTGTTATTCATGCTGCCTGATCCAACTTTTGAAGATTGGACTACATCTTCTGCCAGGCAGAGACCCTAGACTCGGTCTCTCGAGCTGACATTTCTCTCAGTTTCTGGTCTGATCATGACTTAGTCACGGCAGACTTATACTCATCTGACAATCCGCCACCTAAACATAACTGGTGCCTCCCAAGGCATATACTAGCAGACATCCCATTTAGGGAAAAACTGAAATGAGACTTGATTGAACTGCTGGGTCGAAATGACAATGGGCAGACCTCAGACGACATCCTTTGGGGCGCTATTAAAGTGACGGTTAGGGGCCTTATTATTCGCAAACAGAGCCACTTGAGAAAACTAGCGGGTCTTACTCTCGCGCAGGCACACATGAAGCTTAGGACTTTGGAATCCACTAATCGCACCTCCGTTAGTGAAGATATTTCAGCTCATATTTCTATAGTTAAGGAACACATTAACCTCTTAGAACTACGCCGCACCCAACACAACCTTAGCAAATTAAAGCAACTCTTTTATCACAAGGGAAACAGAGCTGACACCATGCTTACGAACAGACTTAGGTATAAATACAGCACTTCCCTCATATTCTGCAAAACACACAAGAAGCCCTCCTTAATAGGAGAATGCTTTGTTGATTTTTATTCTAAATTATATAACAAAGAAAAAGTTGAGAAACCAAACCCCACTTCCCTCCAAGATATCAAACTATTTTTGTCTTCTGCGAACCTTCCCAAACTCACAACAAAACAGCAAGAGTCACTTACAGCCCCATTGTCCCTAATAGAAATCAAGCACACAATAAAAAATCTTAAACCCTTTAAGGCCCCTGGTCCAGATGGATTCCCTGCCCAGTTCTACAAGATATATAACCACAAACTCTCTCCATACCTGCTAAGGTTCTTTGATTTAGCGAGTAGAGATGGCACTCTAGGGGAGGAATTCTTGAAAGCAGCCCTAATCACCTTGCCCAAACCCGATAAAGATCCCTCTCTTTGTGCGAGCTACAGGCCAATTTCCTTGATTAATGTCAACGTTAAAATCTATTCCAAAATTTTAGCTAACCGCATTGGTAAGCTTTTACCGAGCTTGATTGGCCCTGACCAGGTGGGTTTTATCCACAACCACGAGGGGCCAGATAACACGAGGCACCTCATAAAAATCGTATGCGAATCTACAAAAATGAACAAGCCTTACTTGGTTATCTCCTTGGATACAGAGAAGGCGTTTGACCGGGTCTGCTGAACCTACTTATGGGAAACCCTGAGAGCTTTTAATTTCCCCTATGCAACCTGCAAGGCTATCCAGGCTCTATATTCCGCCCCGACTGCTGTTGTCCGAGGCCTTGGCTTTCAATCGAATCCATTTCACATTTCGAATGGCACTAGGCAGGGGTGTCCTCTGTCCCCCCTGCTGTTCGCTCTAGCGGTCGAGCCTTTGGCTGCTCACATTCGGGAAGACGCGTCCATGCCAGGGATTCTGCTTTCAGGTACATTGCAAAAAATTGTGCTGTTCGCGGATAACATTACCATTACCTGTGGGAGTCCATCTGGTGAAGGGGGACCAGACTTGTTAAACCATTATCAGTTCACTATAGATTGCTAGACGGAACATTGCCGCCCCAAATTGTCCCATATCTGACCAGGTGGGATACTCTCTTGCATTCCCAAATTTCTGCCGACTCATGGCAAAAGGCCATCCTCCTGACAAAAATAACCCTGTGTCACTATGTTTTAAACTTACTATAAGGTTATTTCTCAAGGGTACCTGGTCCCCACTCGTTTGTCTAAGATATACTCAGGAGTTTTACCCCTCTGCTGGAGGAATTGTGGTCTCCAGGGCAACATGCTCCATATTTGGTGGGAGTGCCCCAAAATCAAACTTCTTTGGGAAATGGGACTTCGCACCCTTATTGACCTTGGAATCAGATTCAATCAGCCAATAGGATTGAGCTCGCATTCTATTGGCTGTTCCAATCAGCCAATAGAATGCGAGCTCAATCCTATTGTCTGATTGCATCAGCCAATAGGATTGAACTTCAATCCTATTGGCTGATTGCCTCAGCCAATAGGATTTTTTCTACCTTAATTCTGATTGGCTGATAGAATTCTATCAGCCAATCGGAATCTAAGGGACACCATCTTGGATGATGTCACTTAAAGGTAGCTTAATTCTGTTTTAGTCGTCGGATGAAGAGGATGCTCCGCGTCGGATGTCTTGAAGATGGACCCGCTCCGCGCCAGATGGATGAAGATAGAAGATGTCGTCTGGATGAAGACTTCTGCCTGTCTGGAGAACCACTTTGCCCGGTTTGGATGAAGACTTCTCCCGGCTTCGTTGAGAACTTCGGCCCGTTTGGGTGAAGACGTCTCCCGGTAAGGTGATCTTCAAGGGGTTAGTGTTAGGTTTTTTTAAGGGGGTATTGGGTGGGTTTTAGACTAGGGTTGGTTGTGTGGGTGGTGGGTTTTAATGTTGGGGGGGATTTGTAATTTTTTTACAGGTAAAAGAGCTGATTACTTTGGGGCAATGCCCCGCAAAAGGCCCTTTTTAGGGCTATTTGTAATTTAGTGTAGGGTAGGGCTTTTTTTATTTTGGGCGGGGCTTTTTTATTTTGTTACGGGATTAGATTAGACTTCTGGATAAAGACTTCTGCCCATCTGGAGGACCACTTCTGCCCGGCTTGGATGAAGACTTCTGCCCGTCTGGAGGACCACTTTGCCCGGCTTGGATGAAGATGTCTCCCAGTAAATCGATCTTCAGGGGGTTAGTGTTTCATTTCCGAACCACAAATGATATCTGGTCATATACACTGTGACATAGACCTTTATGTAATAGGGTAAGACGTCTTGGTGAATAGAGAACTGGAAATTCTCATGCACCTAATATTGTATTAAACGGGCAGTTTTGGCATATAAGATGCGCTAGTATATAAAAATGTAAATAGAACATAACTAGGGGCCAAATTATCAAAGGTTTTGCAGACCTGATCCGACAGTGCGGATCACGTCCGCAAGACCTCGCTGAATGCGGAGAGCAATGCACTCTCTGTATTCAGCATTGCACCCGCAGCTCACAAGAGCTGCTGGTGCAACGCCGCCCCCTGCTGACTTGTGGCCAATCAGCCGCCAGCAGGGAGGTGTCAATCAACCCGATCGTATTCGATTGGGTTGAATTGTGACGAATCCTGTCCGCCTCATCAGAGCAGGCGGACAGGGTTATGGAGCAGCGGTCTTTAGACCGCTGCTTCATAACCGCTGTTTCTGGTGAGTCTGAAGACTCGCCAGAAAAACGGCCCTTCAAGCTCCACTCGGAGCTTGATAAATGGGCCTCCTAGTCTTTATTTTAGTATCTTTGGACTTTCATTTATAAATCAGGACGTTCAACAATCTCTCTTGTGGATATTTTATACATGAATCATTGCAGCAATAAATCATTTCAGTACTTTAGATGAGAGATAATAGAAATACTACACCTACGTGCAGTTTAGTACTTAGGGTAAAACCATGTTAAAAACTCACTATGCCCCTTAAATGTACAAACTACTTCTGAGCTCTTTGATAAAAAAAACCAATATATTCAAACCCTGAATCACTCTCTGGTCTGTTGTAACAGATGAGTGCCTTAAATGTATGTGTATATAAATTTATGATTAATACAATGTGTCAGTTTATATACACACTTTTTTATTTTATTCCTTCTGTGCTGTAGACCTTTCCATTGCACAATACAGAAGACACCACTCCAGCTCACATTTCTTGTTTTGTTTTATACACCTAGTATACACCTACACCATATACACCTACACCATATATATTTTTTCCTACACAAACAATTGACAAAATTGTAAAGTCTTCAATTTATAACCTTCAACTTAAAAGAGAAGAAAAGAAAAAAAAAAGAAACAATATTACGTTTTGTCATCAGCAGCGGTCAATAAGGGAGTTTTAGATTATGACTCCAACTTGTTGAAATTGGGGCAGTTTATGTTCAATTGTTGAGAATTGGTATTTTGTTAAGGATACATTCTGTCTATAATTGCTCTCATAGCTCTCACAGGCAAGCCCCATACTTAAAGGGATGGTAAGGTCAGACATTTTCTCTTTGTTATTATATACTTTAAATATAATTATACATTTCTCCAAATACCTTGCGCTGCACTTTATTTGCCATTCAGAAGCTATTGCAGTCCCAAAATATGTAAATTTCCAAACTCACCGTGAGGCTAATTTGCATTAGTCAATCACGGTGGGCAACCTGTGTTCTCTCTTCTCTGCAGTTCCGGGTACAGGGATTGTGTCTAACGCATGCGCTCTGATATGCCCAAATTATACACATGCGCATTTTATTTTCTCTAATAAAATCTCTTACGAAAGTGATCTAGCTGTCATGTGACCGCAGTCAAGATTAGCATAGCAATGACAGGAAATGGAGTTCTAAGATTGTGGATGCGTACAATTTGCGACAAGACCTGGCAAAAGTCTTCAATTAGCGCATTGCCCATGCATGTCGAAATGCTTTTAAATGCGCACGCATTTTAATATGATAATTAGGGAAGCTAATTTATGTGTGAAGAAGAGCTTTCTAGACTGCCCTTTGAAGGGGGCTGGAAAAAGTGACGTAAGAAGAAAAAAATGATTATACTTTTATTACCTGATCTAAACTTCGTTTTTAAAAAATAGTAAGTAGAATCACATATAGAAATAACATTTGATCATTTGCTTTAAAAAAATAAAAAAAATAAACATACTTTACTAATACTTTTAAGGGACAGGAAACCCCAAAATTTTATTTTATGATTTGGATAGAACATACAATTTTAAACAACTTTCCAATTTGGTTCTATAGTTAAATTTGCTTAATTATCTTCTTATCCTTTGCTGAAAGAACAGCTTTGAACATAGACATCTAGTTAGCCAATCACAAGAGAGAACTGTGTGTAGCTAGCTCCCACTAGTGTAGGATATGTGCATATTCTTTTTAAACAAGGGATACAATTACATGTTTCTTCTGAATCCGGCAAATTTAATTTTGACTTTCCTATCCCTTTAATTAGAAAATCCTATGAAGCAGCTACACGCTGAAAACATATTCCCTAGCACGAGTGAAGCAAATCCCTGTAATGTTTTTTTCAGTTCCTGCTATTATTAAAGCTGCCATCACAATTTGATTTAAAGTGAAAGTCAATCCTAGCGTTGTACAAGCAATAGGACTGACTATTGAAACAAATAAAGGGAGCTTTCATTCATGAAGTATAAGATATTTAATGTAGAAAGCTCCTTTGTTTGTCTCAAACGATCGGCGATTTTAGCTGCTACAGCAGCCTACGGCTAAAAAATGTTTTGTTAAGAGGTGACGTTTTCACCTCTTATCCAATAGCCGTGCGGTAAATCCGGCTTGGTGCCCATGGGAGCCGTATTTACCGCACGGCTATTGGCTAAGAGGTGAAAACGTCACCTCTTAGTCAAAAAAAATTCGCCATGGGCTGCTGAATCAGGTAAAATAGTGATCATTTGAGACAAATAAAGGAGCTTTCTACATGAAGTATCTTACACTTCATGAATGAAAGTCCCCTTTGTTTGTTTCGATAGTCAGTCCTAGCGTTTGTAGAACGCTAGGATTGACTTTCACTTTAATGGGACAGTAAGCTTTAAAAGTTTCAGCAATAAATAGAACCCAAAGCATCATTAACCAACCCATTTGGTGCTTTGTTACTGTACTTGCTGCAGTCATCCCGATTGGGAGCATTATTTTTTAGATCAGATGCAGCGCTTAGTTCAGCCAAAAGCCATACCGCTTGCTCACTCCATAGAATTATCATGCTCATGCTACTCTGTATTTGAAACTATAGAGCAGGAGGACCCACAATCCCATATTCATTGGAGATCATACTTAAAAGGACGGTATACACCAATATCTTTCATGTTATTGGCAAGAGTCCATGAGCTAGTGACGTATGGGATATACAATCCTACCAGGAGGGGCAAAGTTTCCCAAACCTCAAAATGCCTATAAATACACCCCTCACCACACTCACAATTCCCCTCACCACACCCACAATTCAGTTTTTACAAACTTTGCCTCCTATGGATGTGGTGAAGTAAGTTTGTGCTAAGATTTCTACGTTGACATGCGCTTCTCAGCATTTTGAAGCCCGATTCCTCTCAAAGTACAGCGAATGTCAGAGGGACGTAGAGTGTATCACCTATAGAATGAAATTATTTTCCTAACGGGGGTCTATTTCATAGGTTCTCTGTTATCGGTTGTAGAGATTCATCTCCTACCTCCCTTTTCAGATCAACAATATACTCTCATATACCATTACCTCTACTGATAACTGTTTCAGTACTGGTTTGGCTATCTGCTATATGTGGATGGGTGTCTTTTGGTAAGTATGTTTTTATTACTTAAGACACCTCAGCTATGTTTTGGCACTTTATGCATTTATATAAAGTTCTAAATATATGTATTGTACTTATATTTGCCATGAGTCAGGTTCATGTATTTGCTTTTGCAGATTGTCAGTTTCATATTTGGGGAAGGTAATATTAAGAAATATTTTTCTTACCTGGGGTTTAGTCTTTTTTTTCAATTGACTACTTTGTTTCAAATTGCGGGCTGACTTAGGCTCGCGGGTGCGCCAAATGCTACACTTTATTGCGTCATTCTTGGAGCAAGAATTTTTTGGCGCGAAAGGCACGTCCGTTGACGCAAGTTCGTAATTGACTCAGAGGTTCACACAGGGTTGCGTCAGTGACGCAAGCGTGTCATTTCTGGACATGGTTGGTGGCAAAAAAAATTTCAGTTACGTTGTGCGTCATACTTGGCGCCAAACTTTTTTCATTATTTATTGCCCCATTGCTTTTTGCCTCTTGCCTTTTTCTATGTCAGAGGGCTATGCTATTTGCATTTTTTCCCATTCCTGAAACTGTCATATAAGGAAATTGATCATTTTGCTTTATATGTTGTTTTTTCTTTTACATACTGCAAGATGTCTCAATCTGATCCTGCCTCAGAAGTATCTGTTGGAACTTTGCTTCCTGACATCGGTTCTACCAAAGCTAAGTGCATTTGTTGTAAAAATGTGGAGATTATGTCTCCTAATGTCATTTGTATTAGTTGTCATGATAAACTTTTACATGCAGATAGTGTGTCCATCAGTAATAGTACATTGCTGGTTGCAGTACCTTCAACCTCTAATGTACATGATATACCTATGAATTTTAAAGAATTTGTTACTGATTCTATTCAGAAGGCTTTGTCTGCATTTCCACCTTCTAATAAGCGTAAGAGGTCTTTTAAAACTTCTCAAAAAGTTGATGAAATTTCAAATGACCGACAACATAATGAATTATCCACCTCTGATGAGGATCAATCTGATTCAGAAGATCCTTCCTCAGATATTGACACTGACAAATCTACTTATTTATTTAAAATGGAGCATGTGCGTTCTTTGTTAAAAGAAGTGTTAATTACTTTGGATATTGAGGAAACTAGTCCTCTTGATATTAAAACCAGTAAACGTTTAAATTCTGTTTTTAAACCTCCTGTGGTTACTCCAGAGGTTTTTCCTATTCCTAATGCTATTTCTGATATGATTTCTAAGGAATGGAATTAGCCGGGTACTCCTTTTAATCCTTCTGCAAGGTTTAAAAAATTGTATCCTTTACCAGCAATTTCAATAGAGTTTTGGGAAAAGATCCCCAAAGTTGATGGGGCTATTTCTACTCTTGCTAAACGAACCACTATTCCTATGGAAGATAGTACTTCCTTTAAAGATCCTTTAGATAGGAAGCTTTTATCTAAGGAAAGCCTATTTATATTCAGGTCATCTTCTTAGGCCTGCAATTTCTTTGGCTGATGTTGCAGCTGCTTAAACTTTTTGGTTGGAGAATTTAGTGCAACAAGAATTGGATTCTGACGTATATAGCATTGTTTGTTTACTGCAACATGCTAATCATTTTATTTGTGATGCTATTTTTTATATTATCAAAATTGATGTTGGATCCATGTTTAGTTATTTTAGCTAGAAGAGCTTTGTGGCTTAAATCTTGGAATGCTGATATAACATCTAAGTCTAGATTACTATCTCTTTCTTTCCAAGGTAATAATTTATTTGGTTCTCAGTTGGATTCTATTATTTCAACTGTTACTGGGGGGAAGGGAGATTTTTGCCTCAAGATAAAAAACCTAAGGGTAAATCTAAGGCTTCTAATCGTTTTTGTTCCTTTCGTAAAAATAAGGAACACAAACCTAATCCTTCCCCCAAGGAATCTGTTTCCAATTGGAATCCTTCCTCAAATTGGAATAAATCCAAGCCTTTTAAGAAACCAAAGTCAGCCCCTAAGTCCGCATGAAGGTGCAGCCCTCATTCCAGCTCAGCTGGTAGGGTGCAGATTAAGGTTTTTCAAGTATGTTTGGGCAAATTCTGTCCAAAATCAATGGATTCAGAGCATTGTGTCTCAGGGGTACCGAATAGGATTCAGAGTGAGACCTCCTCTGAGAAGATTTTTTCTCTCACGCATCCCAGTAAATCCAGTTAAAGCCCAGGCTTTCCTGAAGTGTGTTTCAGATCTGGAAGTTTCAGGGGTAATAATGCCGGTTCCTTTTCAGGAACAAGGTCTGGGGTTTTATTCAAATCTATTCATTGTCCCAAAGAAAGAAAATTCATTCAGACCAGTCCTGGATCTGAAAATTTTGAATCATTATGTAAGAGTACCAACTTTCAAGATGGTGACTATAAAGACTATTCTTCCTTTTGTTCAGCAAGGACATTATATGTCTACAATAGACTTGCAGGATGCTTACCTTCATATTCTGATTCATCGAGAACATTATCAGTTCCTGAGATTCTCTTTTCTAGACAAGCATTACCAATTTGTTGCTCTTACATTTGGCCTAGCAACAGCTCCAAGAATCTTTTCAAAGGTTCTAGGTTCCCTACTCTCTGTAATCAGAGAACAGGGTATTGCGGTGTTTCCTTATTTGGACGATATCTTGTTACTAGTTCAGTCTTTGCGTTCAGCAGAGTCTCGCACAAATCAACTAGTGTTGTTTCTTCGAAAACATGTTTGGAGGATCAATTTACCAAAAAGTTTCTTGATTCCTCAGACAACGGTCACCTTTTTAGGTTTCCAGATAGATTCAGTGTCCATGACTCTGTCTCTAACAGACAAGAGGCGTTTGAAATTGGTTGCAGTATGTCGGCACCTTCAGTCTCAGTCATTCCCTTCAGTGGCTATGTGCATGGAAGTTTTAGGCCTCATGACTGCAGCATCGGACGCGATTCCTTTTGCTCGTTTTCACATGAGACCTCTCCAGCTTTGTATGCTGAATCAATGGTGCCGGGATTATACAAAGATAGCACAATTAATATCCTTAAATCCCAATGTTCGACACTCTCTGACGTGGTGGTTAAATCACCAGCGTTTAGTTCAAGGGGCCTCTTTTGTTCGGCCAACCTGGACTATGATCACAACAGATGCGAGTCTTTCAGGTTGGGGAGCTGTCTGGTTATCTCTGACAGCACAAGGGGTTTGGAAATCTCAAGAGGCGATATTACCAATCAATATTTTAGAACTCCGTGCAATTCTCAGAGCTCTTCAGTTTTGGCCTCTGTTGAAGAGAGAACCATTCATTTGTTTTCAGACGGACAATATCACAATGGTGGCATATGTCAATCATCAGGGTGGGACTCACAGTCTCCAAGCTATGAAAGAAGTATCTCGGATACTTGTTTGGGCGGAATCCAGCTCCTGTCTAATTTCTGCAGTTCATATCCCAGGTGTAGACAATTGGGAGGCGGATTATCTCATCCGTCAGACTTTACATCCAGGGGAGTGGTCTCTCCATCAGGATGTGTTTTCTCAGATTGTTCAGATGTAAGATCTTCCAGAAATAGATCTGATAGCTTCTCATCTGAACAAGAAACTTCCCAGATACCTGTCCAGGTCCAGGGATTCTCAGGCGGAAGCAGTGGGTGCGCTGACACTTCCTTGGTGTTATCAACCTGCTTATATCTTCCCGCCTCTAGTTCTTCTTCCAAAAGTGATCTCCAAAATCAGCATGGAACAATCATTTGTGTTGCTGGTGGCTCCAGCATGGCCCCACTGGTTTTGGTATGTGGATCTTGTTCGGATGTCCAGTAGCCAACCCTGGCCACTTCCGTTATGGCCGGACCTACTGTCTCAAGGTCCATTTTTCCATTAGGATCTCAAATCATTAAATTTGAAGGTATGGAAATTGAGCGCTTAGTACTAAGTCATAGAGGTTTCTCTGACTCAGTAATTAATACTATGTTACAAGCTCGTAAATCTGTCTCTAGGAAGATTTATTATCGAGTTTGGAAGACTTAAATTTCATGGTGTTCTTCTCATAAATTCTCTTGTCATTCTTTTAGAATTCCTAGAATTTTACAGTTTCTCCAGGATGGTTTGGATAGGGGTTTGTCTGCAAATTCCTTGAAGGGACAAATCTCTGCTCTTTCTGTTTTATTTCACAGAAAGATTGCTAATCTTCCTGATATTCACTGTTTTGTACAGGCTTTAGTTCGTATTAAGCCTATAATTAAATCAATCTCTCCTCCTTGGAGTCTTAATTTGGTTTTGAGGGAGTTACAGGCTCCTCCATTTGAGCCTATGCACTCTTTGGACATTAAACTGCTTTCTTGGAAAGTGTTGTTCCTTTTGGCCATCTCTTCTGCTAGAAGAGTTTCTGAGCTTTCTGCTCTTTCTTGTGAGTCTCCTTTTCTGATTTTTCATCAGGATAAGGCGGTTTTGCAGAATTCATTTAAGTTTTTACCTAAGGTTGTGAATTCAAACAACATTAGTAGAGAAATTGTTGTCCCTTCCTTGTGTCCTAATCCTAAGAATTCTTTGGAAAGATCCTTTCATTCTTTGGATGTGGTAAGGGCTTTGAAATATTATGGTGAAGCTACTAAAGATTTCAGGAAGACTTCTAGTCTATTTGTTATATTTTCTGGTGCTAGGAAAGAGCAGAAGGCCTCTGCTATTTCCTTGGCTTCTTGGTTAAAGCTTTTGATTCTTCAAGCTTATTTGGAGGTTGGATCAGGCCCCACCTCAGAGAATTACAGCTCATTCTACTAGATCAGTCTCCACTTCGTGGGCTTTTAAGAATGAAGCTTCAGTTGATCAGATTTGCAAAGCAGCGACTTTGTCCTCTTTGCATACATTTACTAAATTCTACCGTTTTGATGTATTTGCTTCTTCAGAAGCAGTTTTTGGTAGAAAATTTCTACAGGCAGCTGTTTCAGTTTGATTCTTCTGCTGATGTTTTAAGTTTTTCTTTTCTTCATAAGAATAACTTATATTTTGGATTGTGGATTATTTTTTCAGCACATATGGCTGTTGTTTATTTTTATCCCTCCCTCTCTAGTGACTCTTGCGTGGAGTTCCACATCTTGGGTATTGATATCCCATACATCACTAGGTCATGGACTCTTGCCAATTACATGAACGAAAATA
The DNA here is from genome assembly GCF_027579735.1 of Bombina bombina. Classification (NCBI taxonomy): domain Eukaryota; kingdom Metazoa; phylum Chordata; class Amphibia; order Anura; family Bombinatoridae; genus Bombina; species Bombina bombina. The sequence goes on along the minus strand of NC_069502.1, from coordinate 1,208,332,379 downwards.
TAATTTATGTAAGAACTTACCTGATAAATTCATTTCTTTCATATTGGCAAGAGTCCATGAGGCCCACCCTTTTTTATGGTGGTTATGATTTTTTTGTATAAAGCACAATTATTTCCAAATTCCTTTGTTGATGCTTTTTACTCATTTCTTTATCACCCCACTACTTGGCTATTCATTAAACTGAATTGTGGGTGTGGTGAGGGGTGTATTTATAGGCATTTTGAGGTTTGGGAAACTTTGCCCGGTAGGATTGTATATCCCATACGTCACTAGCTCATGGTCTCTTGCCAATATGAAAGAAATGAATTTATCTGGTAAGTTCTTACATAAATTATGTTTTTCGTATAACTGCATGTACTAGATACTACTATAAAGAAGAATATGCACGGATGCTGATCTAAAACTCCAGTATAAAAAGGGTCTAAGAGCAGATAACACCCCCACCCCTGCATATGAAGAGACCCATTATACAAATAGAGGCAATCTGAAGTCTGTATACATCACTAATCACTATAAATCTAAAAAACTTTGGGGCTTGGTTAGGAGTCTGAAAATGTTATTTAAAAATAAACAAAACTATACATTTTTACAAAAACACTCCCAGATGGGCTATATAAATAGATCCTCTGCAAAACATTTATGCAAAGAAAAATCTAGTGTACACAGTGTCCCTTTAAAGGGACATAATACGCATATGATAAATTGCTTGAAACTCTTCATTATTGTATTATCATCTCTGCTTAAAACAGTTAGGGACAGATATGGTGCAAGATTAGGTTTGTGAAGCTGCCATTTACACTATCAGAATTGGAAAACTGATTTTAAATTAGTAAAGTGGGCAAAATAAATAATAAAATGATATTGCATATTTTTTGTTACACATAATTAAGCATCTACAGTATATTAACATTACAGTGTTTACTCTCCCTTTAAGTATGTAAAGTAGGCAGCACATTTTGATTGGCTGTAAAGTTGTCTATTAGAAACTAAAAAAAATCTCACAACTGTGAGGCTGGCAGCGGACACATGAAAGAAATGCCCAATGGGGTGCTAAACGGAGCCTTGGTTGTCATTTGGATGAAATAGGTCTAAAAGTAAGTGGAAGGGTCGCTGCAATATAGCACACTTTATGCATTGCTAACAATCAGCTAGATTACAAGTCTGTGCGTTCATCTTTTAACGCTGAAAATATGGTATTTTCAGCGTTAAAACAGCAACGCAGCAATTACGATTCTTGTCGGTATAGGTGTACGGCAAGCCTTTTAGCCTATAACGCAACATCAGTACTGCACTCGTAAATGACGTTTTTTAATGGGATTTCCATAGCGCTGGTATTACGAGTTTTGCAGTGAGGCTAAAAAGCCAGCGTTACACTCTAAAATGACAAGATCAGTAACACCATCTAAAGTCAGTAGTTATGAGTTTTACCTGTCAAATTAAAAAAACATACCGCTAGATTTAGTTCTGCGGCCAAAGGGGTGCGTTAGCTACGCATGCTTTTTTTCTCCCACACCTTTTAAATACCGCTGGTATGTAGAGTTCACAGAAGGGCTGCGTTAGGCTCCAAAAAGGGAGCGTATAGCATAATTTACCACCACTGCAACTCTCAAAACCAGCGGTAGCCCAAAACCAGCGTTAGGAGCCCCTAACGCTGGTTTTGACGGCTAACGCCAAACTCTAAATCTAGGCGTAAGTTTAAACTAACAATTAAACTAATATAATTATTAAACTAAAATTAAACTAACTACCAATTAAATAAACTAAACTACACATTAAAAAAATCCTAACACTACTCTAAAAATTACAAAGTATCTAATTACAAAAAAAAACAAAAAACTATATTACAAAAAATAACAAACACTAAATTATGGAAAATAACAAACGAAATTATCAAAAATAAAAAAAGAATTACACCTAATCTAATAGCCCTATAAAAAATAAAAAGCCCACCCAAAATTAAAAAACCCTAGCCTACAATAAACTACCAATGGCTCTTAAAAGGGCCTTTTGTAGGGCATTGCCCTAAGTTAAACAGCTCTTTTACCTGTAAAAATAAATACAAAGACCACCCCAACAGTAAAACCCACCACCCAACCATCCCCCCAAAATAAAAAACCTAAATTTAATAAAAGGAAAAAAGGCATTTGTATGAGCATTTAGCTCTTTTACATGCCCAAACCCTAATCTAAAAATAAAACCCACCCAAAAAAACCCTTAAAAAAACCTATCACTAACCCCTGACGATCCACTTACAGTTTTTGAAGTCCCGCTTGAACGATTTTCATCCCGGCGGAGAAGTCCTCATCCAGATGGCCTCTTCAATCTTCATTCAAAAGAATTAAAGCTGCTTAAATCCTATTGGCTGATTTGAACAGCCAATAGGATTTTAGCATAAAATTTCTGTGTGAGAAGGAAAAAAGAAAGGCGCCACATAGGATAGTATGTCTTGAGACCGTAAAATATAGGTACAAACTGGGAGATAACCCCTTAGGGTGGCTACTCACAGGATACAGCGGCACAACCGGAGTGCCTAGCAGGACAAGACGGGACCAATATAGTCGCCCGCCAGACTATCACAGGCAACCGGAAGCTCCAGAAGGTCAGCCGCGTGACCAGAGAGGCCAATCCCAGGGGCAGAGGATGGAAGCCGGTTGAAATCCACAAGGAGTACCAGTAGCAAAGTGTTTGCCAAAGAGTGGTTACTTAAGTATATTGTTGTTACAGTCCTCTGTAACAAAAATGTATTAGAGTTAAAAAGCATGTGTCCACTTTATTGAATGACACAATAAAAACACACAGCAACGCATTTCTCAGCAATGTCGTTTCATGAGGCTGTATCAGCTTTTTAACTCCATCTAACACAAGCGCACCTTTGGAGGACTTTGGTGTCCTGATACTCTCTCAATAGGATTTTAGCAGCTCTAATTCCTATTGGCTGATTCAAATTTTTCAGCCAATAGGAAAGCAAGGGACACCATTTTGGATCGCATACCTTGCATTGAAGATTTAGTGTATGGCGGCGACCGTATGAAGAGGATGCTCTGTGCCGGATGTCTTCAGGATGGACCCGTTCCACGCTGCCAGGATAAAGATAAGAGATGCTGCCTGGATGAAGATTGAAGAGGCCGCCTGGATGAAGACTTCTCGCTACTTGGATGAGGACTTCGCCACCGGGATGAAGATTGAAGAGGCCGCCTGGATGAAGACTTCTCGCTGCCTGGATGAGGACTTCTCCGCCGGGATGAAGATCGTTTAAGCGGGACTTCAAAAACCGTAAGTGGATCGTCAGGGGTTAGTGTTAGGTTTTTTAAAAAATTTTTGGGTGGGTTTTATTTTTAGATTAGGGTTTGGGCATGTAAAAGAGCTAAATACCCTTTAAAGGGCAATGCCCATCCAAATGCGCTTTTCAGGGCAATGGGTAGCTTAGGTTTTTTAGATAGTTTTTTTATTTTGTGGGTTTGGGGGATGGGGGTTTGTAATGTTAGTGGGTATTTGTATTTTTATTTTTTTTTCAGAAAATGAGCTGAAATCTTTAGGGCAATGCAATAAATTTTTTAGGGGGTGTTTGTTTTTTTGCAGCAAAATAACTGTTTAACTTAGGGCAATGCCCTAAAAAAGGCCCTTTTAAGGGCCCGCAAAAGACACTTTTAAGGGTCCTTGGTAGTTTGGGGGGTGTGGGTCTGTATACTGTTAGGGGGTGTTTGTTCATTTTTTGTAGCAAAAGAGCTGTTTAACTTAGGGTAATGCCCTACAAAAGGCCCTTTTAAGGGCCCCCAAAAGCCCCTTTTAAGGGCTCTTGGTAGTTTTTTTCTAGATTAGGCCTTTTTAGGGTATTAGAATAGAAATAATTTAAATTTTTTGGGATAATTTCGTTTTTTTTTGTAATGATAGTTTTTTTTTATTTTTTTGTAATTGTAGTGTTTTTTATTTTTTTAATGTTAGTTTTTAGTGTAAGGGAGCATAGGTTTATTTGACAGATAAGTTTGTATTTATTTTAACTAGGTAGTTAGTAAATAGTTAATAACTATTAAATAAATACAAACTTACCTGTAAAATAAAAATAAAAGCTAAGCTAGCTACAAGATAACTATTAGTTATACTGCAGCTAGCTTAGATTTTATTTCACAGGTAAGTATGTATTTAGTTTTAAATAGGTATTATTTAGTTAATAATTGTAAATTTAATTTAGATCTATTTTAATTATGTTAGAGTTAGGGTTAGGGTTAGGTTTAGGTTTAGGGGTAGGGTTACGGTTAGGTTTAGGGGTAGGTGTAGGGGTTAATAGTTTAATTTAAGTTGTTGCGATGTGGGGGGCTGGCGGTTTAGGGGTTAATAGGTTTATTTAGTGGTAGGGATGTTGGAGGCCAGAGGTTTAGGTTTAATAACTTTATTTAGTTGCGTAGATGTCGGGGAGCGGCGGAATAGGGGTTAATAACTTTAATATAGTGGCGGCGATGTTGGGGTGCGGCGGAATAGGGGTTAATAAATTTAATATAGTGGCGGCGATATCGGGAGTGGCAGATTAGGGGTTAATAACTGTAGGTAGGTGTTGGCAATGTCGGGGGCAGCAGAGGGTGTTAGGTTTAAGTGTTACTTTCTTTTTCCCCATAGACATCAATGGGGTTGCGCTACAGAGCTTTTCTTTCCGCGATCGCAGGTTTTAGACTTTTTTTCTGACACGCTCTCTCCATTAATGTCTATGGGGAAAGCATACACGAGCATGTCAGAACAGTACTTCTTTTTGGTGCGATATGGAGCTTAAAAACCCCATATCGCACAAGCCAGGTTTTTAAAACATGTAATGGCAGCGCTATAGGGGATTAAATAACGCCACTTTTGCTGTGTTCGTTAATTTCCCTATAGCACTCAAAACTCGTAATCTAGGCGTGTGTGACTGGAGTCAGGACTGTAAAACATATTATTATGTATCAGGATCTACAAGCTGCCTCTTAGCTAAAGTCATTGGTGCATGTGTCTTATAAAATCAGTGTTACAGCACTTGACTCTTCTTAAATTAGCTACTGATTAGAGCTGGGTAATGTTGCAGAATTGTCTCCTCAAAATCACAGTAATTGGATCTATTTGTAAAAGCAAAAAGTGCTGTTTTTACTGAACCATTGTATTGTCACAGCCTCACCAAGGACCTGGTATTTAAAACCTCATCAGCATGGAGAGAATTCACACAAACTCCTTGGTATTGTTTAGACCTTGAATTGTAATGTTGGAGTCTCTATTTCACATAAATAACACTAAATAGCAACACAAACATTTCTCACGTTAAAATTTGTGTTTCTACATTTTTTTTTCAAGGGTCCTTAGAATGAATTATCCACTTATTTCTGACTAAATGCTTTCTATTAAAAGATGTCATATTTATTTATTTGTTTCATTCTGGGTTCTTCATTTGTGAAAAGTTCCTTTTATGAATTATTGGTTTATATTTACATACACTGTTCTCTCAGAAGTGTAAGCTATGAAGCAATATATTGATATGTCACCGGGTACCGTGTTTTCACAGGGTTTACTGGAACAAGAGGATATACTTTTATGCAACAACCTTTAAACAAACAATATATTATCAAGTACACATGTGAATTCAGTTTCAGACAAATGCAAGCAATAAAACACATTTTGCTGTATTATTTGCATTTATTTCAAAAGGCAAAATAAGTAGCATCTTCAACAGATAAATGAAGGATTGAAAAATGGTGCAGCAAAAAAAATAATAAATAGTTCCTTCATTCTGTATTTCTAGAGGCGGGGAAAGGTTCTTTGTAAGTTGATTGTACTTTTGTACTTTGCCAATCTAGACCCCCACAAAAAATGTAAAATAAAAGTCTTTTTTTGAGCTGATGCTAGCATTTAACACTAGCGCTAGCTAAATAGTTAATTTAGCATTATTTAAGTTCAAGCTGCTTTTCAGCTCTGCTACTCTGAAGATCTTTCTAATAAGAAAAAATGAATAACACATATCTTTTAAACTAATAATCAAAATTCAGACAACCCAAGTAAACCCATGAACAAATTCACATAATGAATGATTTGATGAAACTAATTAGCATGGTATCATGTATGTGTTGGTTTGAATCCCATAACCAGTAAGTCAAATGCATACTGTATTTAGTATATGAAGAGGCCCACACTAGGGCGAAACGTACGTCTGGGGTTCTGTGTTTCTCTCGTTCAGGGAGGGATTGCCTGATATTTCGGGGCTGGCCCAGGCTATCAGTCTGATATGCTACAGGAAAGTTCTTCTCTGTGAAAGGCACATGTTGAGCAAAAAGAGGCTGCTGCTTGGGTGGTTAGTAGCCATAGAACAAGCTATTATGCTGTTTTTCACTCCCAGGTTGAGCACTTCTCTTTTTTTATTTATGCATATTTACCAATACCTGCAGTGTCTGTTTTGGCCTCTGTATTGTTACTATGTATATGCTACTGATTACAAGTCTTACCCCATGGCCTGTACTCCGACCTCATTCAATAATGATGGGGAGAAAAGAACTATATAAATATTGCAATGAATCACCTAGATTAAAAGTTGTGCGCTTTACCGGGTGCGTAAAGAACGCCAAAAAATGAGCGTTATCACACTTTACATAGCACTGCCATTACAGGTTACACAAAAACCTCCTTGTGCTGTGCGTTATGGTGCAATAAACTCCATACCGCACAAAAGTCAAGGGCTGAGTTTACGTGCTCATTCGTGCTTTCCCCCATAGACCTCAATGGGGAGAAAGTGTTAGAAAAAAACGAACTCCTGCGATCGAGGGAACCCCATTGATGTCTATGGGGAAAAGAAAGTTACGTTTAAACACCCTAACATAAACCCCTAGTATAAACCTTAATCCGCCGCTGCCCGACACTAAAGTCATTAACCCCTAATCTGCCACTCCCCGACATCGCTGACACTAAATAAACCTATTAACCCCTAAACCGCCAGCCCCCCACATTGTGACTATTAAATAAACCTATTAACCCCTAAACCGCCACCCCCACATTGCAACTAATAAACTAAACCTATTAACCCCTAAACCCCCAGCCCTCCACATCACAACTAATAAACTAAACATATTAACCCCTAAACCGCCATCTTCCCACATTACAAAACACTAAATTAAGCTATTAATCCCTAAACCTAACCCCCCTAACTTTTAAATTAAGAGAAGTCTTCATCCAGGCAGCGACATCTTGATCCATCGCGGGGGCATCTCATTTCTTGATCTCTGTGTCACAGAGCTGTGGAGGCACGGAGCATCTTTACTGGTGGCGCAGACATCCAGCGTGGAGAATCCTCTTCATACGGTCACCGCCGTACACTGAAGTTTGAATGCAAGGTACCCGTTTAAATATGGTGTACCTTGCATTCCTATTGGCTGACATTTTCAAATCAGCCAATAGGATGAGAGCTACTGAAATCCTATTGGCTGTTCAAATCAATCAATAGGATTTCAGTAGCTCTCATCCTATTGGCTGATTTGAAGAGGATCCTCCATGCTGGATATCCGCGGCACGGGCAAAGATGCTCCCCGCCTCCACAGCTCCGTGCCACAGGGATGAAGAAAGAAGATGCACCCATGATGGATCAAGATGTTGCCGCCTGGATGAAGATGGATGTCCAGACTTCAAGAACTGTGAGTAGATTTCCTGGGGTTAGTGTTTTTTTGGTTTTTTTGGGGGGTGTTTTTTTTTAGATTAGGGTTTTGATGGGCAGTAAAAAATGCCCATACAAATGCCCCTTTAGGGGCAATGAGTACCTTACTTTTAGGGGGGACTTTTTTAAGGTAAAAGAGCTGTTTAACTTAGGGCAATTCCCTACAAAAGGCCCTTTTAAGGGCTATTGGTAGTCTATTGTTAGGTTTGGGGGTGTTTTTATTTGGGGCGGTTGTTTTTATAGGGCTATAAGATTAGGTGTAATTTTTATTATTTTGGATAATTTAGTTTTTTATTTTTGTAATCTTAGTGTTTTTTTTTTTAATTTTTACATTTTTTGTGTAATGTTAGATTTTTTTTAATTTTTGTCGTATTTTTATTTTTATCGTAGTAGATTTATTAAAATTTGTAATTTTTTTTTTATTTTTTGTAGTTTATTTTATTTTATTAGAATAGTTATGTTAGGTTAATTGATAGTTTAATCTTAATTTTTTTTTTAATTTCACAGTTAAGTTTATATTTATTTTAAGATAGCTATATTGTAACTTTTAATTTAAAGTTAGGGGGGTGTTAGGTTTAAGGGTTAATAGTTTAATTTAGTGTTTTGTGATGTAGGGGGCCAGTGGTTTAGGGGTTAATAGGTTTAGTTTATTATTTATGATGTGGGGGGCTGGCGGTTTAGGGGTTTATAGGTTTAGTTTATATTTGTGATTTGGGGGGCTGGAGGTTTAGGGGTTATTATAGTGTTGGCGATGTGGGGGCTGGCAGTTTAGGGGTTAATAGGTTTATTTTAGTGTCGGGATGTGGTTGGGCAGCAGATTATGGGTTAATAGGTGTAATATAGTATTTGCAATGCATGGGGGGGGTTTAGGGGTTAATAGGTAGTTTATAGATGTCAGTGTACTTTGTAACATTTTATTTATGAGTTTTGTGAAACATTTTTTTTCGCAAAATCCATAACTACTGGTCTCAGGTTGCGGAATGGCTCACGGTGGTATAAGCTGTAACGCAAGCATTTTAGCCAGACCACACAACCTGTAATACGGCGCTATGGAAAATCCTGCACTCAAACATAATTTTTTGAGTGCGTAATGGAGAGTTGCGTAAAGGCTAAAATGCTTGCGGTATAGCTATACCACCGCAACTTGTAATATGCGTTACCTGCCATTCTATTTGCAATGGCCAATTGTTCAGCGGTATAGGTGACAAACATCCTGCATTCAAATATTCTATTTATTTTTTTCACTATGTCCCGATTTTTAAAATGTGCCTACAAAAAAATATTTCTGGAAAGTTTTGATGTTAAGTGTAACCATTAAAGAGCACCAGTTAATATATGTAAATATTTTGTATTAATACCCAACTGCTAGATGGAGCTACAAATTATAGACTCTATAAGTTCCCAAATGAAAACACTGCAGATAATTTAAACAATATTGATGATGATGATAATGTGATCAATATCAATATCATCAATCATTGTTTAAATTAATAATAAGCTTACGTTCTGAATATCTACAACTATTCGAACGTAAGCTTATTATTAATCTATCAATTGCATTTTTATTTTATATATATTTCTTTATATCTAAATGTACCACAATTATTATCCATGAGAATGAAATGAGCAATACAATCAGGCAACCAAATACCAATATTGGTTCTTTTTGGTAGCCCCAAGTGTTAATGTTATTACTCTGTTATTTATATTTAGTCTAAGTGGAACGCAATTTACTATCTCTATGGTTGTGTCTGTTAGCTGTTAATTGAGACGCAAGCCGTTCTGTTAGGGGTGTGTAGACTCAGATGTGATTGGATTGGTTAGAGGAGGTTTATAAGCAGCAGGCTTCTCAGAACAGTTATTATAGCCTGATGAAACGGCTCTGTGTAGCCGAGAAATGCGTTGCTTTATTTTAAAACATTTTAATAAATTTGTTTTACTTTTACCCTGCTGGGTTTTAATCTCTCCTCTTTCCTATTTGGGACTGTGCAAGTTTGAGTTACCGGAGCTCTATACACTGCCTACTGTTACCGGTTTTTCCTCCTGTAAGTGTACAGATTCTTGGAATACAGAGAGGAAGGTGTGTCACTATTTTGGAATCTTGATTGGTCACACTGAACACGCTCCTAACCGAGGATTTGCTGCGTCCTATGCAGGTCTTCCGGGTGACGCTGAGGTCCCGGTCTGCACTTTCAGGCACGTCATAGTGCCGCTCTGTTTGTGAGTATTGTTTCTCACCCTCCCTACTCTTTTTCTGGGTTGCTTGCATTATTACCCTATTGGCGCCTTCCTTTCTCCCGCTACAGATTTCCTCATCGTCCCTCCACGTATCGGAAGAGCTGCCTCCCATTGGATGTTTTGGACAGACCGCGACTACCCTAGTCCTGAGCGCACCTCCATCAAGAGCCGTTCCTTTTTCTCTGACTTTGACATTTTAAAAATAGGGACAGAATATTTTACTTCCACACAGGTAAGCAGAAACTCCCAAGATTCTGCCAGTGTCAGAGAAGCATTGCCTCCTAGGGGACGTTTAGTAAACGCCTCTTGTTGAGACTGGCTTTATGCGCTGATTTCAGCTCTTTATAACATTTCACAGCCAGTTTCGTTCACAAGACAGATCCCTTTTTAAAATATCGCTATTATCACTATGAGTTTAACATTTGGGTCATTGCTTAAATGGACACTTAACCCAAATTTTTTTCTTTCATGATTCAGATAGAGCATGAAATTTTAATAAATTTTCTAATTTACTCCTATTATCAATTTTTCTTCATTCTCTTGCTATCTTTATTTTAAAAGCAGGAATGTAAATCTTAGCAGCCAGCCCATTTTAGGTTCAGCACCATGGATAGCGCTTGCTTATTGGAGGCTTACATTTACTCACCAATAAGCAAGCATAACCCAGGTTCTCAACCAAAAATGGGCCGGCTCCTATGCATCACATTCCTGCTTTTTAAATAAAGATAGCAAGAGAATGAAGAAAAATTGATAATAGGAGTAAATTAGAAAAATGCTTAAAATCACTGCTCTATCTGAATCAAGAAAGAAAACAATTGGCTTTACTGTCCCTTTAAATACATTTTTCAATGCAAATTGTATAGTTTGTATCTAAATAAATTATAATTTTGTTAACTCATTATATTGACTGGTTCATTAGGGGAAGATTGAGGGACAGGTGCACAAGGGGAAGAAGGAGGACAAGTGCACAAGGGGAAGAAGGAGGACAGGTGCACAAGGGGAAGAAGGAGGACAGGTGCACAAGGGGAAGAAGGAGGACAGGTGCACAAGGGGAAGAAGGAGGACAAGTGCACAAGGGGAAGAAGGAGGACAGGTGCACAAGGGGAAGAAGGAGGACAGGTGCACAAGGGGAAGAAGGAGGACAGTTGCACAAGGGGAAGAAGGAGGACAGGTGCACAAGGGGAAGAAGGAGGTCAGGTGCACAAGGGGAAGAAGGAGGGCAGGTGCACAAGGGGAAGAAGGAGGGACAGGTGCACAAGGGGAAGAAGGAGGAACAGGTGCACAAGGGAAAAAAAGGAGGAACAGGTGCACAAGGGAAAAAGGAGGACAGGTGCACAAGGGGAAGAAGGAGGACAGGTGCACAAGGGGAAGTAGGAGGACAGGTGCACAAGGGGAAGAAGGAGGGACAGGTGCATAAGGGGAAGTAGGAGGGACAGGTGCACAAGGGGAAGAAGGAGGGACAGGTGCACAAGGGGAAGGAGGGACAGGTGCACAAGGGGAAGAAGCAGAACAGGTGCACAAAGGGAAGAAGTAGGACAGGTGCACAAGGGGAAGAAGGAGGGACAGGTGCACAAGGGGAAGAAGGAGGGACAGGTGCACAAGGGGAGAATGAGGGACAGGTGCACAAGGGGAAGAAGGAGGACAGTTGCACAAGGGGAAGAAGGAGGACAGGCGCACAAGGGGAAGAAGGAGGTCAGGTGCACAAGGGGAAGAAGGAGGACAGGTGCACAAGGGGAAGAAGGAGGGAAAGGTGCACAAGGGGAAGAAGGAGGGAAAGGTGCACAAGGGGAAGAAGGAGGGACAGGTGCACAAGGGGAAGAAGGAGGGACAGGTGCACAAGGGGAATAAGGAGGAACAGGTGCACAAGGGGAAAAAGAAGGAACAGTTGCACAAGGGGAAAAGGGAGGACAGGTGCACAAGGGGAAGAAGGAGGACAGGTGCACAAGGGGAAGTAGGAGGACAGGTGCACAAGGGGAAGAAGGAGGGACAGGTGCATAAGGGGAAGTAGGAGGACAGGTGCACAAGGGGAAGGAGGAGGGACAGGTGCACAAGGGAAAGAAGGAGGACAGGTGCACAAGGGGAAGAAGGAGGGACAGGTGCACAAGGGGAAGAAAAAGAACAGGTGCACAAAGGGAAGAAGTAGGACAGGTGCACAAGGGGAAGAAGGAGGGACAGGTGCACAAGGGGAAGGAGGAGGATAGGTGCACAAGGGGAAGAAGGAGGGACAGGTGCACAAGGGGAAGAAGGAGGACAGGTGCACAAGGGGAAGAAGGAGGACAGGTGCACAAGGGGAAGAAGGAGGGACAGGTGCACAAGGGGAAGAAGCAGAACAGGTGCACAAAGGGAAGAAGTAGGACAGGTGCACAAGGGGAAGAAGGAGGGACAGGTGCACAAGGGGAAGAAGGAGGACAGGTGCACAAGGGGAAGAAGGAGGACAGGTGCACAAGGGGAAGAAGGAGGACAGGTGCACAAGGGAAGAAAAATAACAGGTGCACAAGGGGAAGGAGGAGGATAGGTGCACAAGGGGGAGAAGGAGGGACAGGTGCACAAAGGGAAGAAGGAGGAACAGGTGCACAAGAGGAAGAAGGAGGACAGGTGCACAAAGGGAAGAAGGAGGGACAGGTGCACAAAGGGAAGAAGGAGGAACAGATTCACAAGGGGAATAAAGAGGAACAGGTGCACAAGGGGAAGAAGGACGGACAGGTGCACAAGGGGAAGAAGGAGGACAGGTGCACAAGGGGAAGAAGGAGGACAGTTGCACAAGGGGGGGAAGGAGGGACATGTGCACAAGGGGAAGAAGGAGGAACAGGTGCACAAGAGGAAGAAGAAAGAAAGGTGCACAAGGGGAAGAAGGAGGGACAGGTGCAAAAGGGGAAGAAGGAGGACAGGTGCACAAGGGGAAGAAGGAGGACAGGTGCACAAGGGGAAGAAGGAGGAGAGGTGCACAAGAGGAAGAAGGAGGACAGGTGCACAAAGTGAAGAAGGAGGAGAGGTGCACAAGGGGAAGAAGGAGGACACGTGCACAAGGGGAAGAAGCAGAACAGGTGCACAAGGGGAAGAAGGAGGATAGGTGCACAAGGGGGAGGAGGAAAACAGGTGCACAAGGGGAAGAAGGAGGGACAGGTGCACAAGGGGAAGAAGGAGTACAGGTGCACAAGGGGAAGAAGGAGGACAGGTGCACAAGGGGAAGAAGCAGAACAGTTGCACAAGGGGAAGAAGGAGGGACAGGTGCACAAGGGGAAGAAGGAGGACAGGTGCACAAGGGGAAGAAGGAGGACAGGTGCACAAGGGGAAGAAGGAGGACAGGTGCACAAGGGGAAGAAGGAGGACAAGTGCACAAGGGGAAGAAGCAGAACAGGTGCACAAGGGGAAGAAGGAGGGACAGGTGCACAAGAGGAAGAAGGAGGACAGGTGCACAAGGGGAAGAAGCAGAACAGGTGCACAAGGGGAAGGAGGAGGATAGGTGCACAAGGTAAAGAAGGAGAGACAGGTGCACAAGGGAAGAAGGAGGACAGGTGCACAAGGGGAAGAGGGAGGACAGGTGCACAAAGTGAAGATGGAGGTCATGTGCACAAGGGGAAGAAGCAGAACAGGTGGACAAGGGGAAGAAGGAGGATAGGTGCACAAGGGGAAGAAGGAGGACAGGTGCACAAGGGGAAGATGGAGGACAGGTGAACAAGGGAAAGAAGGAGGGCAGGTGCACATGGGGAAGAAGCAAAACTGGTGCACAAGGGGAAGAAGGAGGACAGGTGCACAAGGGGAAGAAGGAGGGACGGGTGCACAAGGGGAAGAAGGAGGACAGGTGCATAAGGAGAAGAATTAGGGACAGGTGCACAAGGGGAAGAAGGAAGACAGGTGCACAAGGGGAAGAAGCAGAACAGGTGCACAAGGGAAAGAAGGAGGGGCAGGTGCACAAGGGGAAGAAGGAGGGACAGGTGCACAAGGGGAAGTAGGAGGACAGGTGCACAAGGGGAAGGAGGAGGGACAGGTGCACAAGGGGAAGATGGAGGACAGGTGCACAAGGGGAAGAAGGAGGGACAGGTGCACAAGGGGAAGAAGGAGGGACAGGTGCACAAGGGGAAGAAGCAGAACAGGTGCACAAAGGGAAGAAGTAGGACAGGTGCACAAGGGGAAGAAGGAGGGACAGGTGCACAAAGGGAAGAAGGAGGAACAGGTGCACAAAGGGAAGGAGGAGGACAGGTGCACAAAGGGAAGAAGGAGGACAGGTGCACAAAGGGAAGAAGGAGGACAGGTGCACAAAGGGAAGAAGGAGGAACAGGTGCACAAGGGGAAGAAAGAGGAACAGGTGCACAAGGGGAAGAAGGACGGACAGGTGCACAAGGGGAAGAAGGAGGACAGGTGCACAAGGGGAAGAAGGAGGACAGTTGCACAAGGAGGGGAAGGAGGGACATGTGCACAAGGGGAAGAAGGAGGAACAGGTGCACAAGAGGAAGAAGAAAGAAAGGTGCACAAGGGGAAGAAGGAGGGACAGGTGCAAAAGGGGAAGAAGGAGGACAGGTGCACAAGGGGAAGAAGGAGGACAGGTGCACAAGGGGAAGAAGGAGGAGAGGTGCACAAGAGGAAGAAGGAGGACAGGTGCACAAAGTGAAGAAGGAGGAGAGGTGCACAAGGGGAAGAAGGAGGACACGTTCACAAGGGGAAGAAGCAGAACACGTGCACAAGGGGAAGAAGGAGGATAGGTGCACAAGGGGGAGGAGGAAAACAGGTGCACAAGGGGAAGAAGGAGGACACGTGCACAAGGGGAAGAAGGAGTACAGGTACACAAGGGGAAGAAGGAGGACAGGTGCACAAGGGGAAGAAGCAGAACAGTTGCACAAGGGGAAGAAGGAGGGACAGGTGCACAAGGGGAAGAAGGAGGACAGGTGCACAAGGGGAAGAAGGAGGACAGGTGCACAAGGGGAAGAAGGAAGACAGGTGCACAAGGGGATGAAGGAGGACAAGTGCACAAGGGGAAGAAGCAGAACAGGTGCACAAGGGGAAGAAGGAGGGACAGGTGCACAAGAGGAAGAAGGAGGACAGGTGCACAAGGGGAAGAAGCAGAACAGGTGCACAAGGGGAAGGAGGAGGATAGGTGTACAAGGTAAAGAAGGAGGGACAGGTGCACAAGGGAAGAAGGAGGACAGGTGCACAAGGGGAAGAGGGAGGACAGGTGCACAAAGTGAAGATGGAGGTCATGTGCACAAGGGGAAGAAGCAGAACAGGTGGACAAGGGGAAGAAGGAGGATAGGTGCACAAGGGGAAGAAGGAGGACAGGTGCACAAGGGGAAGATGGAGGACAGGTGCACAAGGGAAAGAAGGAGGACAGGTGCACATGGGGAAGAAACAAAACTGGTGCACAAGGGGAAGAAGGAGGACAGGTGCACAAGGGGAAGAAGGAGGGACGGGTGCACAAGGGGAAGAAGGAGGACAGGTGCACAAGGAGAAGAATTAGGGACAGGTGCACAAGGGGAAGAAGGAGGACAGGTGCACAAGGGGAAGAAGGAGGACAGGTGCACAAGGGGAAGAAAAAGAACAGGTGCACAAGGGGAAGGAGGAGGATAGGTGCACAAAGGGAAGAAGGAGGGACAGATGCACAAAGGGAAGAAGGAGGAACAGGTGCACAAGGGGAAGAAGGAGGACAGGTGCACAAAGGGAAGAAGGAGGACAGGTGCACAAAGGGAAGAAGGAGGTACAGGTGCACAAGGGGAAGAAAGAGGAACAGGTGCACAAGGGGAAGAAGGACGGACAGGTGCACAAGGGGAAGAAGGAGGACAGGTGCACAAGGGGAAGAAGGAGGACAGTTGCACAAGGAGGGGAAGGAGGGACATGTGCACAAGGGGAAGAAGGAGGAACAGGTGCACAAGAGGAAGAAGAAAGAAAGGTGCACAAGGGGAAGAAGGAGGGACAGGTGCAAAAGGGGAAGAAGGAGGACAGGTGCACAAGGGGAAGAAGGAGGACAGGTGCACAAGGGGAAGAAGGAGGAGAGGTGCACAAGAGGAAGAAGGAGGACAGGTGCACAAAGTGAAGAAGGAGGAGAGGTGCACAAGGGGAA